>NC_051178.1:78677371-78989998 GCF_013339695.2 Rhipicephalus sanguineus | reverse complement strand
TTGAATGGGAGCACAGCACTCTCCACCAATTTGTTAAGCTGTTTATTGGACGGCACTCGGCGACAATGCACTATGGCGACAGTCAAGGCAAAAGCACGGGCTCCGAGCGCGAGCGGCGTTTAGAAGAGGACGACCCACTAGGAGCCGCTGGAGAGAGCAACCGTTAAGCAGCACCAATTGCTTCGCCACAGGGCGAACTTGTGTCCAGAAAATCAAAACTCAAAATACAAGCGATACATGCTGCGCACTGATAGTGGCGGGAGCAGTCGTCAGCCGTTGAGTAATCTGATCATCGGTGGAACGCGTCGTCCTTTATACAGCAGTCATCAAACCTTCCAGCGTTAGCGCTGGTGCTCGCGTAAACTCTCGAATAAACTTGACTATTCGCGTTCGGCGCGTAGCCTTAACAAAATGATCTCAAACAATTGTGAAGCTTCTCAAACATTACGGCACGGTCTGCGTCAAACGTTGCTAACAGTCTTTGTGGGTGACTCAACACGAATACGTCAAAGCAAAGCAATAAACACGCGTGGCAGCAATATCGCTAGTAATATTAACGATGGCACTACCGATTGCACTATCGATATTTTGTCGATAGTAGCACTATCGATAGTTTGTTTGCACTATCGATAGTTTCAAAAAAAAACTATCGATACTATCGATAGTCAATTTACCGATAGTTCTGCATCACTAGCAAGGAAGCAAAGTTAACGCAACGTGTATGTCTCGCAAGCTCCAAACCGGAGATGGCGGGCTTTGTTCTCTCCGAGGAATGTTTAGCTCCTACTCTTAGAGCTTGACATGGCGCTTGGAAATAAACTCTGGGATATTGTTTGTATAGCTTTCCGATGATATATTCGGCAAACGCTATTAAATTTATTTTGTTTTCGCACGCCAATATCACTTATAGGTAACAACACAAATCGCTAAATTAACATATTAAGTAAGGAGGACCATACAGAAATGCGAAATGCCTTGCCGCGTAGACACTTGTGGTCTATGGCCTTTATAAACGGATTCCCCGTAGATACAGATGGCGAATCAGGTAATGAAGGGGAGCATTTGTACGCGTGTAGCAAGACGCTTTTGTCATTCAGTCGCCTTCACTTAGATCAAATCACGTCTGCATAATATTACTATCATTTGTGCTATGCAGGTCGACGTATCAGAGAATGTGGCTGCCGTTTGTATGTTGCAGTGCCTAATAAGAAAATATATATTAGTAGGCGTAGAAGGAATTTTGACAACACCCAGATAAAGTTAGCTTTGACGCCTTGATAAGCGCACATAGCTAACGTCAAAAGGATGACAGTGTGCCGTTGTGAAATAAACTTGGCGAATTTACATATATGGGATCTCATTATACACAAGTTTAATGACACGGTGTATGTCCCGACATGTGTCCCAATAGTGAGAACCAATAAGTAGTGTGCCTGCCGGTCATCTATATACATGGCCGTGCATACGCATTTGCATTCTGACATGGCACAACCCGCACCAGAGGGCCGCCCACCCAGTTTGAGGGCCGCAGGACAATTTAGCAAAAAAGGAAATAACGAAGCAACAGTGACACTTCCTTTGCTGGGGTATTCGTCAGCGGCTGCAAACCGAGGGAGGGAAAGACAAGAAGGAAAGACGGAGAGCCGCCCGCTTCCGGCGGCTCTTTGTCTTTCCTTGGTGTGAAGTTAAGTTTGTGGCTATTCCTTATGGTTTTCCGTGTATCGTCAGACAGATATTCGTTACTAATGAGTAGCGTGGAGTGTTAACGAGAAGGTGCAGCAATCTCAGGCATTAGAAACCGCGTTGCTCGGACAGAGATTGTAGACTTAGTGTAGCAAGGTGACTCCAGGCGTAAAGGTGGAAAATGGGACAGGTGGCTTTCTTTTCAGCAGATTCCAGTGCGTTATTATCCGATTCTTTATAAGGATTCCATATGGGACAGGCAAATCGGAGAATAGGACGGGTGAGGGACTTATATGCTAGTAATTTGCTTTCTCGTGGAGCATCTTTTAGTGTGCGATTGACAGAGCCCAATTTCTTTTCAGCTTTATTGATAGATTTACATCCTGAAGAATAATCACCATCCACAATTTCCATGGATCGTTCACCAGCATCATGGGTAGGTCTTAGCTTAAGTAGGATTCTTTCGCCTCCAGGACAGCTGATCAATACGCGCATTCCGCTGTATAGTATTTATCCCAGGCGCATCCCTTTGGGCTATATATTGCTTTTCGGTATATACGTTTCTTTTAGGGGCCGAGCACGTTACAGTCTCGGTCTGTAGGTGGTGCATCGTCGTCTGCTGTCGCCGCATGCATCGCCATTAGTCATTACCATTTGCTTGCGTGCATCGTCATGTTCTGTCCATTTGCTTGAACGCAAGAGAGTGTGCCACTGCCTCAGCGCTCGCCATGTGGCGAGAGAGAGCGAACGGTGCGCGTTCAACGCTGAACTACCAGCTCGCGAGGAACGAGAACGGGCCCTCGCCCGCGAGACAACGCCAATGCAGGCTGCATCTCCTAGCGAGTTTCTTGAAAAAACCGACAGCTCGAGCTGCAGAAGCGTTTACCGGCCGCCCCGTATATATAGGCACTGGATCTTCACCTCAATTGTAGTGCCGCTGGGAGATTTCTCTTGTACTCTCTTGCGCAGTTGAACAATAGATATTCGCAGCTTAAAGGGTAACTAAACGCAGACTGAGGGTCTCTGTGTCTAATCTTTCTTCTGTCTCTCACGGCCATTATCAGTTATTTTGCTGTGGGAAGCAGCGGCGCCCACTGCATGCTTCGCCCCTCCACAGGTTCGTACATGTTATCGCGTATAGCTTCGTACTTCGCTTTGTTGAAAAAAATGTATGGTTTATTTATTTGTCAAGCGGCAAAGTTCAAGGACGCCTGAGTAAACCTATGACCACTAATTTCCTTGCGACAGGTGATGGACGGCACTGTGTCTGGTTAATTTGTTGTTAATAAATAGAATACTTTAGATGTGGCTTGTGTAATGCGCGTTGATTAGGACCATTTCTGAGTAAGAATAAAATCAAGATAAACGTCAAGATGCCTTTATTTGCTTTTGTATCATTCACGAAGTGGGGATCTAAATTATCCCAATGGATGTCTAGAAAATAAAGCATACGAAAAGGAGGTCAGCCGATGCTAAGATACTGTGTTACAGAGTACATTGTTTAGCTCAAAAGCAAAAACTCGGCTACCGCGACGGGGTCTATCGCAGACGCCACAAGTGCTGATTGTTCAGTGGCGTGGCAATGAAGGAACGGTCGACCTGACACCAAGAACAGAACATGGTAATTGCCGGCTGCCTGCTCCCCGCGTATCCGTACAATCAACACGAAACCTGTTAAACTTCGGCAAATCAACAAAATTTTTCAGTCTGAAATGTGGTCACCAAGCCATGTTTCGGTAGGTACTAACATGTTGCTTTTAGTTGTCAGCGCATGGTTCGACATTTGTTCGCATTTTGAAACGAAGCTGCGTATATTAGGGGAGATTACAGAGATATGAAGACGTGACTCGCCTGTTATGTTCGGAAAGCTGGTTATTTTTTCTGAAGCAGTTGCTATGCTTCTTTAGCGTCTAAGAAGCTTCATCGTCCATATAGTGCTTTGAGCCCTTATATAATGTGTTGAAATGGAGGGCATAAAGCTCAGCTTTATGTTTAGCCAACAAAACAACCAATAACGCCTGCTTGCATCTGCGCACCAAGGCTCATGAATGATAACCGGACACATAAGACGAGCTCTCTAATACAACCAACCGCATTGCTAGAGAGAAGTTTTTATTGGCATGGAATGCCAATACTTCAGATGACTTAAGAATGACTCAAGAATGACTCAGTGACTTATGAACGAAGTAGATAACGCAATCAAGGGCAAAATGACACCTCCATATGAAAACCTATGGTTCCCTCCTTTATTTGTGCTTGAGAATGAAGTCCCCATCCCACCTCGCACCACCGACATAATTTTCTTCGATACAGAGACCCCTGCAGACATCGAAGGCGTCAGCTAGGGTGATCTGCAACTGATATTTAATCGCGAAGTTTGCGTGGGAAACACACGATTTCATGAAGAGAAGAGAAACGTAACGCTGGCAACTTCAGCAACGAATACATTCACATCAGTAGGAGATCGGCAATTGCATACATGGACGAAATAATGGCTCTACGCTATGTGTCCACCTTCTCTGTTTGTTTTTTCAAAGCTATACAAGACGACCCGATTGTGTGAACCGCCGTTGGTCCTGAATACATAAGGAAGCACTGCCTTCTCATTAACTACCTTAAGTTATATTGCGTGGTAGAAGGGTGAATCGGAGGCTTGGTGCGATTCTATTCTTCTGACACGCAATGCGGTCTCCGTTAACGTGAGTTCATGCTCGACCTGACGACTGTACCCGGTCTTTTCCCAAAGCGGTTTCAAGCAGCAGCATAGCTCCGTGGTAGAATACTTGACTACGACGCCGAATAGTTCGGTTCAATTTCGACTCTTGCCTCCCGCCTGATCGCTATGGCTGCTTTGACGCCGGCTGTCTAATATACGCGGTGTTTTGAGATGGCTTGTCCCTGTTCGTGTCGGTATGCGGGCTACCGTCGGGGACGCGTGACTGTGACACTGCTGCATGCGTTGCCTTTAAGATGTGCCACACGAGTGCTTTGAGGCGGCGGCGGCATTGCTTCGAGTCACAAAGGAAGGAGCACGAAGAAACACATATCACAGACGCATGATATTGAAAAGGGACAGCGCGTCAATTGCATCTTCATGGCAGCGCGCTGAGATGCACGTGTGACGCAAGCAGTCGGTACGAATGCTTGGGTAAATTTAGCTGGCGTTGCCCCACGATTGATCCCTGAACTAAGGCGGACCAACGGTTCTCACAGAGAAAAATCGTGTGCGAGACGGATACGCGGCAGAATTCCGGCACTGCTTTTGGCAGAGATTACCGCAGCGAGAAACCAGTGCCACCGTGCTTCCATATTGGACTCGCTCGCCTCATATAAGGTCACGTGGTGACTACTGTTACGTCTCATTAGATTTACCTTGCGTTCTTATCCCGCATTCGCAAGTGACCGTCCATTTTTTGTATTCTCTTACTATGGTGCGCTTGCATTTTTTCTAACGCCCACAAGTGAGAGGTTTTTGTGCACGATTTGTTTTCGCTACTGTCTTAGCTTGAGATTAGCAGTGCGTACGTGCCTGTCTACCTTGTTTAGATGTAGAGCTCATGGGATCTTGCAACGCCACTCGCAATGTTTGTCACGTTGCGTGGATGAGTTTGTTCATGTTTCTGGACTGCAAGTTTTCACAGAAATATTTGTAATTTCCGCTTAAAGGATAGCGCTAAGTTATTTGCCAGTCATATGTTGCGAACCAACCCAACCATATTTTTTGTTGAATTTTTGATCATTGGGGGAAAGTGGGTCTCCTCTGTTAGTATTAGCCCACGCATATACATACTGTTCGAGTAGCAGGCTAGAACCCGCTTTCCAGGCCGACCTCTCCTCCTTCTGCTCATTAAAAGCATCTTCTTCTTAGTCTGGTTGCAATCTTAATCTCGCTTTTTAACTGCCTAACATGATCCTTGTTTTCTTCGGGTCCACCTTTAATCTTACTTTAACGCTTCTTTCGTTTACATATCCAGTATTTTTTTCGTGTTTCGTCACCGTCACTGCTGAAAAACGCGATGTCGTCCGCAAGACTTAAGAAGGTCAGATATTCTCCGTTAATCCTTACTCGTATTTTTTCCCGTTGTAGTTCTTTAAATATCTATTGTGAATGTGGCGTGAATAGCATTGAATGGATTGTAACTTTTCGCGTGACTTCTTTCTCGATCAGGACTTTCCTACCTTTCTTGTCCAATACGGTGGCTATGGGATCGTTTTAATGTTGGCTATAATATTTACAGATCTTTAGGCATTGTTTTATGGCATAATTATTCGAGAACCTGTGTCCTGTGTCCATAGGTGTGAATATATTTTTGTTTATCACGTTGCATCAGTGTTGCTCCTTCCTTACCCTGACGCATGCATAGTTGGTGCAGCAATCCTTGCATCCTTTTAGTTAAGTGGAGACAATATTGACTTCCTTCTCGGCCTTGTTGGTTCCACAGAATTGTGGGTCTGAATGGTACACTATTTCCACAGTGGACCTGTTGTTGTAATTAGAGTATTTTCCAAATACGGCGCCAATGGTAGTCAATGAATGCCGTTGGGCTGTGAATGGACTATTTTAGCACTGCTTACAGTACAGTATTACAAACATGTCATGGTCGGCACTTTGCCGTTTGACTATAGAACACGTGTATCAGCCATTCTAATCAAGTTGCTGTATGCATCGAGCAACTACCGCAGGTGTCGCCATCCAATCTAGCTACATGCACACCACGGTAGTATAGTATTACTGCACGGTAAATCACCACTGCTAAAACACCATAGTAACGGGTGCAAATGGTCACACCGGCGTCTTCCCGTCAGTGCCGGGGCCAAAACCGAGCCATCGTCGGCTTGCTTACGCAGGCACACCGACGGCTTGCCATCATCGGCTGAATAACGGCTGAATTGAGAGTAGGTTCGTGTTTGCGGGTGAAGTAAGGCAGGAAGTCCTGTTGCTCCTGCCCGAATTGCTTAGGCCAGCCACGCAGAATTTGGGTCTTCATTTCCCTTAGAAGAGCGTCATCGTGTGCAAAGAGATAAATCTGTCAATGCTTGCGCATGCACCACATATTTTACTGGATCATATTCACTGTGGTTCTGTTGACCCGAAGGTCGCGCGATCGAATCCCGGCCGCGGCGGCTGCATTTTCGAAGGAGGCGAGAATGTTTGAGGCCCGTGTACCTAGATTTAGGGGCACATTAAAGAACCCCAGGTGGTCGACATTTCCTGAGCCCTCCACTACGCGTCTCTCATAATCATATCGTGGTTTTGGGACGTTAAACCCCACATATTATTATATTCACCGTGGTGCGCTCGTTCCGGCAGAGGCAAACGGTTCAAGGCGTCGTCATTCGCATTCAATGGCCCCTTCCGGTACTCAGTGTCATACTGATATGCGTAATAGTAGTGCCCATCTCTGGATTCTGGCCGCGGTAATTTGCGGAATAAGTTTGTCGCGATGCAACAGCCCCGTCAGTGGCTTATGATCAGTCACCAAACAAAACTTACCAAAAAGATAGTCTGGAAACCTTGTAACCCCGAACACTAGCGTGAGCGCTTCTTTTTCCAGTTGCGAGTGGGTACGCTACGCCGGTTCTAAGGTTCTTGAACGAAAAGCTATCCGATAGTCTTTGCCATTATTCCGATGGGACAACACTGCGGCCAAGGCGACCGCCGACGCATCGCACTCCAGTCGTAGAGGCTTTGCGGGTCATAGTGAACGAGAAATTTAGCCTTACGTAAGTAAATCTTTACTCCCTCACACGCCCTGCCATGTGCTGGCCAGCTGTTCCATTGCACACGTTTTGCCAGTAGGCCATATAAAGAGCTAGCGTCGCTCACAAGTTGGTCAAAAACTTCGCATAGTATGTCACCAAGCCCAGGAAAGGCTTCAGCTGGCTTACCATTGCTGGCTTCGGTGCTCCTAGTACCGCTTCCAGCTTATCTTGCAGGTGATGAAGGTCGTTCGAATCGATGCGATGCCCTAGGAACAATACTTGCGCTTCTCTAAATTGGCACTTTGCTTTGTTCAGCTTCAGGTTGTTTTTCCGCAGCCGCAGAAACACCTATCGGAGCATGGAAGCGTCGTTTTCCTTTTCCGCCACGATGATGTCGTCGAGGTACACCTGGACGTTCGACACACCGTATTGTAGCAATACAGGCATCGCTGTGTGTACAGCTCAGTTGTCTTCCTGGCTTCTGTGTCTAGCGGCAGCTGATTGTAGGCGTTGCGCAAGTCCAGCGTTGTGAAGACTTCGCCTCCGGAGAGCCGCGAAAATGTCTTGAACATTGGGCCGGCGGTATTGTTCAAAGCGCTACGCTGGGTTGACGGTCAACTTGAAGTCACCGCACAACGGTATGTCGCCATTCTTCTTTGCGACTGGAACCACCAGAGCTGCCCATTCCGAAACACTTACCGGCGAGAGCACCTCGTCTTGCTCGAGACGGTCGATCTCGGCTGATACTTTTGCAGGCATAGCATAGGGCACTGTACGCGCTTCATAGAAACGCGGGTGGGCTCCCTCTTTCAGGTGCAGTTTGACAGGTAGCGCCTTGGAACAACCAAGCTTGTCTTCAAAATGATCCAAAAATTCTTTGAGCAAGGATTCACTTCCGCGTTTTCACGCACCGCATTTACACTTGAGGAATTGCCGTCGTCCCAAAGGGACAGCCCTGCCCTGCGAATTGCTTGTATATTGTTCCGGCCACTGATAAGCGGTCGTTGAAACTCGACAACGATTACCATGCTCTCTACCACCATTGAATCCAACGGTACATTCATAGTTATCCGACCGACAACAGGTAATGGCCCCAAGGGGCATGTTAACAGGAGACCAGTCTTCTCCAGAGCCGGCCACTACTTGCGATGCTTCTCGAACATGTTCATTGGGATGACGCTGACCGTAGTACCCGTGTCTATGATCATACGCAGTTTCCGACCCTGTCACGTCAAATTTTCCTCGCGTGGATTCAATGTAGCACCGTCGCCGGAGCTGGCAGCAACGAGAGCAAGCAGCATCTCTTCTTCGCCCTCAACTTCTCTTGGATGTACGGCAAATGCGCCCATCGCCCGGGAACGCCTCTGGCTGCAAACCTTTGCCAGGTCTCTTTCAATGCCACGATGATAGCATCTTGTGTTGCGATGACGGCATGTGCGCGTAGCGCGGGCGACACCTCATCGATAGCACGAATGCCTGCTTGCTTCATTAATGCCCCACTGTCCCTAGTGCCGCCGCCCTCGCTGGGACTTCAAAGCGTTGGTGCTGCTCAACGTCGTCTCCGGGAGCCCTTCGCCCAGGTCTCGCACGTCGTTCAGTGCTTTTTTCCGATACTATGGCGAATTCTTCCTCCTCCTCGAGAGTTAGCTTCTTGCGCCTAAGGAGGCAATGACGGGCATCGTCATCCCGATTGCCGCATAGGACACGGTCTCGCAGCATCCGATTCAGGGAGTCGCCGAAGTTGCAATTCTTCTCCAATCTTCGGAGGTCCGCGATGTATTCCCGAACGCTCTCACCGTCTTGTTGCTTTCGTATGAAGAACGAGAAACTTACTGCTGTCTCATTAACTTGGTGTTGTATTGTTCCTCCAGGTATTCAACAAAGAGAGAGAAGAGAGAGAGGAAAGACAGGGTGGTTAACCAGAAGAGTTCTCCGGTTTGCTACCCTGCACGTTGGAAGGGGAAGGGGATGTAAATGAATGAAAGAGAAGAAGAAGAGATGAGGACGACAGCACGCGACAAAATACAACAACAAAAAAGCAAAGTCTTGACCGTAGTCCAAGTACTACATAGCAACATTTTGTGCCAACAGTCAGAGTTTGACATCGAGTCCGGTTGCTTGTAGAAACCGCAACAACGCCTTCAGAGCGGCTCTTGCTGAAGACCGGATTGGCCAGGGCCCTAGGATTTTGTTCTCCGTGAGAGGGCGGTTGTCCAGATGGCCTATTGCGGCTGAGAGGGCCGCTCTTTCGGAGTGGAAGCGGGTGCACTCACAGAGTAGGTGAGTGACTGTTTCGCTGCACCCGCAGAATTCACATGACGGGCTCTCAGCCATTCCAATAATATAAGAATAGGCAACTGAGAAGGCCACTCTTAAGTCGTAGGCGGACCAGTAAGGTAGAGTGACGTTGTGATAAGAAGGACGGGATGCGAAGTTCAAGATCGGGGTCCAAGGCATGCAGCCGTGCACTTGTAAATGTCGATGATGATTCAAGGATTTCCGCGTAGGTATTGCTGTTGACCGACACGGTCGAAAGGCGACCTTGCGATGGGCGCAAGATATCATCGCTCAAGGAAGACAGCGGAAGAGCTCGGCGCTTTGCACTGTCGGTGATCTATTTTCCCTCGAAATAAGCTTCCAGGCGTATCTTGTAGTAGGTGCTCCAGCAGCTCACCGTTTCGTCAAAAACCGGGGGGCGTGATGCCATCGTCCGATGCGTGCCCGCTGCCGATCACACTAGCATGGTGTGATCCAGCGAAGTGAAAACACCCTCGTCGCTATTGTAGTGTCGCGCCGCAGCAGTAACACACTCAGTAAGCGCCAGGCCAAGAATCGTTGATCGCAGATAGCGTGGCTGTATTTATGCTGTGTGCCTCTGAGCGCGCATGCGCATACGTTGGTGCAAAGCATGCACCTTAGATGCCGCGACATCGCAAAGACCATCGCGAAACGTTGCTTCTGCCGATAGAGATACATCATGTTCCGTCAAACCAACTAGTTACTCTACGCCAGCCTCTGCGAAGACGGATACAGCGAAAACCAATACTCGCTCCACCTGAAGAGTAGCCCTCTCATCACGAGTGCAACCCCCTTCGGCCGACCTCGCCAATGAGTGAGGCGATGGCGACGGACGGTCGCCAACTCACAGTCATGTGGCGGTCGCGTATGAGCACAATGCACATTTTCCTGAGTAACATGAATACATCGTCTGCGCAAAGCGAACTGCAGGTGCTGGGCATGTTGGGTCCGGTCCGCCGATACCGCGAGCACTACGGCCCGCGAGAAGCCATCGTTTTGAGATGGTCTTGAATGCACTTGTCTCTCACCAGAGGCATTGAGCCGCGCATGCCCGACATTAGACAATACGTATTGTTACGAAGGAATGGGTTTATTTACAGATGAGATAAAAACACACGGATGCAGGAGCACTCCAGTTGCCGGTCCAGACCAGTCTCCTTCTTCCTACTACACAACCGCGCAATTGAAGCGCCAGCTCTTCTACCCGTCCTTTTCTTCTGCGCCTCGCACACCCACACAATTTCACATTTTCCCCGGAGGAAAATGAAGCTCGCCGAGGAAGCTAAAGCTGCCTATGTTGGCCCTTCTTGTAGTGAGCCACATCAAGAACTTGTGTAACGCGTGAACCACTATTAGTGGCCGTCACTTGGACTACAACGTAGTTCACGCTACTTCCGCGAAAAAAACATCACCAATGGCCCAGAGTAGTTGGTGAAAAACTTCTTGTAAAGGCGTTTTCTTGCGAACAGGTCCGCAGCCAAACGTAGTCGCCAGGAGAAAGAATTATAGAAATATGCCTGGCATCGTAGCGAATCTTGCTTTGTACTTGCGAGGACAATCTCCTAATGCGTGCGAGTCAACGTCCTTGTTCGGCCCGACGTGCTTCTTGGGTCTGAATGATGATTGAAAGATCTTCCTGATATGAGAAAAACTTGGCGCCATCCCACCCTGCGAAGGTGAATGTCCTGCGAAGCTGTATCGGACACCACACATGCTAATCGGAGGGGGGGGGGGTGAGGAGCTGAATGTTTAGTTATTCCTTCAAAGTAAGCGTATTGATAATCGCATTGTGGTCGCTGTGGTAGACCGTCATTGGTTCCGCCAACATTTGCAGCAACACGAGTTCGTTCCTTTCGAGCATTATTTCCACGCTCTTCTTCTAGCGTCTTTAATTTCCGTGGCCTACCCATGGGAGTATTCGAATAATCTGAATCAGTTGCTATACCGGTCTTCCTTTTATATATAATAGCGGCAAACACACACACAAATGAAGGGCCGTTTGGCGTTATTAGAAGCCCTCGTGCGAAGTGCAGTGCCGCTGAAACCTAATCTTACCGGCAACGCTGGGACAATGTTCCCATTGTTCACAGGCGCCATCCATCATGCGGTTTTGATGTTTCTCTTGTGACTATCTCTTTTGGAACGAATTCTGGGCGCTGTGCTGTATGCCTGATTGCAGAGAAAGATATGCCATTTTCTTTAAAATGGTAAAATGCTTCTAAAACACAAACAGGTAGAAATTTAGTTGTGAACGAGTCTACAGCAAACGCGTTCATCGACTCGTCTGTTTATCTCTCCGAATGTCTTTTCTCAGCGTCCGAGGTGAAAAGGAGCGTACGCATCTGCTACCAGAGGAGCACACGAGCGTCTATGGGGAGCAATGGAAAGAAGATGACTTTTAGGCCTCGTTTTTTTTTTTTGGTAGACACAATAATATGTCGACAGGCCATATTGCGAAGAAATGTATATGGGATGTTATTTGCAGAAATTAGGATATAAATTTGAAGAAAATAAAGTGGACGGAAAGATCACTTGCCGGCGGCAAGTTATCTTATGAAAGAAGAGGAATCTTCCGAGGAGCTCGCTTTTTATCTGTTTATATACAACTTATAAAATCGACCGACATTTCAGCCAAGGACAGCATAGAGACATTATTGGTGGTTTCTTACCGATAATGTTAGGACTCTGTTTTAAATTCAAAGGAATCAAAACGGACGAAATATCGTCCTGTTCAGTGTCCGTCGGTGGGACCCGAACTCACAACCTTCGAATTACAATCACCGCTTGGGAATACGAGTTGCGCTGGCTAACACTTCCAGGTATTAATAACATAAATACCCTATAATGCGTGACCGAGGGGGCGCCCTTCGCTGTTGCTCAAGTGGTCGAACATCGGACGCAGGGGCGTAGCCAAGCGGGGGGGGGGGTTGGGGGGGGTGCAACCCCCCCCGAAATTTTTCAGGTTTGCTTGCGTATATATACACGCACACATACAAACGCACGCACGAACATACATAAAGTATGGTTGAACTCCCCCCCCACCGAAAAAGATCTCTGGCTACGCCCCTGATGGGACGCGTAATTCGAAGATTGTGGGTTGGGAGTTCACTGACGGAAAAAGTGATTTTTCGTCCACTTTAATTCCTTTCAATATAAGTCAGAACCATTACACTGCAATTAAGAAACCGCAAATAATGTTCCCTGTGCGTTCCTTACCATCAATTGTGTGTCGGTTCCATCAGTTGAATGTGACCCGTTGTAGCAGAAAGGAATAGACAGCGGCCGCTGCGGAAGAGGTAAGTGCCTCGAAACTGTAGCATATGGGTGGTGGAATGGGGATTTGGAAGCGCTTCGAGTTAGCCGAAACCGACTTCTTCAAGATGAGATGTAGGGGGTGAAACGGGCTGTACATAACCTCCCGGAGCATTTGGTTCGCTTGAGGCACTGACAAGCAGCACAGCTGGCGACGTACACTTGCGTCATCTTCCATATTTTTGGGCAGTAGAAGCTCTAAAGAAGCCGGTGTAGTGTAAGTGTGAAGTCAAAGTGACAGGACGTTATATCTTTCTACATAGAACTATTTAGGACTGGGCGGAAGCTTTTGGCATTACTGGAAACAACGTAAAACCGTTGGCTGAGTAGTTCTTCTCGTACAGCAAGCCATTAGAAAGAATAAAATGTTTTCTTGGTGAACGCTGCGCAGGGTCGCTTTGTTGCTCGGTCTTGAAGTTGCTCAGAATGAGAAGGTAGGAGGAGGCAGAAAGTAAATAGTCACCAAAGTCATCGTCGTCAGCGTTTGTGTGAGCTGAAGGAAGATGGAATAGGCAATCAGCATCCATGTGACATCGACCTCTTCTATAGGTCCCAGAATAGCTGTACTCTTGGAGGCGCAATGCCCGACGAGCGAAGCATTCAGTGGTCGCGGAGTCTGAGAAGCCAGCATAGTGAGTGATGGTGATTAGCAATTGGAAACTCGAGGCCGTGCAGATACGGCCGAAACTTCCAAATGGCGATGCCAATTGCTAAGCATTCAAGGTCGGTGTTGGTGCAGTTCTACTCTGCTGTGGTAAGTGCCCAGCTGGGGTAAGCCACTACATAGTGGTGGCCGCTGCAGATTTCAACGAGCACAGCGCCAACACCTAGTCCACTATCTGTATGCAATGCAGAGAAAGGTTCGGGATCAAAACGCGTCAGGTTAATTCCTGAAGACAACAAAAATTTCAGCTGTCGAATTGCAGCCTCACATTTATCAATCCACAAATACGATGTGTGTGTGACAATTCATACTGTGTGCTGCACCAACTGCACCACCACCGGCTACTAGCGCCACCTACTGCTGCGAGCGGAAGTGTGAGCAGAACAGGGCTGGGGTAGAGTGAAAGCAATAAACAGTTGATGTTGTGTTCTCCTTGAGTTCGGGTCTCGGCTCCACTTATTCCATGGTGTGTTACCGATGCGGCGACAGAGGTCACTTAGCGTCGCAATGCAGACGCAGCAATTCGCCGTGTCACTACTGCGAGAAAGTGGGGTACTTGGCAGTCGTCTGCAACTTGCGGAACGCCGATACATTCGCGAAAGGAAACGCGTCTGCTGCGAGAGCTGTACCGCCACGATCAACACGTACCGCGCAGGTCAACGCTGTCAACGACGCTGACGTGCTTCATGTTCCTCGTAATGCTGACGTTTTTTACAAGTGGCACCTAAGTAGTGAGCCCACTGTGCTGCCTTTCCTTTGCACTGTTGAAATGTTTGGGAAACCGTCCAATGGAGTCGGACATCGGGGCAAGCGTCTCCGTGATGCCGGTAGACAAGTTTCAACGCGCCTTCCCAGAAGTGAGTCTAGAACCTTCAAACTTATTTTCGCGCGGGTTTAGTGGAGAGCTCGAGCAAGTTAATGCCAAGGCAAACGTTCGCGTCGGGTAGAAGGGGCACGAACGGGTCCTTCCGTTGTACCTCAAGAGTGGCACTCCAACGTTGCTTGGGCGCAAGTTATTCCAAGCTTTGGACATTGGCGTCGAAGGATTCAAACAAATCAACCAAGTTAGTGATGTCTGCGAGTTGATTGCTCTTTTTCCTGAGGTATTTGCAGAAGGCATTGGCACGTTCGAGGGATTTGCTGCCAAAATTCTTGTGCCTCCAAATGCAGTGCCGAAATTCTGCAAACCACGCCCACTGCCGTTTGCGTTGGTTGACCTCGTGACGCAGGAGATCCTGAGGTTACAGCGTGAGAAGATTCTCATTTCCGTGAAGACAGCCAAGTGCGCAGCGCCGATTGTGCCTGTTCAGAAAAAAAAACGGCACAATAAGAATTTGCGGAGAGTTCAAGCAAAAGTCAATGCTGTGTCGCTCATGGAAACCTACCCAGTTCCGCGTGCTGAAGAGCTGTGGGCAGCCATGTCGGGAGGTCACAAGGTCACAAAACGTGACCTGCGAGATGCCTACCAGCAGATACCTCTGGATGCAGAAAATCGCGAATACGTGACCATCCACACACATGGGTCTCTTCCGGTATACGCGCCTACCTTTTGGCGTTTCATCCGCGCCTGCAATTTTCAGCGAGAGATGGAAACCCTGCTTCGTGGTGGGTCGAGAACAGCTGTGTACTTTGATGACATAGTTATTACAGGCAGAGACGACAAAGACCACGTGGCAAATCTGACGATTGTCTTGCAGAAACTTCGGGAAGTAGGGCTTAGATTGATGCTGGAGAAATGCGTTTTCTTCGCTCCCGAAGTGGAATATATGAGCCACATTATTTGCAAGCAAGGTCTAAAGCCCGACCCCAAGAAGATAGAGGCCATCACCAATGCGCCCGAGCCACAGAATGTGAAGGAGCTTCAAAGCCATCTTGGCCTACTTAATTTCTACAGACGGTGTTTGCCAAACATCTCAGCAAGACTGCGTGCCTTGCATCAGCTGCTTCTTGATGGAGAAAGGTGGAGCTGAGGGAAAGAGCAACAGGAAGCATTCATCCCAAGTAAAAGGCTCTTATCAACTGCACCTGTTTTGGCCCACTACTCTTCTGAGAAACCGTTTGTGCTCATTTGCGACGCGTCACCGTATGGTGTAGATGCAGTATGCATCCATATTGCTAGCGAGCACGCACAAACGACGATATAGAAAGAGACGGGACAACCGCTCGACTTCAACTGAATTTTTTTCGACATGAACTTCATGTCGATTAAAAAATCAGTTGAAGTCTAGCGGTTGTCCTGTCTCTTTCTACATCGTCCTTTGTGCGTGTTCGCTAGCAATATGGAAGCATACAATCAATACCAACGAGCCCAGCTTAATGCATTAGTAGGTGCAGTCTTGGCACAGAACGAAGCAGATGGAACCGAAAGACCTGTAGCTTTTGCTTCACATACTATGCTTGCTGCTGAGCGGAACTACAGTCAGACTGACAAGGAAGACCTTGCTTTGGTTTTCGGTGTGCCCAAATTTCATCAGTACCTGTGGGGACGGCTGTTCACTGCTGTAACAGACCACCAGCCATTGCTAGGACTTTTTGGTTCAGGTCGAGGTGTGCCAAGATAGGCATCACCGAGGGTCCTGAGGTGGGCACTCACTCTATCAAGCTATCAATTCAAGCTCATCTACAAGCCAGGCAGTATGCTAGGCCTTGCTGATGGACTCAGTCGGCTACCTCTTCCCGCAACTGAGGTTCAGGACTCTACGCCTGCCAATGTCTTCATGCTAGAACAAGCATACCCTGATGTCTTATCACCAGTCATTAGACGTGCTACGCTAAGAGATCCCATGCTGTCACAAGTGGCTGAGGCTGTCCTGACCGGGAGTCCTCTTCCGGAGGGTGGAGACTGGGGGCCCTATACTACAAGGACCCAAGAACTTAGTCTGCACGAAGGATGCCACTTGTGGGGAGCCTGTGTGATCGTTCCCAAGTCCCTGCAATCC
Source organism: Rhipicephalus sanguineus (assembly GCF_013339695.2). Taxonomy (NCBI): domain Eukaryota; kingdom Metazoa; phylum Arthropoda; class Arachnida; order Ixodida; family Ixodidae; genus Rhipicephalus; species Rhipicephalus sanguineus. The sequence continues at coordinate 78,973,399 of NC_051178.1, read as the reverse complement.
CAAGTCCTCAAACTGTTCCACCCTGGCCACCCTGTAATTGAGAATTCAAACATCATTGCTAGGTCCCATGTGTGGTGGCCTGGAATTGATAATGATATGACAAACTAGGTGCGGAGCTGCGCTGTTTGCCAAGCGCACCAGAAGTCTGCCCGGAGGATACCAATTATGCCATGGCCATTTCCTGACAAGCCGTTGTCCAAGATCTATGTTGATTTTGAAGGTCCATTCATGGGACACTAATTCCTCGTGATGGTGGATGCTTTTTCCAAATGGGTAGAAGTTCACCCTGTCCCATCACCGTCTGCAGAAGCCACAATCTCTGTGTTCAGGACTGTCTTTGCTCAGCATGGTCTGCCAGACATAATCGTTTCAGCCAATGGGCCAGCATTCATCAGCATCCAGTACACTGACTTCCTGAACAGGAACGGCATCCGTCGCATGCTGGTGCCTCCTTATCGCCCTGCTTCCAATGGGGTTGCAGAGCGGGTGGTGCAGACCATCAAAGATAAACTGTAGAAAAGCATACCGGGAGAATTCAGGACACAAGTGGTCAGGGTGCTCTTTCGCTACCGTTGAACGCCTCATGAAGTAAGAGGCCGGGCGCCGTGTGAGTGGCTCATGGGGAGATGCACCGAAGTCTTCGATCATCTGTTCAATTGAAGCAGATAAAGCAAAAGCTGCATGCAGACAAGGGTTGCCGCATTTTGCCAACAATGGTCCCAGGTGCCCCAGTGTTCACCAGGAACTTCCGATCAGGCCCATCTTGGGTACCTGCTTCTGTTAGCGGTCCTACGAGCTGCGCCTCATCTGAGGTTGTATTACAAGATGAACTGTATGACACATACATGGGGACCACATCCGCCCCAACCTCGCACAGACGCCGCCACCTGCACTGTGCCTCTAGACCCACCACCTGCAAACACTGTGCCTCTCGACCAGCCAGCTGAGCAGCAAAAACAGATGCTGAGGAGCCTGCAGGAGCTGATGCTGAGTCAGAACAGCCACAAAGTCGGTCCCACCAGAGAACTGGGCTACCACAAGCAGTCACTCCATCGGGAGGAAGCCCTGTTCCACTGCGAAGAAGTGGCCGAACAAGACACCCTGTGAACCGTTATTCTCCATGACAAGAACTAAAGTCGGAGGAGTGTGACAATTGATACTGTGTGCTGCACCAGCTGTAGCGCCGCCGGCTACTAGCGCCACCTACTCCTGCGAGCGGAAGTGGGAGTGAGTAGAACAGGGATGAGGTAGAGTGAAAGCAATAAACAGTTCATGTTGTGTTCTCGTTGAGCTTGGGTCTCGGCTCCACTTATTCCGGCAACATGTAACAGTGTGTTCACGGAGAAGGGATGTCAAAGGAGCCGCAAGCTGAGTGCGACGTAATGAGTTAGGGTTAGAAGAGAGGTAGTGGGCTCACTGCTTGGTAAAGGCTTGCAAAAAGTGGAGCCGCTGATGTTGCCCGTGGTAAACTACACGCGCTACAATGATCTCCACGGTCGCGACTCCTGCTGCGCAGCAGTTCAAAAGTGTAAGTGGGACACGACGTGTGCTCGGCTCATTGCTCTGCCTCATTTAATAATGATATTATGATTTTGTTTGCTGTGCTGTAGAAATTAAATTATTCATGGGCGAATCTGTTTCCTTTTAATGAATTAATTTCGCTAACGAACACAATAATCTCCACAACAGTGTGAATTAAATGGAGAAATGGTTTAAACAATGGGGAGAGGTACTATGCACGAGCAAATGCGTCTGCCTTCCAGTTACTCGTAAGAGAAGGCAGGTTTCATGTATTTATTCACTGGGATCCTCATGATTAGAACAAGTGAAATATTACAAATATGTCGGCCTGACACTGACGTATGATACATCCAAATGCATTCATACTAGTAACATTTCCTAACCTGCCTTCCGCAAGCTCTCTTTACTGATGTGTAAGCTTAAAACAGTTTCGACTATTAATACACTGCTGGGCCATACGGCACTTTCTAGGACAAACCTAATATATGCCTGCATTGTTTGCGAAAGCTGATACTAAATGTAGCATTCATGGTGTTGAACGTATTTAAACGCTTTTAGACCTATAAAAAATTTCCCCCTTAAACTCACATTCCAGGGTACTGGAAGCCGACGAAATACAGCCGCTACAGACAGAAACGTAAAATTTAGTTAATAATTGTTGCCTTTACTTAACAATGAGGAATTTGCTCCAGCTTTGTTACCACTCATTTACCTAGCACACCTACGCGATGTCGCCAACATAGTACACGTCCGCAACATTGCGCCCGTATGTATTGACCGCGACAAGCAATCTTTTTTTTCCAAGAAGCATACATAAATAGAATAGTCTTGATAGAGCATATATTACACTCCGCACTATTGTTAATGTACTATACAAGACTGCTGTTTGTTTGTCTGTTTATTGTGGGTTGAAAAATCATTATTGTACACATAATGCTGCTGCTCCTTGCTTTTCTTTGTTTCTTAACTAAGGTTCCGTTTTCGTTCGTACTGTGGACCCTGCTTGAAACCTGAGTCTGCTGAATGAAATGAATAAGTATCAAAATAACATAAAAAAATGAATAAACAAATACAAGGGACACATGAAGTAAATAGTCTCAATAATTTATTTCAAAGCATATTAGAGATATGGATTTTTAGTCTGGTTGGCAGGCCAGTTGGATTTAGTTGTTCCGTTGGTTCACTGAGCGGGCTCTGGAATTTCTTCCCTAGGCCTCCACCACCCTATTGCTCTGGTTTCTTCTGCGCATATAATAAGCGCCGCTGAAAAAAAAAAGAGCATGATAATCGTAATGCACGGTCTTACGTAAACGGTTACACATGCTAAATGCGGTCTTAGAAGATGACAGCACCCTACTCCGGCGCACGATAGACACATATAAACTCTTAGATTATATTTTATAGAGGAAGAGCTGCCAGAGCGATGTTGTGCTGAAGTAAAATAATTAAAACGGTACACTTATGCACAGTGCAAGGTGATAGACGACCAGCAAAAGCACTGAAGCCAGCACGCTCAGCACAGGCAATTGTGGTCCTTTCTATTGTGTGAACAATTGATGACACATTATATTGAAACCATGATTTCAATGACATAAATTGTCTTGGATCCGAAATTGCCGTAAAAGTTTTCAGAAGCTATTTAGTATAATTTTCGAAAATGACTCTTTAAAAAAAAGTCACAGTTTCGCCGCAACGGCGAAGCAATGAATGCGATAGCAATACATTGTAATGTAACGTAAAGAACAGAAAGCAGCTCGAAATTGCCAGCGCGTCGCTCGAGCCCAAAGGACGCACGAAAAGGACGCACACAGCACGAGCGCGAACTAAAGCGTCACAGCTCGACAATTGAAGCGCACTGCTCAAACATAAAGCAGGACGCACGAAACGAACGAACAGGTACACATAAGACGAGCGCGAATTGTCACAGTTACTTGCTTCTGTTTGAACAGCGCGCTCCTTTCGGAAACGCGGCCGCTGCAGCGAGCGAAGCGAAGCACCCCACCGGCCGCCCCTTCTTTCCTCGAGATAAGCACACGAAAGCGACCACGCCCTGTAGAGCGAAGAGCAACGGCGTCGCAGGAGCAGGGCGACGATCTTTAAAGCGCGCCACAGGCGCGCACGTCGCGCCATCTATGTGGCCACTAAGAAAGCATGCTGTATTACATGGTGTATATAAATAGCTCGCCGTTAGCAGGCTGAAAGACGGTGCTTTCGTGGCCTAACGTCTAACGCGGTGGGCTGCAAAGCGAGAGGTCACCCGTTCGATTCCGCGCGTCGGAAAGAATTTCTGAGTTATTTTTCTTCATGGCTTTTCTATATATATACATACTTATACATATACGGTGAATGACGGGGACGGACATTTTCCAGCCGAGACTGTCCATATAATTGCTATCGCAATAAAAGATTTCATGATCAATATGTTCTTTCGCGCTCGCCAAATGAAAGTCATATCTTGCTGGAATGTAAAAAAAATACTTTCTTCTATATTTCACGCTTTTTTGAAGTTTATATGTGAAACATAATACGAGCCAAGGTGCGTCAAATTTAGGAAACTTTGGTGAATTGTTCCGCCTTTGCCTTTTTTGTCGTTTTTTCTGTTTTCTGAACAGCATAATAAAAGTGAGGTTTTTATTTGCAGTAATGCGTAATAAAGAGAGGAGATAAAGTTTACGACACATCGTTTACACTTCGCTACAAATTTTTCCTTAAAATAGGAAAAAAACTTGGAGGACCCTTTAGCTTCGTCTTCAAGAGTAGAACGCGATAGCGTAATCCGGTCCTGTTCACATCGCTCGCATAACGAGGCGGGGGCACCCTCACGCGGGTTGCCTGCATTACCCTTATGAAAATGAGTCTTGAGTGTCTAGTGTCGACTAGGTGCGCTCCTAATGAGTCACTAGACAGACATTAGACATGCAAAGCCTAATGTCGTTTAACATTAAGTGTACATCGGAGAGTCAAATGACCATGTGCACTTTAATTTCTGGTGACTGAAGTGTTCAGACTTTCAGTTGCCGTTCCTAATGTCAAAACGCGCATCACAACAAAGAAGTTAAAAAGCCTTAATCGCCACCGTAAAATCAGTTTATCACAATAGACAAGTTCGTCTTTCAGAGACTACAAGCAATAAACAATTTGTGTTGCAATGTACACAAATATCGTGTTTCAGTAGAATGCGTAAATATTTTACATATATCGCCCATGCACCGGCGATCGAAGAATTGCTGACGACCCCAGCAAGGTTCATTATATTACCTGCCGCATATATAGAAGTAAGCATTTCCTTATTTTTAAAAGGCATGAGTCGATCACATATGCAAATATGAACAGATATGATCAAGTGACACTGCGAACACTCGCTCAGGGGCCCGTGTTGCCCATTTTTCCAGTAGAAATTAACGGAGGAGAGTGGGGATTACCCGCACGGCGTCGCGAAGGATTTTGGGGGGCGGAGAAGAATTGGAACTGTGGACAATGGGTGGCGTACAGAAAAAAAAAGTTCGTTGTTGTTGTGATAAAAATTAGGGACTGTTCTTATGCATGGTGCACTTACATATATGTCCAAAACAGAATGTCGTTGGTTGCAAAGATACGCGGACAAGCGTTTTTCCCAACCTCAAACTACTGTCTCTATCTCTCCTCGCTGTTGCAACGCTGGTCAGAAGCAGCCGACAAGCAAAGTTCGATTTGGCCAAACGTCGCGTACATCCTTCTCCCGCCCCGCCCCCCTCGTAATGTCGTCTCCACGCGACTCTCCCGCTCTCCACGGCGTCAACTCCTCTCTCCCTTCACTCCTTCCTTGTCCCATTCACCTCCTCTGTGTGCAACGTTGGGTGTCGCTTATCACACCCTACCCATTTCCTCCTCCCATCATAATCCCTACCTCTTTCTATCCACGGGAGAGGGCAGTAACTTGAAACAAAAAAGCGTTTCTTTTGAGTAAGGACTCAGAGATGACCATCGTCTGGGATGCGAGTTTGAAAACTGCCCATTTCTAACTTTCATTTCCCCAAAACAAAATGTATAGTTGTATAACAAAATCGAACAGCCATAACACATTCCCAACATGCACACACGGGTGTAAAAAAAGCCATAAATACACTTTTTTGTATGTACAGTGACAAATAAAACAACATTGCTTTATTTTCTACGGAGCGCTGTTTGAAGAGAGGGTCAGCACGCACCAAGGAGATATTTATATTTGTTCTGATTTAAGCAGCGTCATTTCGCGTTTTTGCACTTGTGGAAACGTCGCACCTTTTACGTGCACCTCACAGTCAAAATAGCGCCTTCGTCTTCAAGTGAGCGCTCGTCACCCTCCAGCTTTCCCGACGACTCGCCGAGGGAGCTTCTGACGAATTTCACTAGCAAATGGCTGTATAAGCCTGAGACGGCCGCTCGAACAATGAAATGGCCGTCACATGAGGTACGGAAGGTTCACAAACCAAAACTAAATTCGAAACGCGCGCCGAACCGGACTATTTCGCGGAGCAGTACATGTGCAGTAGCTCCGCCCCCGTAGCCTTCCCTTCATTGCCAAGAAAAGTTGTCCTTGGGGGCGCTTTAGTTGTTTGACGGGTGCGCGCGGTTTGTGTGTGTGCCATGCTGTGTTCTACAATGCTTCGTTACCACGTTTATCGATTATGCACGTTGGTTACGTGATTCAATATCAAGTGTACCTTCCAAGACGATCTAGGTCCTAGTCTCGTGACTGACGGCGAGTGCGGACGTACAGCAGCCTTTTGACAAGACTGTCGCCGAGTGTACGGTACATTGTGGACTGTAAAGCTGAAGAGTGCGCAGTGGATGCCTGATTTTGGTAAGTTCTAGAATATTTCTGAATTACACAGCTAGGTTACTTCATTACATGACGTCTTTTACGCAGGAACCGAGTGTGATCGTCTGGGCGGTGTGTTCACTCAGCGGGGATGATAGCCAGAGGAAGGATCATAGACAGGTATGTTTTACGCTATGCTCAATGCTTCTGTGCACTTTATACGGTTGTATGAAGCATTCACCATGTGTGTTCACTACCTACAACTGCAACGGGTGGATGAAGGCGCGTTGCTTTGCGCGATACTCCGCTTCTGTAACGCAAGCGTTTCGTGTAATGGCGCTCTTCTTCCTTGGCTGTTCGATTATTCCAAGAATGCCTGTCGCTCCGCCCGCCCGCTTCCCGCTTGCTGGAGTGCGAGGGTAGAGGGGGCATACAAAAGCGCCGCTCCCGCTTCTCCCCGGGAGCTAGATGACCTTGGGGACGCCTGCGCGATGTGTCTCGCAGGGAGGGTCACACTCGCGTTGTCCTTTTGGGCGCAGGGGACCGGAGTGGGGCAGGTGAGGAAGGAGGGGAGGACTGCAGTGCTTGAGAGCATGGCCAGCATGGCCCTTTCTCGTAGACGGGACGCGGCCGCGACCGAGGAGAGAAAGTGGCCCGTTCTTGGATTCCGCCGCTCAGAAGCGATCGTAAACCGAAATAAGAATCATTTGCAAGATTTTTTGTAGCCCAGTTGTGATTCCGTAAGTAAACTTCTTAGCGTCGTCGAAAGTTATTGAAATCGACTACAGCTGTATACTGCACGAGATCATCGCCTGAAGCTACTTGTACGATGGCTTATCACTTCGGAAATAAAACTGCTTTAAACATATCGTTCATCGCCTAGCCTTCTCATGATGCAGGTACAAATGAAGTAACTCTTCAGGAAACTCAGTAATAATTGGCATGTAGTACGCGGGGAGGAAGATATCAAAACACGCTGCGGCTGCACATGCGCGCGCGGTGCTCTGCAGTGGCGTGTGTTTGTGGCTTTCTCCGCGACTACTGCACCGCGCTTGTTTTAAAGACGATAGTCTTTCTTGGGGAACTTAAACGCAGTAATTTTGGTCTGTCTGTCTTTCTGTTTGTCGGCACGTCCCTCGATTCAGCCACTCGGCCAAAGTTGAACCCCTTGCACAAGGGCCAGCCATCGTGAACGGCTCACTAGGTTCATACTCGTCTACATGGTTGATCAAAAAGCAAACATTACGCATATCTGAGGCGCAACATCACTAGATAAGTATTAGGTGGTGTGTTCCTTTAATAGAAAATACATAGATACGTAATTCTAGAGACTCTAGTTTCTTAAGCTGCGCTGAAAATGCGACTGCGCCGAAACTTGGCTTCCACCGTGCCCTCTGCGCGAGCTCATTGTTGTGTTTCGGTTTCAGTTCAGTATTGCACTGTACGAGTGCCATGGGGCGCCGCTCTGGCATTCCTGCTTTACCCAGGCGACGTGAATATAAAAGAGTGTGTGGAGAGTACTCGTTGAGTGCGGACGTTTCTTCTGCTTCGGCGCTTCGCGCCAAACCGCGTGTTCGGGCTGGCTGGCGTCCCCGCCGGTCGCGTTGGTCACCGCCGGTCTTGCCTGCTGCTGCGCCGGGACTACCAGCCCGCAACACAGCATTCACGTTTCCCGACGTATTGCCAGATGGCGTTCATATCTCACGCAGCGCCTCTTCTATCGTCTTTACACGACATTTGCAGCGAAGCACGCAGATACGCGGCCAATTTTTGTTAGAAGTTAGTTGCACTATGGTTAGGATTTTAATCTGACTGTGCAAGGTCGTTGCTACGAGAAACGAACTTGCGTTGGGTGAACCCAATTGAAGATAATACAAGTCAGTGAATTACGTTATATTCTGGTACTAACACCATGTGTACATTAATTTGAAGTAGCACAAGATGTTTATAATTATCAATTCTAGACAAATATGCCAGTTAGTTGCGTTTGGCAAGGTGACTTTTGTTGCAATATTTGTGTTTGAGAAAAATGATGTGAAATATTTTTCCCGTCGTTATATTGTTTCCTGAAGCATACTGGTTTATATTAACAGAAGTTGTTGTAATGGTTAAGCAGCACTGTTCCAAGAGCTTTTTATCCACTGTGCTGAGGTGGCAGCAGCACACCTCAATTATGTGCTTATCTAAAGTTCATGTTTCTTTTGTGAGCTTTTCTTAAGGGAGCATGAAACTGAAAAAGCGCTCTTATTTGCAGGTTGTGCGACTAAGACGTAGCATTCATTGTGAGAGTGCTACTTTAATTTTATGAAGTAATTATTAGGGGAAACAAATCTAAATTCTCATATGTAACTATGTGTGCAGAAGTTTAGAGAAGGCTGACAAAAGTGGTTAACGGTTTTTTTATGGCTTGCAGCACTACAAATTCAAACCGATATTCCAGGCATTGATTGGCTTTAACACGACTAGAATTACTTTCCTAAACGGCTCAAATTCATCATATAATACAATATGTAAAGCTCGGCATTATGGAGTGTGCACATGGGCCACACATACTCTTATTTTATGAATTTATGCATTTTATATTGTGTAGCAGAGCTGATGTAATTTTCGTCATTTAAATGACCTATATGGTAATCTGCGTTCTCCAACCACATAGCGTTTACTAAGTACATAACTTTCTGAAAGTTCGGCTTGCAATGGCACCATTACAGTTGTCTGCCATGAGCCGTTGCTCAGGTTATACCTGTTCTTATAGCGCAATCTGAGTCCATCATTCAAGGCCCTTGCTGGTATATAAACATAGACTTGCCTGAATACATTGTATGTATTGTGTGTGAGCTGTAAGGTCTTTGTGGTGCGCCAACTCATGAATGTTTTCTGGTATCCTTTACATATGTACCCGGTGATCTCACCTGTTCGTGGAACTGAAGCAGACGACAGCTAGCAGAAGAAGATGGGAGCGTTCTACCTGTGAGCCTGGTCGAGTTTATATTTTATGGCAGGCATTTGTTTCAATCTTTACAAAAAGCTTGGACATGTTGCGCCTGCTCATGAACCTATTGCACCTTTTTTGAGGGAATTCTAAGATCAAAGAAACAAGACCCTAGACGTAACTCCATTAATGTATACTTGATGCTGGACTTGACCTTCTGTGTTGTTTTCCTGTTTTCTAACAGGATTTGCTGAAAGTTTTGATTGGAAATGCGATATAAGATGCAATTTTGACTAATTCTAACTTCACAAAAGTGTTTTTGTCGACTACCTGCACGGGGCCTTGGCAGTACATCTAAGTGTTCTAAGGTGCACGATGTGTTGGATAAAGTTTTCTTTGCAACTCTTATATATTTACTGCGATCTTTCGTGCAGGATACACATGCATGGATACACATACATGGATTCCCTACAAGGACCCTGCGCATCAAAAGCAATCTGTCATCAATGTTAAGTAGACAGATTAAACGAAACGGAGATATGACAGGTGTACACCATATTTTTCTTTCATTTAACCTCTGCATGTTTCCCAGTCAATAAATGTTTTTATCAATTTTCTTTTGTTGAGAAATGTCTTTGTACAGCACAAGTGTTGTAGAAGGTGCATACATGAACTTTTGTATGATGCTTGGCTGCATGTGTATCAACCAGCAAACACATTGTCAGGCACAACTAATATGTGATTCCATACTATCATCCGGACATATCATAAATCTTATCATGTACTGTAATAGTTCTGTTTCAGGAATGTTATGAATGTCATTGGCCACGAAGCACAAGCTTGGCCGAGGGTCATCGCAAACAGGATGTTTCATACTCACAAGAAAGTCACTCATAAGGACACATTAGAATGACGGTGGCCAATATGTTTTTGAATGACATTATGAGTACATTAAAACAATTCTGAAGAAATACATTAGAGAATCAAATTAGTGTTGATGTCAAAGGTCGTTTCATGCTCACTAGACTATCACATGTTAATACGCATCAGAATAATTGGCCAATATGTTTTTGAATGAATACATTACAAAATTCTAAAGGGACACATTAGAGCGTCAAATGACTGAAATGTCAGAAGTCATTAGACTTTCTTTTTGAACTCGTCTCACATTTTCATAAGGGTAGCTGCATGATTCTGGAGCGTTTTTAAAGAAAAAATTCGTAAACAGGGGGTGGGTGCTCGAGCCAACGTTTCGACAAGTGGACTTGTGTTCTTCAAGGCTGGCACTTTAAGAAGACAAGAAGAACACAACAACTCAGCCTTGAACTTCAAGGCCCACATTCAGCCTTGAAGAAGACAAGTCCACTTGTCGAAACGGTGGGTCGAGCACCCACCCCCTGTTTACGGATTTTTTCATCGCAAGCTTCCATGTTCCACTTCCTGCCGTTTTCTTGGAGCGTTTTTAGTGATTTTAAACTGTTGCGGATTACTTCCTGGTTATTTCAGTTAATACAATTTTAGACCTTGTTCCTTTATTTTAGGCCGGTGTTTAGCAGTGCTAGCCCTCTTTTCGGCCTGTATTGTGTACTTGTTTTTGCGCGCGATCACGCCACATGAGATCAACATATGGATGACAAGCCAGCCCGCTAAAGTGCTACGCACTTAAAGATTCCACGCAGAATCTGCTCTGGGAGTTGCATAAGTGGTGCGTTAGCGTTGCGCTTTATTGTAGGTAGGCGCCCTCTCTCGAACACTGTTTTCGGGCAGCATCGGCATGGAGCCTTGCATCATCTGTATAACACTAGTCACCGTCTGATCTTCTCTCTAGCACTCGTGCATGCGCCGTCCAACGCGCCTGGACTGCTGTCCCATGGCACGCGCGTCGCGCGAACACTGACGTGTATGTTCATCAAAACTTTTGAAATTTTGAATTTTCCTCATTTGTAGAATCCTCCATGTCAGCTTTGCATTTTATTCTACACAGGGCTTTCATTCCACATCCACGAAATTCAACCAATCCTTCATAAAGAGTTATCTTGCTGCATTTGTTCTGCAGCATTGGTACAACGCATTCGTATAGGCCATATGTATTCACATTCTTCAAGCGTGCGTTCAATGAGCAGTCCAATAATGAAAAAAAAACATGACTGATCCCTCCGTCATAGGAATCGGTATAACACGAAAGTGTAAGGTGTCTTCACGGAAGTAGTGCTTATTGTGAGTGATATATGAGAGCTTGTACAATGTCTATTTGTGTTTGCCAGCTATATATTATTAAAAGAATGTTATCGCAAACAAGACAGGGCACAAGTAGAAGACACAGTAGGAGCGCATTACTGCGTCCTTCTATTCTTGTGTTCCGTCTTGTTTGCGCTGACATTTTTTACAATATACAGTGAAACCTCGGTGATACGAATCTCACGGGACCACCAAAAATATTCGTATCATCCGAAATTCGTATCACCAGAAAACATGGGAAATTAGCATGCGACAAAAGAAAGCTGGGGTAAATTTTCATTTATTGTTTTTCGGGTCTGCGGCAACGTCAGGAAGAACCCTGAATGATTGTCAGTCAAGTTTTTAGGTGTCGGCAATCAGACCAGCACTCCAGCACTCGTAAATATACGGCCTGTACGCGCGCACTTAAATAATAAACCAGGTGCGTTGTGACCCGCGACACTCGGAGGCCGTCACGCGTCTCTGAAGGTTTATTATGACCGTAAGAAAAGTGTTTTTCTTACACCGTGATTCTGACGATTTGGTGGTGTGGCGCGCATGCCCACGCTTGCGTTCGCGCGCTCGCACGTGCTCGGCGCGTCTTCCGCGAAAGCGCGGACAGCCACTCTTCGAACCTCAATGGTAGTGTACGTTCGTATCAAACGTCGCTGGGTGAAAATCGGTTCGCAACAACCGTACTGCATTACACTGAGGCGAATGGGCCTTGGCCGGGACCACCGAAAAATTCGTATCAACCCGAAATTCGTATGAGCTGTGATAGTATCACATAGGTTTCACTGTGCATCAATTGCAACTCGCCCACCTCACTACCTTATTGGCAGCTATAGTATCGTTTGACGTGGATGCACCCACGTTGAAGCCTAGTGGCACATCTCCATCGCGAAGATTAACGACATCGTCAGGATTTAACCGTTGTGGTAGCTGAAGTTTTTAACATATACCTCTGCACAGCGTATCGTGATTCCCGTGCAAATATGGCATCAACAAGCACATAATAAACACTGGTACTCGATATGCGCTTCTTGAAAGCGTCGTCAATTAAGGGGACACTAAAGAGAAACAATGAATCGGTTTAGATCGATAAATTGTGCTCTGAGAACTCTAATGTCGTGAATTTCGCCATGATAGCTTTATTGATAGAGGAGAAAATCAAGTTCAAAATTTCATTTCTAAATACTACGCCGAAATCTCCCCGCGTGATGTCACGGATTTCAATGTGTATTCATCGTATTTTGGCGCCATTGGCTCAACAGAATTACCCCAAACTTGGTATGTTAAGTCTATGGCCTCCTCAATGAAGACAATGTACTTCATTTTTACCGATTAAGAACTACGTAGACCCCAGTAGCCGCCGTCAAAACATGTGACGTCACGGCGAATGGTGCGAAAACTGCAAGGTGTCGTCGCCACCCACATTTTGTTCTTGCGCGTTTTCTCGCTTACTAAGCGTCTTCTCACAGGAAGCGTGGTGTTTTTGGTATCGTGAAAGAGTACTTTACTAATATGAGCAAAATCGTTTTGCTTTTTAGTGTCCCTTTAAGGAGAGAAACAGCGCTGTGTGCGCTCCCGAGTAATAGTGTATGCACGAGCACAAGCGTAGGTTACCGTACCACACTGCGCTTCACCAACACGGGAGGCAGATGTTCATAGCTTGAGCCGCGCACGCGCGCAGGCGTTCCACGTCTAGCTGGCCTCTGTCTCACTCCACCTAGGCATGACATTCGGCCGCTAACATTGTTGCCTTTCTTAGTCGTTTCTTAACATTGTTGCCTTTCTTCTTAGTTTTATTAGTCGGTGCTATCGCCCACGAAACAACCGTTGGGGAAACACCGTTAGAGCACGCGGAAGCTGCACTACTCCGACAAGGAGCCGTCACACGATAACACGAAGCGAAAGACAAAGAACATAACGGTGTCTAGGGCACCTCTCCGGTGCTAGTGCGGCCAGTTTTTTCGCTGGTGTCTATACGCTTTAACAATGGCCCCCGACACCGCGCGCCAGCGCACAATCTCGGAGGCCATGTCTTCACTGCATCGATGCTAGTAATTGTCATGCCGCATTACTTCACTGCACCGCTCAGAGACGGCAGCACCGCCCCGCCCCGTGTAGCCCCGCCGACTGAGAGCACCCTTCGGGAAAAAGAGTGCGGGAGATATGAGGCGCGTTAGTGGAGTGTGGTGCACCTGCTTCGTTAGCTTTGTTGGTCGAGCGCTGGGCGCTTATCGTCGCGGAGGAAGAGGTCGTAGGTTCGATCTCTGGCAGGGGAACGTTTCCTTCGTTAGCGTCCACATTCGTTAGCGTCCATTTTTATGGACGTCATATCCGTGACGGAAATACGTCACTAAATTCTTGGTGGACTTTAGTGACGTATAATAAAAATTTAAAAAAAAATGGCTCAGCTACCACTAGCGCTGCAAGGCTGGAGAAAAAAGCGCAGCTCGCCGGCCTTTCTTTACTCTCTGTATTTTTTCACTTTATTTCGTTCACTTTCACTTTTTCTCGCTGTGTTTTTCTGTCTATTTTTGTCCCTGTTTGTTTCGAATTCTTCTTACTCTCTACGCATTTATCTTTCTCTCTCGTTCTCGCTTTTTCATCTTTTTTTTCTCTTTCTTCCTTCCATTCTCTATTTCTTGCTTCCTCTTTCTATCTCTCTACTTCTTTCTCTCTCTTTGTTTCTGTCTCTTTCTCTTTTTCTCTTGAACTCTCTATTTTCTATCCCTTTTTATGTCTCTTTCTATCTGTTCCTTTTTGTGTGTATCTATCTCTTTTCTATTTATTCCCTTTACTTTTCTCTATGTCTGTCTTTCTATCTCTTCCTTTCTCGCTATCTCTCTCTCTCTCTCTCTGTGTGCTCGTTCTCTCGGCCGTCGGAGTTATTGCATCCCACGCCGGACAAAATGGCGCAGCGGGAAACCGCGTGCCGGCAAGACGACCATAGCTTTCGCAAACCCCAACCGGGGGTTTGCCGAGCTTAGGCAACTCCGCTGTTGAATGCGTTGCGTAGTGGTTAAGACACTCGCCTTCGCAGCGTGAGAGCGCGGATGAAAACCCAAGCACCGGCGTGAAACTCAATTTCCTTTAATCATGGTTTAGCCTCGAGGTTCGCTGCGAGGTGTTAAGAAAAACTGCCATAATTATGAAATGATGGCAGCAATGAACGCGTTCGAGGAACGAAAATGAGAGGAGAGGAGAAGAGAAGGGTAAGGAGGAGGAGAAGAAACAAAAATGCCTTCCTCTGTAGCCCAAACCAAGTTTGGGCTACCCAGCAGAGTGAATCACAAAATAGCCTTGAATAGTATAGCATAGCAAGTGGTTGGAAAAGGGAAATGAGAATGAGGAGGTAGAAAATGAGGTGGGGAACGCCACCAGCTCCACTTTTTCTTGTGTTTGCACCTCTAGTGCGTAGCTGCTGGAAGTTTTTTTCTTTGTAGCGGCGATCATATCATGTGAGAGGCAGACGGAAAGACATTGTTCTCGTTCAGTTGGCCCCCAAATGTCTGCGCATTCAAAATCGCACCTTCACCTGAAGCGCGAGGCAACGAATGGTTTAGCAACAAATTAATGGCATACCAACTAGGGCTAGCAGCTAAATCTTTTGCATCTGATCGCGTGTAACTCTAGAAAACATTGGTGTATGGGATACGGCCGCTCCAGTGAGTAAAGCAGTTTTCACGTTGTGCGTCGTACACGTACACGGGTATACGAGCCGACTATATATGTCCGTCGTGATAGCGTCCGTGCGTCAGAGCTCGCGACCGCGACCTCACAATGAAATTCGCAGTTGCTGTTCGAGAAACGCAGCAACCTCTCCCCCGCACCCCCACCCTGCACTGCTGTCCCTTCATGCTTCTTCGCCCTCGCAAAACGGCCGGGGCGTTTTCACTCTGCTTGAAGCGCCACCGGTGGCAGGCCTCGCACGCCGAGCGATGCTATCGCGTATGGTCTTCGTGAGACGGAGATGGCCGGTTCCTAAATCGATAATTTAGCCGCGTTCATCCCCAGCGTTCGCGCGGTCGTATATGCTCGTGGAACATACTATGCGTCGGCCGATGTTATAGATTCTGACTCAATGCGGGACGTGACGGCGGCGGCTAAATGACGCCGAGAATTACCATCTAGTTGCTGTCGCACTAACAAAAACTGACAAAAAAACAAGAAAGGCACGTAGTGTTGCGAAATAAAGTTAGCCACAGAAGTATTTAAGGCGCTTGAAATACAAGGACACGGGGACACGTTCGTCAGTTGCCCGTCATAATACACGGACTTCCTTCCGCTAGGATTTTACGTGATTTGGCCGCCCTTGTGTCTATAAGCAACGCTTGTGTTGGCGCCTCAGTTTGGTAATAAGAACTGTTCTGCTTTATTGAGATGGGTTTATTAGTCGTTATCTGAGCTTGCATTTGACAAATCTGCGCATACGTCCCACAACTCCATTGACCTATTGGGCAACAAAAGAGATTCGCAAAAACAACGATGACAAAGAGACCCACCTATTATAGTGGCATCAACAACCGTGAGACTGATTCCTTGGCGACCTCTCATCCTTGATTCACCTGCGAAATGCATATTGCACAATAGCATAGATATATGAAAAAAGTCCTAATTGAGAATAATTCCCTATTGTAGCTGTCAAGCGTGAATTTACGCCTAATGGGTATTCATTTCAGGAAGAAATTATTGCCAGTACGTTTGTTGTATGATGTTTCGAAATAATTATATGGGGATTTCTCACCCAAAAAAAGCTTACTCCTTGAAATAAAATTGGGTGACGTTCTGCTCTGAGTTTCCAACCTCAGAACGACGCCATTTCGTGGTGCTTGTCAAACAATTCCCGTGAACCAAGGGCCTATCGTATTGTTTCGAGAGCACGTAATAGTAACTGAGAGCACACGCACCGTTCCCACGCACGCTCTGTCATGTCTGACACGGCTATCGTGTTGGTTCAACTGATTTTACTTCACAGTTTGCGTTTTTGGCTGCGCAAGCGGGGATAATAGCATGTAGCCGAGAAGCGTAAGATCAGTGTTGGCTCAACGCTTACTTCCGATATTTTTAAAGTGTTTTATGAAGAAATAAGTGGTGAGGAGTAGATAATGCCCCAAGGAAGGCTGGAGAAAGCGAGACAGAAGTCACTCTCTAGTCTTTGATCTCGGATTGGTTTTGATGCCTTTAACATCAATCTGCTGCGTATGACTGCAGCCGACCACAATAATGAAGACACTACGATGTTCGAAAGACTGGTTGGTACACGTGCCCCGTTCCACAACGTCAAACGCATTATTTTGTTCCTTCAAATAAAAACAACTAAATACATTGCCCATGTATCTTCAGCCTGGGGCCTAGTTTTTTGTTATTTAAGAATGAAACACAACTGACTGCAGAATAATTGAATATGTATTTATACGCTATATAGGATTAATTAGCAAAGTTCGAACCAAAATCATGTTTGGTTTCTTTCTTTGACAGCAATATCAAGTGCCTCAGAACAATGTTCATGCAAATTTTTCACATTAGCAGAGAGTCGACAAAAATTAACCCCTGAGGGGATATGACAACTAATTGTGCCAGTTCCCGAAAGGTAGGTCCACAGTTTTAAAGGGAACACGAAGGTCGCGGGATCGAATCCCGGCCGCGGCGGCTGCGTTTTCGATGGAGGCGAAAACATTTGAGGCCCGTGTACTTAGATTTAGGTGCAAGCTAAAGAATCCCAGGTGGTCGAAATTTCCGGAGCCCTCCACTACGGCGTCTCTCATAATCATATCGCGGTTTTGGGACGTTAAACCCCAGATATCATATCAGTTATAAAGGGAAGAGTTGTTTACTAGCAGGTTTGTGGAGCAATTCTCCTATCCAATAATCGACCACTCAGTGGATATTTCAATGACAACCACGTCTAAGCATCATAATGAAGCACAAAACGGCACCGCAGATATCTCTATATGTTTTCATTAAGTACAAGTACGGTAAATATCCTGCAGGCTAATTTTAAGCGCTATTTAACACAATATACCAAGAAAATGGGATTCCATACAACTTCTAAGCCCAACTGAAGATTTATGTGAGTCAAACTACTTGGTTGAGCGAATTTTTATATAATATTACCATTGCAATCATCATAAGCACTTAGATCCCTATTAAGCCTCTGCGATAAGTGAGCACGAACATTTTTTTATTGCCGTCAAGCTACCTGGTAGATAACGCGCGACTATCACAAGCAATTTCATTGTGAAGAAGACGATGGTGAATTTTTAAGATGTTGTGTTACGTCGGACGGCTTCTACCTTGTTCCACCTCTTTTAGTAAAAAGTTCGGAAATCGCGACTGCGGAAATAAACACTCTGATGCAGCAAAACAGGTATGGTGGGAAATGGCCAATTCCAAGAACCTTCTCACCTTGATCGACGGGAGAAACAAACCGGTAGCAATCGTCGAGATATGCGTTGTTCTGAGCCGTCGTTTCGCAGACGCTTTTATATGCATAGACTGACCATGCCAGTCAATCAACGTTTTTCCAGGATCTACAAGCATACCTATATTAGTTAAAGCAATACATCGCCGTCGCGAACAAATTTGGATTGAGGTAAGACTTGTATTCGAGGCATATGCATATGACATGCACATATGGATAATGAAACTGTCAACCCATCTAAAAGACAGACAAGAGACATATTGTTGGCACACGTAATCTTAAAGCGACTGGTAGAGAAACGACGCCTCCAAACTTAAAATTCCCGATACCAAGTTTCATGACAGTTAATTACGGCTGTGGTAAAATTACTGTTTAGGCAGGCAGCGTATGGAAGTACAGTTTTGGTTGTCTAGAACCTCTTATTCACTACATGCCAACAAGCGGTGTGGATATAACATAACCTAGAAATATCTTTGCTTGATTGGTGTTGTTACGCGTATCTTTTAAAACAGCTGTGGAATGTGACGTCTTTTCAATTTTGTGATGTCTATAGCACTTCGTATGCTAAATTGAAATTACTTATGCTGCCCATCGAGGCATCTATACCGCAGTATAAATGAATGTAGAGCTCCAAGAGATAAGTTCTTCGTAGGAGTGTGAAAATCTCATTTTTTGTGTGGTTTAAGCATTGTGATATATTTAGCTTAGTTTTTATACTTTGTCCTCTTGTATGTTTTAAAGTCTTCTGATCAACATATAACAAACTACTCTTCGTAATCCACTAAACCAGGATAAATGGAACGGCATCGTCGTAGTAGGTCAGGTTTATGTGCTCTCAGCACCATGATCACTGTGAGGTTAAGTCCCCTTTATTACAGGTTGGAAGATGCACCTAAGGAGGAAAAAATTCAGCAAGGCAGAGTTATTATGTAATAGTCAGAATGCAAAATCTACTGGACACGCCCCTTATGTTAAGAGACGTTTGCTATCCAGTGGATGAACAACGAGGCCACATGTGATATGGCCACGCCCTCATTTATTTATTTTAAAGCGATCTGTACTCACGCGCAAATAAAATGTCTGTACCGCTCGGCGGAATCCGCGCCGCAGTGTTTTGAACGCATCGCCATTTTTTTATATTGTTCTTTAAAGGTTACTCGCTGGACGCAAGTAGTCTAGTTGATTGGGGGCCTTGCACGAGCACCAGCGACAACGCTGGAAGGTTCCATCGCTTATGTATAAAATACGGGACGTTCCGTCGAAGACAACATAACCGATGGCCGCCGAAGGTGATTACCGCTATTTGTGTGCAGTGTGGCTTGCTTGTACCTTGAATCACTTAGTTTTCCGGGTGCAAGTTATCCCCATAAAATGTTTGGTCTCTACCAGTTGGCTGCCTCCTTCTTCATCGTCACTTCCACGTGACGCTATCATTAGCCATTGTTTACGCAACATCAGATTGTGAATGGCGCTGTGCTCTAGGCCGATGTGTCACTTGCATGAAGGAGCACAGCAACACATAAAATGTTCGGAATTTATCCAAAAATGGATAACGCTTCCTTGGAAAAAATAGTTGAATTTCTGAGGCGCACTCATATGTGCCTCGATCAATGGTGTTAAACATAGGCGTGCGCAACGGGTGGGGCAGGGGGGCAGCCGCCCCTCCTAGTCACCTGAGAGGGAAGGCGGGCGCAAAGTCTGCTTTGCGGGCGCGAAATCGTGTTCATCCTATATATGCGTCCGCAGGGGGGGGGGGGGGGGGTCAGCGGGGCGGCCACCCACCTAGTCACCTGAGAGGGGACCGTAAATTCTGCCCATTACCTTCACTTAATTGGAAGGGGGGCGCTGTGATGAACGTTCGCCCGCCTTCGCCCCCCCCCCCCCTGAAGGGGAACCGTGCGCACGCCTATGGTGTTAATGAAACATGGGTGCCCTAATATTTTTACGCTATTTTCGTTTTGCGTGCTAGTCATTTCTAAAGCTGAATATATTTCTGTCATGAACGTGTTAATGCTTGAAATGTTCACGGTAGTTATAGACTAAAGATGATATGACACTTCAAAATCGAGTGCCGTGTTTAGAATAACATTTATCTTAAACGTATGTCCGAAAGATAACTGTACCGCTCATAGTACCAGCCAGTCACGGAAGATGTATGTATCTGATTCGTTTGCGCACTGGCCATAAGCTTGCTTTGTGAACCAAATCATTGGTTTCTTGACCAGAGTGGCCCTAGGTCGCCGCCTCCCTACGGTATATTTCGAGGAAATTCATGTTGCCTTCGCAAGAACCATGAAATATGATTTATTTAATACATTTTTAAGAGAGCTCTCTGTAATTTTGGTAATAGTTAATACTCTTCTGCTTCTGAAAAATGTTTCTCCCCAACAGAAAAATATTTGTGATGACTATGTTCCCTGAGTACCTATATTAAAATGTTATCGTCACCAACGATTCGCACTCCACCCTGTTCCAAAACTGAAGAGACGACAGCATGACTGGCCGCTTTTCGATGCTTTGTTCTTTTTTTCATATGGAAGAAAGGCAATAGAGAAGTAAGTTTCAAGGAAACGTAATTTAATTTTTCGATACCAAAGGTTGAATGTACTGGTGCATCATGTCATCCTTACTGTCGGAGACATGCTCGTTCTACCATGACGGTAGTTTTTATTTTTTTGAGAGATTCGTGTCAAGTCTTTCCTTGGTTTGAAGCTAAGTTTGTGGCTATTCCTTATGGCTTTCAGTGTATCGCGAGATAGATAATCGTTAGTTAATGAATGTCGTGAAGTCTTAACGAGAAGGTGCAGCAATTTCAGGCATTAGAAACCGCGTAGTCCATAAAGAGATTGCAGACTTCGCGTAGCAAGGTGATTGCAGTCGTAACGGCGGAAAATGGGACAGGTGGCTTTCTTTTAAACAGATTCCAGTGCGTTAATATTTGATTATTTATGCGTATTCCATATGGGGCAGGCAAATTGGAGAATGGGACGAATGAGGGACTTGTATGCTAGTAATTTGTTCCTCGTGGAGCATCTTTCAGTGTGCGATTGCGAGCGCCTAATATCTTCAGAGCTTTATTGCAAGTGTAGTATATCTTGAGACTTACATCTCGAAGAATAATCCCCTGCTACAATTTCCGTGGATTGTTCACCAGCATCATGGGTAGGTCTGCGTGAACGTACATTTTTTCGCCTCCCGGACAGCCGCTATATACGCGCACTCCGCTGTGTAGTATTTATGCCAGGCGCAGCTGTTTGGCTACATTTTGCTGCTCAGTATAAGCGTTTCCTTTAGGGGCCAAGCACCTTAGGGTCTCGGCTTGTCGGCAGTGCATCGTCGTCTGCTGTCGCCGCGTGCATCGCTATGAGTCATTACCATTTGCTTGCTTGCATCGTCGTGCTCTGTCCATTTGCTTGAACGCAAGAGAGGGCGCCACCGCCTCAGCGCTCGCCATGTGGCGAGAGAGAGCGAACGGCGCGCGTTCACTATGGAAACGCTCTTTCTGCGATGAACGCTGAACTACCAGCTCGCGAGGAACGAGAACACGCCCTCGCCCGCGAGAGACAACGCCGATGCAGGCAGAATCTGCTAGCGAGTTTCTTGAAAAAACCGACAGCTCGAGCTGCAGAACCGTTCACTGACCAACCCGTATATATAGGCACTGGATCTTGACCTCCATAGTAGTGCCGCTGGGAGATTTCTCTTGTGCGTAGTTGAACAATAAAGATTCGCAGCGTGCATGTTAACTAAAAGCGGACTGATGGTCTCTGTGTCTCATCTTTGTTTTGCCTCTAAGTGCCATTATCAGTTATTTTGCTGTGGGATACACCGGCGCACACTGCATGCTTCGCCTATCCACATTTTCGTACAGGTTACAGCGCATAGATTCGTACTTCGCTTTGCTGAAAAAAAAATGTATGGTTTATTTACTTGTCAAGCGGCAAATTAAAGGACGCGTGAGTAAACCCATGATTACTAATTTACTTGAGACAGGTGATGGACGATAATCCATACGGTTGATTTGTTGTAATAAATCTAATACGTCAGCTGTGGCTTGTGTAATGCGCGTTGATTAGGTCACTTTCTGAGTAACATTAAAATGAGGATGAACGTCAAGATGTTTTTTTTTTTTTTGCTTTTGTCTCATTCACGAAGTAGGGAGCTAAGTTATGCCAATCGATGTCTGGAAAACAAAGAATCCGAAAAGCAGGTCAACCTTGGGGTGCTAAGATAATATGTTACAGAGTACATTGTTTAGCTCAAACGCAAAATCTCGGCTACCGCGACGAGGTCTATCGCAAACGCCACAAGTGCTGATTGTTGAGTGGCGTGACATGAATGAAAGGTAGTTCGACCTGACACCAAGAACAGAACATGTCTATTGCTGACGCCTGCTCCCCGCGTATTCGTACAATCAACACGAAACTCGTTAAACTTCGGCAAATGAGCAGACTTTTCGAGTCTGAAATGTGGTCACCAAACCATGTTTCGGTAGGAACTAACATGTTGCTTTTAGTTTTCAGCGCATGGTTCGACATTGTTCGCATTTTAAATGAAGCTGCGTATATAAGGGGAGATTACAGATACATGACGACGTGACTGGCGTCGAATGCGTGACACCGCCGATGTCACCTTTGCCACTAAGGAGTACACCAGGGCGCACTAACTCCAAAGAGTGAGTGCCACTACCAGACACCTTATTCAAGGATTAAGGTCGTCTTTATTTGTTCTTCTTACCAAATTATTATGCCCGCAATGAGAACCGAAATAGTGGGCGAGTTAAAAAAATAAGGTTTAAATCTTGCTTAAACCCATTGGACAAGGAGACTGCGAAGAAAGTTGATGAAGTTGAGTAGTTATATGCGTGCAGGGGGATATTGTTTTTATTCCGATTCCTTTACGAAGGCCAGCTAGTGTCTCCATTATAACTTTTCTGTGTGCTGTGCTCTGATTTACGCTTAATAAATACGATAGTACGCTATCGCTAAAATGCAATTACCCGTTACAGCCGGATGAAGAAGGCTGACGGCAGTCACATAACTGCAACTATGACGGCTAGCTAAGTTTTTAGTGGCAACGGAAACTACACCTAAAATATCACGTATAATTAGTAAAGTGTGAGGACACATGTTGGGCTGTTTATATGGCATATTATTAGGCAATCGCATGATGACTACTAATGATACACGTGACGCACATGACGCCAACCTATGTTTCTTTTTTCCTGCTAACGTTCACTAGTAGTGCCGATATATATATATATATATATATATATATATATATATATATATATATATATATATATATATATATTTATTGATATGACTTTTATACAACATTCTAAGGCCCTGTGTGATTGTGACAAGGTTTCGGCATATCGAAGCGCTTAACAAAGCGGCAAATTTATTCCATCTTTGGAATGTCCACATTCCTTCGCCTAATGTAAACAGTTGATTGCATACTAGGCTAAGTAGAATTTTAGCATTTCCCTTATGTGTCAATCTAGGCAGGGCAGAGACAACTGTAATAACATAGTGACACTAAAGACATAACAAATGTGTGTAGCAAAAGGTATCTCATTAAATCAGTGTAATTCGCTAACGTGAATTCGTGACCGTTGTTTTCGACTACAGTAAAAAGATGCGGCCGGCGCCAGATAACAGCAGCAGCATCGGTCTTATTGCTGTCTAATGCCGTCATTGAACAGAGCAGCCGTACTTCGTTCGTTCAGTCGAATTACGATGTTGTTTGCGCCGCGCAATACAGAGCCTCAATAAACGAATGAAGGGGAATTTTAAGGGCTCCTTTTTTTGTTAGACAGAACATGGATCCAAGGAAAGTATGGCTGGTGTTATCTGTAGTATTTGTGGTATAAATTAGAAGAAATCAAAGCGGACTTAAAGAGAACTTCCCGCCGGCCAGGCCGATCCTCCCACTCGAATAACGCGTCCGATGCTCTAACAATTGAGCTACGACGGCGGTCATCCTCACGGCAACATTATCGGATATATCTGTGCATTTAAACTTGGGGGTGTTAATCAGCGCCGCTCGTGGCCATAACGTCGAGTGTGGTGCCATCTTTATTCTACCTGGTGGTGTCACGCAGCACGCAATCTTTTCACGAGCTGGCAGCTGACCAATAATCCCTCGCATACTGCCTGAAGGCATTTACTTTGTGTTATAATCAGGCATTCTGAATTTACGGAACCGAGAGCACAAATTACTGCGCAACGCAGAAATTGAGGACCCGGTATCGACAAGGTCATGCGCAAGAACACCTTCAAGAGTTACAGGAAATATATTGGCCGGGAGGCCAGGGGAAATTTCCGATGATCGATGGGACGCAGTTTCCCTTCCAAAAACTGAAATCCCTATTTTTACTAGTGTTGGTCAGCAAGGCGGGAGAAGGGGGGAAGAGGCCGTTCCGAGTGGAGGTAGGACGACGGAGAACGTCTACTAGCAAACGGAAGCGCTGACATTGATGTGGGCATGCTGCGGGAGACTGGGAACAGCACCGCTTCCAAGGATACGGTCCTGGGTAGCAAGCAACGGGTCATCGGATCCCGTCTCGGTTGAACTCAGCAAAGCCTCGCCTTTCATGCTGCACGCGACGATGGCATTAACGCGTTATGCGGCCACGTATACCGCAGTAAACGAAAAAAATATGACCGATGATTACGATACTGGCTAATGCGAATTCTGAGCGCAGCTTCGTGTCGGGGCGACGCCAACTGTGTTGGTGCTTTTGGTTTCCTGCAGTCGTAGCAATGTAACATTCGTTACATATTGCCACAGAAACTCCCAGCGCTCGAGTGTTACGCGTTCGCTCTCTTTCGTCCTCCTTTCTAAGCCCGTTCTGAACTCTTCAGCGGCAACTAACACGTGTAACCATGTAAGGTATCCACTACAACATGACTATTATTTTTGTGAAGTAGGACAGCACCCACTACGGCATCATTTGTCTTATTGCGGAGAAGCGAGGTATTCGCTATCCGGGCTGGGCAGTATCGCGATAGTATTTGAGCGATACTTCTCAGTATCTCTATTTCTGTATTGAAATACATTTGAAAAATATATTCGTAACTGAGTAGTGAAATACATCCAAGATGTATCGATAATGGGATATACTGTGCAGGACACGGGTGTCTCCTTACTATTTTTGACCTGTTTCTAAGGGGGAACGGAATGCTTCTGTGCTAAGCAAGCAAAGGCACGCCGCCTCTAGCCGAGGCGCGGCGAAGGGTTCCCGAACGTACAGAATTGCGCATGTGGAAAAGCGCCCTACGCCATGACGGGAGATTCGCTGAGGCAGTATATTTTATTATAGTATTTGTATTGTTGTATCTTTATTCCTCTATCTGTATTGCGGAATACTTTTTTCGTCTTTTTGCAAACGTATTTCCGAAATATAATGCTGCGACAAAGAAAAATGTGTCTCAGTATATGCATTTTAGGCCTCCAGCGCATGTATTTTAATATCTTTACTCCGGAATACTTTTGTGATTATCTTTGTCCAGCCCGGCTCGCTAGACATCTGCAACTTATTATGTGCACTTTCTGACGCTGCATGTGCCTGATGACGATGAACAATTATGCCTGAGCACATTGCAGTGGATGGGAAGCATTAAACCGCACACTCGTTGCACAATCAGCACTGTGTGGTGACTAGTTGTTCTGTTGCTCTTCTGGTACGCTATATTACACAGGTGAACGCGATTCCTTGCCCGTCATGACGCCTGTATAGTGTCTTTTTGCCAGAGTTTCATGCACCAACTTGGTTCCGTTGTAGAAAGCTCGCCTGCCACGCACAGGGCCCGGGTTAGAATTGCATTCGTTCCTGGCTATTTATTTCGCATTTTATTTTTTCGTGTCTACCGGTTACGCCGCTGGCGGCGATGGCGACGCCGCTCAACGCAGTAACTGACGCCAAAGAGCAGCGCTGGAAATTCCGGCAGATCGCACTCATTGCGGGAATCGATTACATGCGATGAAGTCAGCGAGTAGCAGACTTTGCCAGATTTTTGCTTGAAGCCAAGCGTTACGCGTGGTGAATCGATGTATTTGTGTAAACTTAGTAGTTGTGTGCATAGTGTGGGCTTGCCAGTCACTTGCCAGAGATGTCAGTTTTGCCGCAACGAATTTCACATTACACGGCAATGATGTGTAAATCATAGGTAGGCGTCATCGGCGTAACTATCAACGCTAAACGATGCCTTGCGTAGTCAATGTTTAATATCTTGTTCTAAAAGCGAAGAGCGAGTAGTAATACCTCCACTACTGGCCTTGCCCTGACATAAAGCTTGTATAGGGTCTTTATCGTAGGCAGTTTGAAGGACATGCGTGGCTTTGTGGTAGAATACTTGATTTCCATGCAAAGTGCCTGGAATCGATTCTGGCTCAAACTGCGATTTTCATTCTTTGCGTCCATTGGAATTTCTCGCCGAACGACAACTCCGCAGACACGGGCACCAGATTTTCTGCGACATGGGATCTTTAACGCTTTTGGGTTAACCTTTGCAAAGTCTGTTCTTGCTGTCCCTGGGTTGACGCAGACTGTGAACCACCTGTCGCACATACCCATATACCGCGGGCCGTGTTATACGGGTATGTGCCATTATGAAAGCGGTAAGCGCACGGAGACGGGGACAAGAAGACGACACACCGAGCGCTACTTTCGACGGATATTTATTGCGACACAAACACGCCATATATATAGTCTCTAAACTCATGAAATGGTTACTGCGCATGTTTGAGAACTGGCCTATTATTTTCATTCTTATTTCTAAGCTCTCCTCTCTCTCTTCATTTTTTTCTTTTTCGCGCTAGCGAATACAGGCTTTGTTAGCGCGTGCATGGAAACTGGACGACACAGAAAAAGCACTTGATATCATGCAAGCATTTTTGACAATGATCATGAAGACGCTCTCAAATGCGAAATCAGCAGGATGATGTACGTAAAATGAACAAGGGTGTAAGAAAACCTGACCAATATAAATGAACCGAAATGAAAAAAAGGCAAATGCGGCTAAACAATGGAAGTCGTCAAAAGGTAAACGGTATAAAAAATTGGGGGACGCTTAAGCTTCACCTTTAAGAGTTGAACGCGTTTGTGTGGACGCGATCTCTTGTGTTGCACTTGGTGAGGCCATTCTGATGCTGTTTGAAGCACCGTTTGAATTTCTCACTCTCGTTGATGTACTACACGTCATATCCCCCGCACGGCACTTTGTAGGTAACTCCCGGGAAGTGCGTACATTTCAAAGGGTCTTTTGCGTGAATTAGGTCTTGACCAACATATCTGAGAGGCACGTGGGCTATTTTCACACCATATGCTTTGAAAATTCTTTACAGAACATCCGCTCGCCACCGGGAACAGACAAGATAATTAACTCTATGCCCCGTAATCTGGGTGGTTAATCGATTGCACAGATTACTGATTACTTGAATAAATGCTGGAAAGAAGGCACCTTGCCACAATTCCGGCACCATGCCAAGATTGTATTCATTCCTAAGCCTAACAAACCCCTTACCATATCAAACCTCCGCCCCATTTCACTCACCTCGTGTCTCGGGAAGCTTCTCGAGCATGCTGCTTTAAACAGACTGACACAACACATGCACGAACACAACCTATACCCGCCCAGCATGGTGGACTTCCGCCCACGTCTCGCCACCCAAGATGCCATGCTTCAACTGACGCACGACATTCTTGCTTCTCTCATCCCCGCTCATACTAAAGCCGTCTTGGCCCTGGACTTAACTAAGGCCTTTGATCGAGTAGAACACCGAGCGATCATGGCGACTCTCTCCCCCTCAATGTGGGCGTTCGTATGTACGCCTACATACAAGCCTTCCTATCGGGCCGCACGGCCGAGGTTCATATGGGCCCCCATGCGTCCCCTCCATACACCCTCAGTTGAGTAGGCACTCCACAAGGTTCGGTCCTTTCCCCTTATCTCTTCAATGCCACACTAATTCCCTTGGCCGCGCTCTTCACAATATCCCTCACCTTCACCAGTTCCTAGTGAAACAACCGCCGAGATTCGCCGGAAGGCCGAGAGGGGGCGCCACCGTCCCAACATCGGAAAGTTTCTGAGGGTTTCATCGCTAGGGGCGCTCTCACGCAGCAGCCCATTCAACGGCGCCGGCTGGCCGAGGGTCTTTCTCGCCATGGACGCCGTTGGAGAGGCCAGCCGAGAACGGCAGCGCAGACGAAGAGCGGATCCCGCCGTCAGGGCTAAGCGAGCAGAGGAAGAGCGACGACGGTGTTTGGCGAACCCTACTATAAGAAAACTGGACACAGCAGCCGAACGACAACAACGTAAGGAACGTCCCAAGATGACAACCATAGAAACACAAACGAAACGCCGGTATCGAGCCGATCCCGAGGTGCACGCGAAAAAATTATTACAATGACGAAAGCAGGACCCCGAGTTTAAAGAAGGGGAAGCGCAGGCCAGACGACTTCACCGGGATACGACCGGAACAAAATATAAGCACAAGAGAAGCACAAGGACAGGGCGGGCATTGCACTTCCCCAGCATTCACTTGGAATGGAGCTGCCCGGCATTTTTTGCCTTTTATTCATATAGTAAATGCGAAGCATTCCTTAGCGAGCCTAAGGCACTTTTAGCGTATCTATCTATCTATCTATCTATCTATCTATCTATCTATCTATCTATCTATCTATCTATCTATCTATCTATCTATCTATCTATCTATCTATCTATCTATCTATCTATCTATCTATCTATCTATCTATCTATCTATCCGCCTACGTTTGGGTGCTCTTGTGATCGCCTCCTTAGCTTGGTGCAGACCAAAATTCGCACGGGAGGGCAAGAGGGTTTGACGAATATGACTGCATGATCATGACATGAATAACGTGAAAATCCTGTCGCGTACATCATCAAACCCTTTCCTCCAGACACGTGTGGCACATACCCGTATACCACGGGCCACGGTAAGTGGGTATGCGCCACATCTTCCAAGGAACGGCGAGAACAGACATTGGTAATTTAAATGCGAGAGCGTAAAGAAAAACCAACACCGGCAGCGTTGACCCGACGAATGCAAAGAATAAAATCAGGATCCCAGCAGGAATCGAGCCCAAGCAATCTGCAGTCAGGTATTCTAGCACAGAGCAACGCCACGTCTTCAAACTGCTTTGGAAAAAGGCCCTATGCAGGCTGTCGGTGCACCGTCAATTGTGGTTGCAGTGCTGGCTATCTAATTTTATAGCAAAGCAATAAACATTACATATATATCACTATGACACAGGCGTCATGCCGGGTTAACGTCAATTGTGATTCCAGTGTCGGCTCCGCTTTCATAGAAGTCTAACAAATAATACATTTGTAGACCTATGATCCAGCAAGCTATATTCAAACGTTGCTGGATCCTGGAGGAATACGCTAACAAACGTTACGTATGATATTCACATCATCGCACCGTAAAGTGCAGTTCGTTTCAATCATACTCACATCTGTGCTCTAAAGTAAGTGATAACGTTAGATCAGACCATAAGTTACCCGTAAACGCCAGTGTATTCGACGTGGCTGGTGAGGTCACGATGTGCTCACAAATACTACACCTACAAAACACGTCGATCCACCTCATAATGTTTGGCTCAAAGTAAAAAAATGAAGCATAGGCAACTACTAGCTGATTGCTTCGCATGAAATAAATTCCCACAAGGCGTGGGATCTGCGGAATTTTTCTTTATAGCTGCGATCGTTTCACGTAACAGAAGCGTAAACAGGATGACATACAGTTTTCTCGTTGCGTCGGCAGAGAAATGTTTACGCATTTAAAATGATGTTTATAACTAACAATTGTAATTAACACCCTACAGTGGGTGGACCACTCATGCCAATCATCCATAGACACCACTTGCTTTATAACGCGATATACCACTTTCACCTGGCCTGTAGAGACGGAAGGCAGAAGACGACAAGGACGACTCAAGCAAGATGGATAGCCAGGGATCAGGGCTTGCGTCACAGCGACATCGGAAGACCCAGAACAGT
The DNA here is from genome assembly GCF_013339695.2 of Rhipicephalus sanguineus. Classification (NCBI taxonomy): domain Eukaryota; kingdom Metazoa; phylum Arthropoda; class Arachnida; order Ixodida; family Ixodidae; genus Rhipicephalus; species Rhipicephalus sanguineus. Next base: position 78,943,490 of record NC_051178.1, on the reverse strand, counting down.
TCAAAGTCGCAGGACAGTAGCGAACGCCCCCACCAGAAGTCCAAGGAGCTCACAACGCCGCCAGATGCTGCGGAAGTTGGGGCATCGCGGTCGGCTCCTGCTAAAGCTGCAGTCCCATCATGCAATCTCGATTTCTCAAACCCAGACACCACAAGTGAGCCTGATGTCAATGGCAGCAAAGGACGAAGGCACGAGGTGATTCCGAGTAACCAGCACGGCAGTTCACAGACACCCGACCAACAGGGCAGAACCACTGGCACTCCCCAGGTAAGTAATGCAGGACCGGTGTTCAAGCAAGTGAACCGAACACATTTCACTATAACAGCAAAGCGCCCTAGTGATGACGAGCTGCTCCATGTTTCACTCCATGAAAAAGAAGTGAGTGATGCAATAAGCCTCATTTTCTTTTCCGGTTACGTGGCCCGTGTTGACCCGTCCCCTTCATGTGTGCTGTAATGTCACTATGCTCATACATTAGGATATAAATGCGAAGAAAGTAAAGTGAACGAAAAGATAACTTGCCGCCGGCAGGGACCAAACCTGCGACCTTCGAATAACGCGTCCAATGCTCTACCACTGAGCTACGGCGGCGGTTATCCTCTCGTCCACTTTATAGGGTATATATGTGTATTTAATCCTAGGAGTGTTAGTCGGCACCGATCGCAGCCATGGCGGCTAGTGTGGAACCTCTTTTTGTGCCTGTTGGCGTCACGCAGCACGTGATCTTTCTACGAGCCGGCAGCTGACCAATAATCCCTCGCATACTACCTCAAGGCATCATGTCTTCGAGAACGAGACCCTCGCTATGAATGAGAAAAGGTGACTTTTAAGGGCTCGTTTTTCTTTGTTAGACAGTATAATAATGCGAACTAACAGACAATAATGGCAATAATGCCTTTCTTTGGCCTTATTGTCTATTAGTTCTCCTTAATATTGTGTCTAACAAAGAAAAACGAGCCCTTAAGAGTAACCTTCTATGCTCATACATGCCTCTTTCATAAGAGCACTGCGCAGTGTCAACAAAGTCAAATCCATATCAAGTGCGTTCAAGTGTGCTGGCAGTTCTCTGACAGAGACCTGGTGGAACGTCATAATCAACAGTAGCTAATTTGGGAACTGGCTCTCTTAGGCACTTCCATTAGAAGCAATATGATACGCTCTCAGCGTAGAAGTACTCGTCGTCGCCATTATCTGTTGCCCGTGTCGGCAAAACACGACTTCTTTACGTAACTGTCCCAATAGTCGGACAGGCAGTCGCTCAAGTGCTTTTTAACATGTAACTGTTTTATGCCGGGGTCCACCAAGCTTTCATGGCAAATTTCGATCACGGATACACGTCACGCGAGTCGAACACACGGCCACTCGGTTTGCGACGATAGGTGGGCGATAGGTTTGCGATAGGTTTGCGACGCTATAAACACTGCCATGGTCACACATACAGGAGGCTTCACGACGCCCCTTTTATCTCTAACACTTCCCTCTCACAGTGGTCTTGGTGCGCGGGGTGGTGTCGGCGTCTGGGAGCGGTAGAGTGAAGTAATGCATGACCTCCGCGATTAGCTGTGGCAACGTGCCGTTGCACCGTTCGTCACATGCGGCTCGTTTCCAAAAGGAGTGTTATTTTGTCAACGCCCTACCCAGCCAGTTGGCGGCTTTAGCCCAGCCTCGCTCATAACATCCATCCATGTTAAAAAATAGCTCTGCGACACTCTCCTCGCCATCACACCGCCTTCCCCGCTCGAATCATGAGAAAACACGGCCAGACAAGAGGGGCGACATCACGCGCGTCGTGTTTCCCGTCAATTTTCTAGCCCGGCTGTGATTTGACCTTTCTTTAGGTCTTTAACTATCCGTGCGATGGTGAACTTAGCCCAAGCTCAGTAGTGTACCTTCATGCATCGAGGCACACTAAAGCTATGTATTTAGCATGCGATAACCGGCACTCTTCTGGCTGTCACACCGTTTTCTGTGATTACGATTTCTCCGTGCAAATGAAACGGCCTGAGCAACATAAACAACGGCGCGTTGCCGGAGCCAGTCTCGAGCATCATGATACTACAGAGCATCGACTGCAAGCGTTTTGGTAGCCTCAGAGCGGTGGAAGCTTCCACTGCAATATTGTAGAAAACCCTAATGCCGGTGAAATGTGACGTCCACGGTGATTCGATTCGGTGACGACGCAGTCGCGCGAATTGCCTTTCTCGTCAGCGTGTCACGCCTCCTCGCCAGCGTAGGGCCGCTTCAAAATCGACTAATGGTCTTTCTCTGGCGCCTACATATTCGAGAGTGCACAAGCACCGCACGCCTTGCCGTTTCTCTCCTCAAATGACGACGGTTTGAAAGAGTGCATGTCGAGTTAGTGTTTATTACGTGCACGGTGACGCCACCTATGCGCGGGATTCCCCATATCATGTGTCCAGGTGTATGTTAACTACTACAATTACCACAAGGTTTAACATGTTCATAGACGTTGGTCGTCGGAATGGAGATGTGTCACCAGGCATCAACGTGGGTGCGTCCACATCAGTCGGTGCTATAGATGCCAAACCCTAACAGACACTGCGCAAGCTCTCGTACATCCATGTATAATAAACCTTCAACTCCCATCGGTCGTTTATCCCGAGATAGAGTTGTTGACTCCCACAACCATATGATCCTACTTACTGCGCAGGAGAACACGCACAACCAGCTTGCCTGGAAAAAGGATATACCAGAAATGGGGAGTGCTACCCGAAAGCCCGCTGAAGAAAGTGACAACAAGAATGTCACGGAGAAGATATCCAATATTGGCGCAAGCAGGGACATCAACAAAGCAATAGGAAAGGGCAGTCTAGTAAAACGCCTAAGGAATGTTACCGAGGATCATGGCAGTACCGACATGCGTAGTGCGGAAGAGTCCCATCCAAGCACGGGTCCACCTATACAGAGGCAAAAGCCAGGGTCCATTGCTGACTTCCGGGCCCCTGCCGGTCAGATAACTGGTTCGGACACGACAGCAGCCGTTCTGGTGCCCCTTGGTCAAGAAAAGGCCAGTAAGGTACCAGAGCCAGCCATTCGGCCCACAGCGAAATTCGCGCCCGCACAGACTCCGCCACATTCCGGTTTATCGTCAACACCATCGGCACAAAGCATATCCAGAGAAGCAGCTAACAGACACGCAATGCGCCCGCGCCACGGATACTGGACGCCTCCCCCTCCTGGAGGCGCCACCCCTATGCGGCATCATGTGCGTGAGACTCATTTCTATATTGCATAGCGTGGCATTTGCGGCTACGATTGTCTATAGTTTTATAAGGAATGCGCGCACAGAATACGCGGAGGATACGGCAACTCACGTGATCTGAGGGTTTGCAGCATCTTATGAGAGGACGTAGTAGTTAAAGTAAGTCCACGTTAAAAAGAAGGTAGAAATTTTTGACACATTTACAGCATGTGTTCGACAACCAATACTCGATAACTGCGGCAATTGTTAGGGAATTGTCGGAACCATGGAAATCGTGATTGTAATCCAGCGAAACTGGTGGGCTGATGGCGTTGATGCATCGCGTTTGCTGTAAGTGTAGCGACAAAGAGGGCAAGGCACCACTTCATTCATATTTATAGGCAATATTATCAAAACAAAGCTCTGCATAATAATAATAACTTGGGCCGAGAAGAATTATCACAATGGAGGACTTCGCTGCAGCGTTATCGAATGTAACTATGTTAATGCTGTGGTGCGCGAAAGAACGAAAACACGAAGGAAGGCAAACGAAACACGGAGTTGCAGTATATAAACGTTGCACTATAAGCGTTGCACTATATGTGTTGCACTATATAAAACCATTCGCCTCGTGCGCCGCGAACGGCGCTGCGGTGACGCAGAGGCAGGGATTCGGCTTTTGCCGTCTGCTAGGCTCTGCCTAGAAGAGCAGCATTTTCGTCATAGTTCGCTCGCGTTACATGGCGTTCCTCGACTACTAGCTGTATTTTCTTCTAATGATAGTTCTTTCGATGGGTGCTAGCATTACAGAAGGTTAAGAAACGTTAACATTTAACGCGTCTTCTGTACACCCACAGCCATCGCAGTCAGGATCATGCCTCCGAGTTCGTATTGTCACTCACTGGGCTGGATGGCGTTGAAATGGCTTACGCGAAAGCGCGAACGTCCCGCCAATGGAATTAAGGAGAGTCTACGGTGCTTTGGAAGCGAAGCGCGATCAATAAAAGCGTTGTGTAAACGGACTTGAGTTGAACGAAAATTCACACTCCACTCCCAATTGTAGTCATGTGGACCTGCGTACACAAAACGCTTGCCGACAAATTGTGGCGCCCTCTCGCGTCACACGCGAGAGGGCGCCACTCAAAGATCTCGAGGTGAATAGCGCCTCGAGGAAAAAAGAAACGCTCCATGATACAGAACAGCCATTCCTAGCACTCTTTCTCTCTGAGTGTTTTAGCGAGTAAACTATATTGATCTCACTCCAACATAAATTTGGGTGATCGCAACTGTCCATCGCAGCTATCACCCATAATGAAGGAAAAGTCCTCCACTCGACGTTGATAGTGTGGCTAGGGAGGATGATGAATCATGGCTGAGCCATTTGTAATGTTTCTGTGCCCCTGTCTACCGAAAAGGTGGTATACTTTGGTCGTAGATGGTATCAGCAGCCAAATATTACAGCTCTATCAGCGAGCATGGCTCTAGTACTCACACTAGTTTTTCAATTGAAGCAACATTGTCAGACTCGGTGTCTGACAATGTTGCTTCCCCTTTCGTTTCCTCGAGGAGTATACGAGGTAGAATATCGTATGAAATTAACTCTCCTCTGTCTTTATTGTAAGCTGTCATGAGCTCACTCTAGCAGCTATTTACAATTCATGACCAGCGGCCAGGCCATAACTTTCCCCATGCCTGGTTAGCGCAGTTGCTTTAGAGCTGCCTGATCCTGACAGGTAATGCAAAAATAGTAATCATCAGCACCTGGCCTAAGCATTCTTTATTGCCCGGCTAGAGCAAGCATTTTCACTGCCACAACAGCAAGGAATACGCTGCTATGACCTTTGTTCGATACGCTCTTGCCATGATCTTCTAATGCCCCTTTTAAAGAGCCCCCTTGATAGGCACATAAAAATGAGGACTTTAGGCGGGAAAAACAACGCTTTCTATGCGCGCTTTAACGCGCAAATTTTGCCGGTGGGCTTCAATTCGTCGAGCAGAATGTGCAGCTGGCCTCTGTTCTGTACGTATGAAAACCGCGCCGAGCGCTCTCCTGTTGTCGGAACCGGAGTGGCTCGAAAACTCTGGAACGCGCCACGCTATGACATCACCAACCTTATGGAATGGGAAAGCCCCATCAGAAACTAGCCTTCGGAACAGCGTTTCCCGAGCACAATTTCTTCGACCATTTGGTGGTTCAACCTCGTTGTACATAGGTCGGTTCTAATAGCAGAGTTTGTCGCTTCATCGCGTGCATTGGTTGTTTTCCTCTTCCCACTGAGTGTTGCACCGGGCAAGTGAAAAGTGTCGTGCCTCGATGTGAAGACCAAAATTACCATCGAAGTAATCAGCAGCGAAAAGAAGGCTGAAAGATGAGGGCTTTCATGGAGCTCTCTCCCCACTATCTTGAACATAAGGGACAGCGTATTGAAAGCCGTGAAGGCTGGTGGCAAATGACGACAAGCAAAAAGGGTGCTCTTGGTAGCGATATTATTCGCGGAGTTCATTGGTTAAGTTCCTGGTTATGTTGCCTTCAAAGTGTCGTATACCAGGAATTTTTCCATCTTTACTTGCACTACCGAAACATAAGAACACTCACTCAACGAAGCTTGCGATTTTACGAAGTCGTTGGCTCCAAGCAATACTTCGTTATATTGAGGTTCAAATGTGTAATAGTTGTCCAATACTTGAAGTAAACGTCATAGAGAAGTTTCCGATCGCATCTCGGGAGGCGACTCCTCCAGCTTACACTGTCACTCTGCTGCGTGTTTCGCGCATGCCTGTACTGTTCTTGAGCATTTTGCTTGTTTTTCCAGAAATATGGTGATATCGTACGCCAGACTGCACGCCTACGCTCAAACACCGTTCGTAACCGCTAGACTGTAGATATTCTGAGGCGGGTTCAACTGCTAAAAGCGATTCATGATAATTGTTACCAACTGAGCTAGCATCTTATTAGATTATAAACCAACTCCCCTAGCCACAAGCTGTGCGTTAAGTGAACCGAGAAGGCTGTCCACCAAATCTTCCTTCGCGTATGTAGTGTTCCATGTGGTGCATCATCGTGGACAAGGACTCCCCTATTTCTCTCTGACAATAGCCATCGGGGGGATGACATAACAGCTGCGAGTACTCGTTGTTATCGAATGGGGGTTTTTACATCACTGTGTGCATGCGTAACGTCAGGCGTTTACTGTGAAGAACACAGGGTGTTTTGGATAAAATGCACCAAGTATTAAAAAATTGCAGTGGCTTAGCTCGGCTATGCCAGGATATACGTAGCGTTAGCAAAGGTTCAGCTGATTATTCTTAGCTTCCCACATTGTCTAGGGTCAGCTTGATTGTCGTGCTTAGTGCTGCTCCAATGACACACACACGGTATACGTATTATGTGGCACATGCATATTTATTTTTGCTGAACGGCAGGTTGTTTCTCTGTTGCCACAAATACGGCTCGGTGCTCAGTGGAGTAACACGCTGCCGTCTCTATGGCCCCAACACAGTAATCGCTAATTGCCAGGCAACTACTTCGGGATCAGATGAGAAGCTTCTCGGCTCTTCTGCGCCGTCATGCAGCTTTCGCGCTCTCCTTCTCCATGGCGTTGCCCACCTGCAAACGCCAGTCAGAGGCGTTATCAAGCGGCCCAGGCGCAGTGTCAGACCGTGACTACACAGCGAAGGCGAATAGCTGCGCGCGCGCTGGCTCCACTGTGTCTACGACGTCACTCCTCTCGAATGCGGCGCAGACCAGCAGCGGCGAGCCGTGCGCGGCGGTGTCGGAGAGCGCGTGAGATGCCAGCTCCGGTGACCCAGATGTGTGACATCACTGATCCTCGCGCATGCGCAGCACGGCTCATGACGCTCCACGCAAAATCGGCTCCGGCTAGGCAAGTGTTGCTAACGCTACAAAATTAAGCATAGGTGCTACGCGTCTCCAATTAGCGCAGTGTTGTCCTCAGCGCCATAGAGCACGTCAGAATATTTTTTTTCCAATCCGCAAAGCTCGGCACTTAATGAAATTTGCTTAATGAACTTTTAAAATAGTAACTCTAGAGAAAACTTATGAATACAAAAGTTGTAACGCTTGTTCAGAAACATCGAATTTTTCAATCTATGGTAATATAACTCCCCTGCTTAATTTTTTTTTCCGGTTTTTGTTTTTAAAGAGCGCGATTTAAAAAAAAATATCGCGTGAGTACCGCCTTACGCGCGGCTCTTTTAGTGCCCTCAAATATAAGTTGAACGAATTATCAAAGCTGCTTCGCGCCCGGACATCGATTAAACAGGCTACCAATGATTGTGATAGACTTTAAGCGACAAAAGGAGCATACCATTTCAACAACAACTAAAATATTCTTCAACGAAAAAGCGGCAGCCACAGAGTAAATCTACACGAGACCGTAGGCAGCATTTGATGCATTCGTAGGCATTCTTCTTCTTTTCATTTCGCACCAATGAAGAAACACATTTGAAAGGTTAGGGTGACAGCGTGATGAAGGACCGCGATAACAGATTCACTAACACGTGGCGGGCACCCTTTCGTATAATTGTTTTTAGGCGTTATGCCCCTGACTTCACTTAGCGTCAATCGCAGTCACCGATAGCCTGCTCAATCGACCTCCGTGCGCGAAGCAGCCTTTGATAATTCGTTAAAAGCGTCTCGCGTTTGGCGGCAGTGCCATGGTATTTTTTTTAATTCGTGCGCCTTTAAGACAAGAAACAAATTAAGCAGGGCAGTTAACTTACCATAGATTGAAAATTTCGATGTTTCTGAAGAAGTATTAGAACTTTTGTTTTGACAATCTTTTCTATAGAGTTACTATCTCTTTGTTAATTACCGAGCTTTGGGGATTGGAAAAATATTCTGACGTGATCTGTATAGCTGAGAGCATTACTCCGCTAATTGGAGACGCGTAGCGCCTATGCCTAATTTTTTAAACGTGGTGCTTTTATCTGAATCACCCTGTATAACATAGGGAGGCTCTAAGCGCATTCGCGCCTTTGTGTGACGGCGCAAAAGCCTGCATATCGGACGGCACTGGTAGCAGGCTGGTGTGTAAGAAATTTTTTAAAGCTTTTGCAAAGAAAATACGCATATGTTTTCTTAAAAAGACATTGTCCCTTATACCATTGCTATCGAGTAAAATTTACCAATTTCATAATCCAATTGCAAGAGGCCAAACAGTTAGAAAAATAGATGTTACGTAAGCTCAAAGAAAGGATATGTAGCTTCACATAATAAAACAGCGCTAAAAAGCGGCGGACAAGAGAAAGGACACAGACGGCGGCGCTGCGTTTTTTTTTTCTAAAATTTCTTTTCTAAAGACGGCAGCATTTTTTTTCTAATAGAGCCAAAGTCCACTTTAAGTGAAACAGAAAAAAATGCAACTTTTTGCTGCTGCTCCAACAAATTTTTCAAATCTGTTCCTGTCCCCAAAATGCCTCAGACGTCTATTGCGGCTAAAATCTATGAAGCCCACCACCGTCGGTACTCAAGAGTAAAATTTGGATTTTGCTCTTAATAGATTGGAACATTTCATTTGGGCTTGAATTGACTGGGAAAAAGAAGTCTGAATGGCAGCGAATGAGCGATACAGTGATAGTTTTCAACAAAATTCACACCATCCTCCTGCTTACCTCGGTGCCGTCCTTTGTTTCATGGGCTTAATGGCGATGAGTAAACTTGCAGAGCGAGTGGTCCTTCCAGGCAACAGGTGCACCGTTCTGAACTGTGGGCAGGCTTTTCTTGTTCTCAGTAGCTATTGAACGCCTTCAAAAATGCTTTAGCTGTTAGCTTATTCTTAGCTGGCTGTACGTCGCGCCGTTTGGGATCACTTCTTCCTCTTCAAGGAATAGATCGGTGCCTGATATCTTCATTCCCGCTGTCTTCCATTTCAAGCATGCTGATTTGAAGCGAAAGAATGACGTGATAGTGTAGCGCAAACCTCGCAAATAAACACTAAGTGGCAGAAAGAAGTAGTAAAGTCGGTCTCTTACTCTTTATATTCGAGTTTTGCCTTACAACATCATATCCTTCAGTAAGTACCAAATCACTAAAGAAAAAGTAATTGTTGAACGAAAGCACGATAGCAAAGCAACTTGGACAAAATTAAACAGATCAGATGGGGCCATGTTGGTTCGTTTGGTCGCAATTTTGACGCAACGCTAGTTTAATGGATCTGGCTCAGTGTGATTCAAAGAGGTACAGCATTTGGCTCATTTTTTTTTGTCCTGGACAACTTTTTTGACTTCAAGGTGCAATCAGGATGCGACCCATGTTGATTACAATTTGGTTAAGTATGAAAGATACTTAGTCATGCTGTACGTTTCCATGATATTTAGTGCAGTTTCGGTCTCTCAATTTGGCTCTTTTAGAAAAATAAAAAAAAAACGCCACACATATGTTACGTACAAGCTTTTCATTTGAGCCCAGTGGGTTAAAAGGGACAGGCAAAAATGAATTGCGCTATTGGCAGTTCAGCTCCACGGTGGCCATTGCCTGTTCCTTACAGAATTCTCGGCCTTCAGAGACAGAATCTAAGGGCGGTGGTACTCCGAAAGACCGCGACTCATCATGGCGGTCAAACCCGCTCCTTGCGCTCATCCATCGTGCGTCTCCTGTGCACAAGCCGTCCGTTTCAACCGCCAGCGGCGCTGTTGGAGGAACCGAATCGGTGAAGTTGCTGGCCAATGCGACAGGAATCAGCGACAGACCGAACAATGTCAACGGCCCTATGCAAGAGGGTCAAGTGACTGGCACCAGCGCAATGCTGCTACAAGGAGTGGGGAGGAACGCTACCAACAGGGGCCATGCGCTGCCGCGACTAAACATGCCAAAACGCGCAATCATCGTGACGCCTCCCTATGAAGCCACCTCTGAGAAACAGAGTAAGTGTTTATGTAACACTAAGGAGTCCATGGAACATTTAGCGACGAGAATAGCAGAGAAACATATTTATTTGAAGTGCAGGCATTTCAGTGTGGCCCTGCGGCCGAGCTGCTGCACATGTGCATGCACCCGTAGCGCCTAGTCAGACAGCTAATCTTGTCTTCCGAGGTTTCGGACGCCTGGCTTATACTCGGGGACAACTTTCTGTGGCAATGAAGGGAAAGCTACGGGGCCGGAGCTAACTGCTCTGTGTTACTGCGCCAAAGTAGTCCCCGATGAACTTGTTTCGGCTTCAGTTTCGGCGTGACAGATGCGTATTTCCTGCAGTTCATTTTTTCGCATGTGCTCCTTGGTTAATTGCGTTGAACCACGATTACCGAGCGTGCAGGCATATTGGCGTTTCGTTCCTTACGCTTAATTGGTCTTAATTCTGTGGCGTCCAGAAATGACGCGAATATTTTCAGCGTTGCAGATTTTAGGGCATGCACTGATATGTAAACTCATCTAGAACTGAAAACTGACGCTTGTAGCGTGCTTACATAACGCGGGTGCGGTATACCGAAGAGCAGCTCGCACATCCTGCGGCGCGAAGTCAAATTCAGTTTGGATCGCGTTGAGTCACGCCAGCATCAAAAGACATCGGTGGCCCACTGCCCACACGCTCCGCGGCTCATAAAACGTATAGCGGCGACCTCGCGCCGCTGCAGAACCCTGAATCTTGTGCTCAATCCGAAACGCTGCCTGTTTCCGTCTCCTTCATTAAAACTGTACGGGCATGCGGTCATTTCTCACGATACTGCATGGCACCGGTTATGTACGCCTCAGAATAGCAATCGTATGTTGCACTTGTTAGGTTAGTTACTTAGAACAGGAAGGCGTGTAAACCCCTGCACGTCTGTAAAATGGCATGCTTTCTGAACATCTACACAATTAGCGCTGGTTCTAAAGTTCAAAAATAAATGGTCACCTACCATTTCGCCAGCAATAACTGGTTCCTGACATCGTAAAGAACATTTCATTACCTAACTTTGTCCAACGCCAACATTCTGAACCATACTCAGCCGTGTAATTACACCATCCCTCTTCCCTCCACATTACAATTTCGATTTTCGTGACTGTGGCCGGTATTCACACACACTATTCCTGAACCAGCAAGGAAACTCCTTGAACACACAGGGCTACCACGACCTGTTGCATACAGTTTTAAATCTGGACACGGCGTGTATTTGTCAGGAGAAATAAATTGTGCCACGTGAAAAATTGCAGCAGCTAAGACAAGATGTTTTGTTATATATCTCCTGCATAATCAGCTGGCTAAAATCTAAAAGTCGCTCAAGTAGTAATGCACACACACACGCACACCAGTCACAGGAATGAACCTTTAATACTCTGTCCCCTTCTTTCAAACCAACTTAATCTATAAAAACCAGACAGCCCTGTATTTTCAACGAAACATTTATGACTCGGTGAGCACCTATATGAAGTACGTGACTACAATGTACAGCAAAAACTTCATGAAAACGCGCACATTACTGCGCGTATTCCCTTAAGACCTCGTCATTTGGCCCTGTAAAAACGCACTTGAAAAAGCATTTGTGCTCAACGCGCCCATTTACTTAAGCAATTAACACGTGCAATCGAAGAGACAAACAAAACTTGAGCAAGTGGATACTAATTATTAACCACGTACTTAGTTTAACTGATGGTGGTATTTTTTTGCCAGATGAGTGAAACAATTACAAATGATGAGACAATGAATTTCTGGAATTCACTTCCATCGCGCAGCTCTTGACCTATAATTCATCCAGTCTTGTCAGTTCATCCACCCCTAACAGCTATTTGGAAAGGCTGTTTACAGTCTCTTGGGTTTTAATCAAAATTTTGCTACCATTTCTTTCGGGTGAAACAAGATATGTGATGCATCACTCAGCAGTGCTTGCGCTCCTCAGCTGCCGTTTTATGTGTGAAGTACAAGTGCCACCCACAACTGACAATCAAAAGACTATTCACAGGCTGACAACAAACATACTAAATTATTGCTTGGTGCTGCATGCAACCAGAATCACGTAAGCGGATAGTGCACATCGTCACTTGTTAGTCGCCGTTTGTGGTGTCTTGACTTACTCCCTGTGTCCTTGTTTGCACACCCTGTTTTTTAGAATGACAGAGCATACATCCAAGCTGTTGGGCATCAAAGAGGAATACATAGCATCTCAGAAACAATCAGCATCACATGAGCCAGCGCACACCGGGTTCACCAGAGTTCCTCTATACCACTCAATTCACTGTCACTACTGTAACTGGAGCTGCTGGAGTCAGATCACAGAGCTGTCGAGCGTGCTTTCGATTGCACCATCCTGCTCCCAGGCCTCCTCTTCAAGACGCACCACATGAGCGCAGTCGCGCGCCCAGTTTTCTGGAGTCACAAGAGCAATGGCTTCGTCCAGAAGTTCTTCGACTCCAGCAAGAGTGAACGACCTGTTGCTCGCTGAAATATACCCCCTTGACCTGGCTCCATACCATTTCAATAGGGTTGGCTTCACAATGGTAAGGAGGAAGCCGAACAATGTCATGACCAGCAACCTTGGACAGGGCATCAATCCGGTATCCAAAAAAACGGTGCTCGTTTTGGTTAACCAGCTGAATGAGCTCGGGCTTCAACTGGTCATTAGACCACGGGATGTTTTTTTGAGTCGACTAAGACTGAATCTCGGCCTTGCGCGACGACGTCGAGGGCAACTTTTCGAGCTGAACACTATGGTATGGAGCACTGTCCATGACAATTACGCTCCGTGGCTCAATGTTTGGTAAAAGTTGCTCTTTGAACCATCTCTCAAAGCGTGGGCCGTCCATTTCACTGTGGTAGTCACTGGTAACACCCTTTTTCGCCCGGAAAACGAGAGATGCCCCATCCACGAAGCCGTTTTCGCTTCAAGCATGGAGGACAATGAGCCGACCACCTTTGCCACTGGGTGCGCGAAGCCCAGTTGTGAGACCCTTGCGGAAGGCGTCCTCACGTGACGTCACAGTGGCGTCCTCCCACATCTTTTCTTTGGTGTGCCCAGCATTCATCCAAGTCTCGTCAAGGTAGTATATAGCCCTGCAAAAGCAGGGAAAAAATGTGCCAGGTTTTTGTTTTTAACGAGAGCGGTCAATTGAGACAGAGGAAATTTATGATGTGCATCTAATATCATTCTACCGGGAAGGCAGACATTTGCAGTTTTTGAGTGGCGCTGGAAAATACAAAAATAAATAAAATGTTCGCAGAAGGTACGTACTCACATGAATAACAAAATATCTTCATTCAGAGCAATCCATACTTCATTAGAACACGTCGATACGTACTTGTGCCTTCGCTTGCCTAACCAGAATAACAGGCAAAATACAAACAAGAGCCACAGATGCAGAAGCAAGCCATAAAAAAATACAAATCAAGAAGAACGGCAACACATATGAGGACGGGTGAATTAAAAATTAAATATTTATCGGTACAATAACCTTCCATCGTTATTTCCTCTTCCTACTCTTTCAACTCTGAATTTTTACATGCGGCGTTTGTGTTTTAATTGACATCGTTGACATTTATATCTCTGTCCAACAAATCGAAGCAGTAACTGTACGTACCGTTTTTGCTTTCGCATTTCTCGAATGGTCCGCAGATAATTCCGATGCCAAACGATGATGGCGTCCCTTTTGCAGCAGTGCACAGTTACGTTTTCGCTTCCGAAATTCAAATCCAATGTCATTCAGAAGCCTGCGTATTGTTCTGACACTCAGCTGCTTCGGTAGCCCCATGTCGGTGTCGCCGATTACCTCGCTGAGGATCTTTTCTGCCGTTGGCGCCTCGTTGCGAATGTAGTACTGGTGTACTTTCCGGCGAAGAGCAGACAGGGTAAAACTATCGTACCGCTGCACTCTTGCCTTTCCAGTAACTTTTGCTGGTGATTCAGCGGCGAAACGAAGCCATTTCCGCTTCGGGTACTTTAGGGTACCCTTTAAAACATCCTCCTTGAGCCGTTCGACAGTACGCTCGCTCACGCCGGTAAGCTGACTAACCGAACGAAACACGGAAGCGACGGAGAGTCCCGGTTGCGTCAGTCTCACTTGGGCGTACACGTTGCAGACCACTTGCTTGGTTTGTTTCGACAGCTTTTGGTACTCAAGCTCCTTGAATATCCTGTGCGGCGAGCCAATGGGCGAGCAAAAGGCACAGGCGACGCGGAGGCCATTTTTTTTCTGAAGGATGATGGTGAAGAAAGAGAGCCAATGCGACGCCAGTGGGAAACGCGACAACCAAAAAAACTCGAAAAATCTAAACTATTACGCTATTTCACATAATATCACTAATAATTTTCTGCAATTTTCAATTAGCAGTTCAAAATTATAACTGCACATTTTTAAATAATTAGGTTATGCACAAAAAATGCTTTTTTTGTGTGGAACTATTAGCAGCTGCCCAGCGACACTGAAGAAACGGCGTGGTTCGGCTCTGTAGCCTTGACTGCATCGCCACAGAAAGTTGTCCCCGAGTATAGCTCTGTTTTCGCTTCCGTTTTGATCGAAATGATTTACGATCTGGTTTACCTTGGCCTGATCAAATGTTCAATCAAGTCGTCTTTAGTAGAGCGGAATGACTAAATGCTTCTACCTGAGCGTGCCGTAAATAAAGACGTAATAATGTCGGGTATCGCAAACTTTTTACCGGAACAAGCACTAAGATTCTCGATGAACGAAAACGAGGTAGAACGACATCAGGTAGAATATAAAAAATGATTACTGTGATTGGAGCTGTTTCTATCGCAATATTTTCAGCCGTTATTGAGTCACGTTTGCACAGGTGCACATACTAAAAAGCAGCGATTTCACATAGCACTGTTCATTTTTTTTCTTGCGGGTATTCGAAATTACACGGAAAAAGATACTGTATTACACACTTCATAATATACATCTTATTACACGCAAGAAATTGCGGTAAAGCGAGTGACATCATCTCAAGCACAAACATAAAAAAGAAATGAGCATTCACGCTGCTTCTTTTCACTACAATACACCACCCAAGAGAGCGACAGCAAATAA
The DNA here is from genome assembly GCF_013339695.2 of Rhipicephalus sanguineus. Classification (NCBI taxonomy): domain Eukaryota; kingdom Metazoa; phylum Arthropoda; class Arachnida; order Ixodida; family Ixodidae; genus Rhipicephalus; species Rhipicephalus sanguineus. The sequence goes on along the minus strand of NC_051178.1, from coordinate 78,928,326 downwards.
TTTATCCACTGTACACAAACAGAGCAGTGCTTCACACCAAAACAAGAATGCTTTTGCCGTGGTATGCCATGATTGCTTCAGCACGATTGTGAATAGAATAGTCGGCGCGGCCAGGAGTGGGCAAAGATATTTTTTTTCCGCGTTAGAAGTACGCCTTTAAATCTGCTATTCATTCTATGCAATTAGTATTCTTGCTTTCGTGTTGAGAAGAGTAAAGGTATGCGTGAAACTACAAGAGGTAGAAGTGCGACGTCGTCTCACCCATGCAGATGACGTCATGTTTTGACTATTAGACCATCGCACATGGCGTGGAAATGATTATACCGCATTGTTCTGCAACAGGAAGTGCGTTTAGGAACGTGCGTGAGGTTCTGGCAAGAAGACCGGTACGGGAACCATGGCACTTTCGCTTATATTCATTTTGTTTACACACCGGCGAAGTGTCTCGGAACGCCTGTGCAAAACTACAAAGAATTTGTGCTGCAGTTCTAACAAATACAATAGATGAAAAGGGTTATTATAATCCAGAGACATTGCTTAACTTGTTTTCTTCGATGCTAGTAAGGTTCGGTGTGTGCTACACGTTGTCATCTGTTCGAGAGTTAACATCCACAAATTTCACCGTGTCCTCGCAGTGTTCGTGCGAAGATCTGCGCAACCTATCCTCGCTCGTGTGAAGGGGTGGTTGGGAATGGACACGACTCTTCGTACGCCATCTTCTCAACAGTTTCTTGCTCTTAAGAGATGTCCTATCGTGAGCAGTGTGAGCGGGAACGCGCCAGCGTGTGGCAAACAGTCTCCAACAAACCCGGCGTTAGGCGGCGGCGGCTGACGTAAACAAAGTGGAAAGGGCGCCACAGGTCCACTAAACCTGGCGCTCCCGCTTTTTCCCGCCTCGCTGGTTCTCGCACAAAACGGCCGCTGATTGCTGGTCGCATGCAGCTCGCAATGATACTGCGGGAAAACGAAGCATGCTGCGGCCGTGTGTTTCCGTGCTGCCATGTAGGGCTGTTAACCATGCTGCTTTGTATCTTTAATAACAAATAAACGAAGAGTGCTACGGTAGACACATACACATAAAAACGGTTGGGCGGGTACATTCGACGTTTCATGATTATGTTATTTCACTTCGCGATATACAAAAAAGTCTATGTATTTGCACTCAACGTGAAAGCTGTAGAAAGTGCGGAGCAGTGATTGGCCTGTCCTTAAGCGACGCTCGCATTCACGGGCAAGCAAGCGCTGGCGTTCCAAACCTGCATCCTGCTTGGCGTCCATGATGGGAAAACAGACCTTCAGTTGTGATGGAGTGGTGCCTTCTACCCTCCTCCTTTCCGAATTTCTCACTCGCACTTTCCATATACACGGCTATGCTACGCTTTAATTTTCTTTTCCCAAATCACTATCTCTATTTGCATACTATTCCAACTCTCATACCTCCTCACCCTCACATTCTTCCTCCTCACCTTCACTATCCCTTTTCCACCGCCTTGCTCTATTGTACCACACCCTCCTATACAATACACGGCTATATAATGCTTTGCCCTCCATCTTTTCCTTTCATCTCTCCTCCTGACCATCACTTCCCTCTCACACCCCCTTGCTACACATAGCTATGCTATAGATTGCTGTGCTGTACATGGTTTTGTCTGCGTGACGCCATAAGTGACTATGCTATGCTTTACCGTCTCCTTCCTTCTTGCACTCAACCTCACTTTCACTTCCCTTTCAGACCCACTTACTATACGATGCCATACATGGCTATGCTATCCATGGTTTTGCCTGCGTGACGCCAAGCGGCGACATAAGGTGGCAGCATACGATGACAGCATACTTCCTTCCTCCTCTCCTTCCCTTCCTCCTTTCCATCTCATCATCCCAACATGGGTCCTCCTGAGCCTCACTTCTCTTTCCTAACCCCTTGCTACACGTGGCTATGTTACACATGATGCCCAGCGACAGGAGACGATGACGACAGCATACGAAAGCCCGGGTCCCTAAAGTGATCCGCACTTAAAATAAGAAAACATTAGTTCGACAGCCCAAGGTGGTGGTGCGCAGATGTATTAGCTTAAATGGTCTATAGCTCTGCGCAAAATATGCTGTTTATCTCTTCACTTGTTTGTTTCTTTGTGTGTGAGCGTGTGTGTGCGCGTGTCAAACACAACTTCAAGACGTAGCAAAATTGGAACAAAAAAATACGGGAGATCCCACGTACTGTGGGAATCGATGTAATACGAAGCAGCCGGTAAAGAGCTTCTACGTCGCCTTGTTTGTCTTTGAGGCTAGTGAAGTCATTCATGCCATGGCATCTAGTTCACCATATATCGCATGTTCGCCATGCATGCATGCATGTACAATGCGGTATATACCATGATAATGAAATGTATATGCTTGAAGCAATGGTGCTTAGCGCAAGGGTTTGCATGTTAAGCTTCGTGGCATGCACGCTAGGTTCGCTAGCCTGCTCCTCCAAGAAAATTTCTACTTATGTATATTTATTTCTTTATAGCTGTTCGTGTCGCGCGGTTGACGTACCCATAGTTTTCCCAGTTGAATCTGCATCGAAATGATTACCCAGTTCAAAATTAGGTATTAAACTGCCCTAACGAAACCTGTTCCGTGCAGTGCTGCCTTCCGAATTAACCCAGCGACTCCAGAGAATGTGCTCATGGTTCCTGTGCATCTGCATCATCTGCCTCGCTGCTGCGATAGTAACCGGCACTGTACTCCTCGCCTACTTCCTTAACACGCGACATGGCACAGGGCTGGCAAAACATGTAGAACCCAGCAGGAATGATTTGCTTCACATATGCGACAATGAAGCATGCCGATCAGCCGTAGATAGGCTTCTTCTGTCCATGGACACTCACGTCGACCCCTGCAATAATTTCTACCGGTACGTATGCGGCCATTGGAGAAAATCCAGGAGTGATCAAAACTATAGAATGAGCTACGAGAAAGAGAATCAGATCAACAACACGCTCATGTTTCACCGAGCACTCTCCAAGCTTACTGAGAGCCCGCCACTTCTTGACTACGGGGAGCGCGATATGGCGCTTTTTTATCGCAGTTGCTACAATTACTTCGCCGATCAAAGTGCTGGTAAAGCGAAAGATTCGAGCGTGAGAGCCATCTTGAAGGAACTAGGAATTGACGAGGCTTCGACGCGCGTGGCTACTTTTCAAGAACTATTCTCGCTAGCCCTTGCCGAAAGCATGACTACGGGCTTGGCGTCGCTAGTCAGTGCCGCTGAGGTGACGACGTACGCCGACGGCGAGGCGCGCCTGAGGATCGACGTTGGCGCCACCCTCGCATCGATACTTCCACCGGGCTACGTTGAAGGATTCCTCGACGATACCTTTTCGGAGTGGCACTCTGGAGACGAGAGCCGCGTTGTGCTGATGGGGCAAATTGACGAGAGCCTCGAGAAGTTGCGAACCCCGTGCCTCGCTTCCGAAAGCTCGCACGTGACGATCAGAGATTTGAAGGTTCCGTTTCCTGGAGGAGACTGGCTGAAGGCATTGATAAGCATCCAGGGCGAGAATGATAGTTCTGCTTACTCGCCCAATACCACTGTCAGCATTCGCGGAGAAACATGCATAGTCGCGATGCTCAGCCACTTGCAGCGTGTTAGCGTCGAGGAGGCCCGCATCTATTCTTTAGTCGTTATGTACGCACACATGAAGATCTATACCTATAAGGTGCGCCGCCGCCCGCACAGCATGGTGCAAATGGCGAGAAAGTGCTTTAAGGTCACCGCCCACATGTTCTCGAGGACGTTTGAAGCCTGGTTTAAGACGAAGATATTAGGCGAAGATAGCGTTCACGCTTTCGCCACCATGGTGGATCGTCTGAAGAAGTCTGCGGCCACATTGCCCAGCATGCCGGACCAGCTCAACGTTAGTGCGCAAGACTATATTCCTATTCAAATGGAAATATTCAGAAATGGTAAATATCACTTTTCCTTGCTCCGTATGCTTTCAAAGTATAAGTACAGCAATAGAGTTTGCTTGGTGAAGAACCAGTAAGTATAATTTTCTCCATATATTTTCAGATTACACATAGGGCAACACAGCTTGTTAAGTCAAGAACTAGTAGGTATTGAAGAATTGTTCATTGAGCAAGGATAATTTCATCGTTGATAACGTTATCGCTAATACTCAGTGAAACTCAGTCGCGTACCTAAGAAACACTTATTTAGAAGCACGACGTGTCCATTGCTGTCTGATACCAGAATTGAAGGTATTGATATAAAACTAATATGTGCGAAAGGTGGAAAGGATGTGCTAATATAGTTACGTAGAAGCGTGCTGGTTCTTGGAAGGCTCTGATTTACCTAGTGCGTTTCTTCCGCCACTGAAGTTGATAGTGCATTATGTGGCGTTTTTCCAAAGTCATTATTACATTCGCTTCAGTCAACAGTTTTTTTTTTCTTTTTTTGACGTATCCTAATTTTTTAACGTAATATTGAAGCCTGATTTTGAAAATAGCAGCCGTAAATGTAGAATAGTGCCGAACAAACGATTCGGTGTTTCGCTCAATATTTAGAGAATTTATCGTACACTTATTTGTCCTGTACGCAGAAAAGCACATTGGCACCTTACGCACTTCATGGGTAAAATTATCGTGCAGAAGCGATTTATCTTTTGATTCGACTAGATCTCCGACCGCGTCCGTCGTCATAAAAAATGAGGTATTAAACTGACAATGCCAGCGGCATTGTCAGTTTAATACCGCCATCATCGCTGTGAGAGGGAGGTGTGAGAGATATACGGTGCGCTTGCAAAGCCACGTGCATGTGCGTCGGTGGCGCAGTGGGTGTACCTCCGGACACCTGTCGTAGCAGACCGAGAGGTTGTGGGTTCGACTCTCAGGTCATCAAACTAGCGAAACTACTTTTGGGTTTGGCATCTGTTCGTGTGCATTTTAGCGACTCCCGTGACGGAAGTGATGTCAGTGAAGTCTTTGTGGACCACGGAATAAAACAGTTTAGTGTTAAAGTGCAAGGTCATTTTCCGACTTGCTTTTTTCTTTACTAGGTTGTATGGTAATAATGCGATGAGCGTTCATATTTCGTCAAGCCTTATGTCAATGGGCGTTTCGTCCTTGTGCAACAGAGCGGTCGCGTTTTCTGCGCTCACGGCATGCTCCGCTTTAACATCATGTTCTGCTGGTAGTATGTGCCGAAATTCCATGATCAATATCTAACGAAAGTCTGATTCTTTAAATTAAAAAAATGTCCTATCACATATTCTGACTGGCGACAACGTCACCACATAAAAAGCGCCCTTAATTAGTGATAAAAACGGAGAAACTTTGTTTTACTTCTGTTAGCTTAACTTAAGCATGTCGAAGCATTTCCATTTGCATCATTTTGGAAAGCGTCATGTACAGTGCTCGGCGATTGAAGCGAGACACTCGAACGCGTGGCTACTGGTGGTGAGGCTAACAGTGAGGGTGCGAGCGTTCCTTAAAGAAGGTGACTGCATCCGGTAAACAATCGTTCAGTCTGTGGCTTTCAGTGGCACCGCATGAGCGCTGCTATCCTTCGTAGCGCACGCCCACCAGTTCCAGTTGCTTTAAGTAAAGTGTGGGATTGGGCTAGTTGGTATTCCATTATTAAACTGCTCAGCGCAAAAATTTTACACGGTACACATACAAACGACGAGGACAAGCGCAGCTGCTTTGCGCGGTGCGACACGGGAACGCAGTGTTCTGAAGCCATGTCGAGCAACGCTCCGCCGGCGCCTCAGAGCGAAGGGCTGTCTACCGGATGCAGTCACCATATGCCACTAACGCTCTCGCCTTCATTGTCACATTCACCGTCAGCAGAGACACGCTCCGAGTATCATATTTAAATCGACAAGCACTGTACCTGGGAGTGAAATCCGTTTTTTAAGGCCTGGATTGTCTTTAAAACAGCCAGTATAAAAACATATCAGGGGTATTTCTTAAAAAGCCTTGGCGTTCACAGCCGACCTAATTTAGGAATTGAGTGCCAGTCAACATGCCTGTTGCTACAGCTAACCGCATCCCACCGCTCGGTTAATGGTTTTGTTCTAGGCTATTTATGGGCAGTTGATAATTGTGCTCCTCCTTTTCATAGGAGACAAGGACACCCGCAAGAGCAGCCACCAAGATAATAGCTCCGGTGGACAACGGTTTGATGAAGACTTCCTTGCCAACGTCGTCCGAGCACGAAAGCCAGATGTACAAGATAACAAAAGGGGAGTCGAACCAGGCGTTCTAAAGGAAGGAGGGCATGATCAAGTGCTGTTGACTGGTGCTGGCACAGGCCGGCCAGTGGCGGCAAAGCTACTTTTCATGACCCCAGACCTGTTTCTTCCTGAGGCTTCAGAGCCAGTGTACGTATATTCAGATGATACCCTTTACAACATACGCTTATTACCAGCGTCTCTTAGCAGAACACCTTTTCCTCCTTCCATTTCTCCCCAGCATCTGGTCACACCTCTCCCTTAGAGGTAGAAAACGCGCGTGCAGTCTATCGGAATGAAAATTAATGAAACCTTTAGTTCATCGAGGGAACGGCTATCGGCCGCAGTTGGGGATTAGGTGAGAAAAGGGTTGGCGACACGCTACTGTACGGCGAACAGTGTCTGTATTAAAGTTGTACTCATTAGGTTTGGTTATTCAATCATGTGCTGAGAATTGTCATCTTTTCCGGTAAATGTTCAACTCTGTCGCTCTCGCATGAGTTGGTTGGCACCGCCTACGCCACTCGGAACAGGCCACATCGACTTGCATATTCCGCCAGGGCTTTCAATGTTTCATGATTCCACTGTCTCACATTTCCTAAGATTCTCATGTCACGTATGTGCGTGTTGTAGGATATGTCTTGCGAGGAAGCTGAGCAACTCCAAATGAGGTGGCGTAAATCTAATGTGCATAATGCATTCTGCATAGGCACAACGAAAATCACTCTTAACGGGTGAGCCGATAGGCACAAAAAACAGAGGTCTTCCACAAATAGTTTTGTAAATTACGGGTACAAATTTTTGCTCATACAGGGAAGCCTTGCGGAGCGCTTAATTCTCGTCTTTTGCAATGATTACGGTATGGAACCTTAAAGAAGCCATTTTGAGCGAAATAGAATATACAGCAAGGTGATTCGAAAACTTCTCTGCAAACAATGCATTAGCATGCTCGCTGAAAACATCCGAGGCGTAGTTTTATATATTTTACCTCTTCAGCTACGTGCACATTTGCATATAGAATAAGCGTTTGGTTAATATACATACAGGCGCGCCTGTGCGTTTTTGTGCGTTTTGTGCATTTGAGTTCCTGTCCGGTTCGCGCTGTTTATACATACTGGTAGATTACCGACGTACCCATAGAGTCATGCTTGCCATTTTTCGACGTTACTCCAAAGCTGCCCTAGCATGCGCTTCTTTGTCGCGTGGCACGCAGGCTTTACTACGGCTCGTCTGGCGTCGCGCTGCTCCTGCAATGGGCCGCCGCTTTGACAAAGAAGAATGAAAATCTTCAAGAGGCCCTTGATCAGCAACAGCGGTGCCTACAAAAAGCAGCGTCATCTGCGCTTCGTCACAAGATCGGTGACAAGGAGGGGGAGCTTGTGCTTACGACAAGCTGGGCACTTAAAGTTGCTCACTCGGCTGCGGTCGCTCAGCCGTCGGCAACGTTGCCTGATGCCGGCCAACCCGCTTCCGCCGAGGATGACCAGAAAGACAAGCATCTGGCTCAGACTAGAAGCAGGCTCTTCTTCCTTAGGTTCTGCGCCACGACTTGCGGCAATACGCGAACTGCCCGATCGTGCAAAATTGGCGTCCACTTTTCCAAGGAATTCAGTGAGGCGTTTGGTTGCCGGGCACCCCCCGTTTACTTATGCTCAGCCGGCAATAACTGAAATATTTTGCATTTGCGATAGCAATTCGTGTACTATTTTCTTGGTTTTTGCGTAGTGTTCAACATTTTATGCAATGCGACTTAGGAACAATGTATGAACTTCAAATGCATTGAATACAGCGGAATTAGAATGAATTATATACTGAAGTCGCATATTGTGGTGTGAACTGAAATGACACATAATGGCAGTCAAACTCTACATCCATGAAACCAACCCTATGTTTAATGTCACGTCTGTATCGTTTGTTGTCGTCGGCGCATCTCGACAGTCCGAGCGTAACGGGAAGAATGATTATAAGTTTATTGCACCACGCCTTATATACATGCGCGGATCAGGAGAGCGAAACACAAAGATCACGTGACTGATCGACACGTGTAGCGATATCATCCGATACATCCTCTTTCGTTTGAGAAAACAAAAATAGAACAGTTAAGTTCTTAATAGAAGATTAGCAAATATGACAGTCCACTGTAGAGGCAATGTTCACTGCACGTCACCTAGAAGCTTATCACGACACCTGCACAAAGTTTCTGTCATAGGTCAACCATTGTGGTGACCGCCTTCGTCTTGTTGACCTTCTCAAAGTTGTGGTGGTGCTTGCAGCATTGGGTGCATGTAGGGAACCCGGTCCCCTTATGCCATCTGCAGCTTGTTCGCCGAAGTCCTCACCGTTGGTGGAACCCGTTCGCCTTCGGAAGCTTTCACCGGTCGGAAGTAGGTGTTGCCGGTTGCGGCGGAGCACTCTTCCTTCCTCTGTGACTACGTGGTACGACCTGGGAGTGTTGCAGGGCTCGAGAACTTGTGCTTTGTTAGCCCATGACCTTGTCTTAACTCGAACGGTGTCGCCTGTGTTCAGTGGCGCTAGTGTTCTCCTTGGGGCGTTGCTCTGGCGATGCTTTCGGACCATAAGTTCTGGAACGGCCCGGGCATCCGGCAGCGTCGTTCGCAGTCGTCTTCCTTGTAACACCTCGGCAGGTGACGGGGCGCCCTCCATTGGTGTCGTCCTGTAAGCGAGTAATCCGAGCCAAAAGTCTTGTTTCGAGTCCGTTGATTTTTTTAGAATCCTCTTAACAACCTGCACACCCTTTTCCGCGAGTCCATTTGACTGTGGGTATCTCGGGCTTGAAGTAACGTGTCTAAAATCATACCGCTGAGAGAACGCCGCGAAGTCATTACTTGTGAACTGGGGCCCATTATCGGTACAAAGTTCAACTGGTATGCCGTACCTGGCGAAGATTGCACTCGCTGCTTCTATGACGGTTCTCGAAGATGTGTCTTTAAGCAACTCCACCTCGGGAAAGTTTGAGAGCGCGTCATAAAAGCACAAGTATGCCCTACCACCATATTCGAAAAGGTCAGCCCCTACTCGGTACCAAGGCTGGGGTGGCGCTGGGCGCATCTTCAGGGGCTCTGTCGGCTGTTTATATGCGTATTTCCTGCATGATGCGCATTTATGGCACAACGCTTCGATATCTTGGTTCAATCCAGGCCAAAAAACAAGCTCTCTTGCCCTCGCTTTGCATTTGTTCACGCCTAAGTGGCCTTGGTGAATGCGATCTAGCATTTCCCGCCTCATGGTAGCGGGTATTGCCACCTTACAGCCTTTCAAAAGTACGCCTTTAACTTGAGATAGTTCTGCTTGAAATGGCTTCCATTGGCCTTTGATATGCTCCCCGGACTCTAGGCTCTTCAGAACATCCTTAAGCTGTTCGTCCCTCTCTGTTTCTGCTGCCAACCGCTTCCATGTTCGGTCGCTCACTAAAGAAGACACCACACTCACCGCGTGGACTTCTACGTCATCGCTTTCGGTTCCGTCCGCTTGTCTGCTTGTGGCTCTCGAGAGCATGTCGGCAAGGACAAGCTGCTTCCCTGGAATGAATTGCAAGTCAAGGTCATAACGAAGCAGACGCAGGAAAAAACGCTGAAGTCTTGGCGGCATATCGCCTATTGGTTTTCGAGCAATAGTGATCAAGGGCCGATGATCGGTCTCTGCTATGACTTGGCGGCCGTAAATGAAGTGATGAAATCTTTCGCAGCCGTACAGCAGAGCTAACGTTTCTTTTTCAATTTGTGAATAACGTTGCTCTGTTTCGCTGAGCGCTCGTGACGCGTACGCGACCGGCCTCCACGTATCATTGTGGTATTGCAACAAGGCTGATCCAACCCCATTTCGCGACGCGTCGCACGACACTTTAGTTCTTAGCTGAGGATCAAAGATAGATAGCAAAGGTTCTTTGCTCAAACTGTCGCATAACTGCTTCCATTCTTGATCGTGGTTACTTGTCCATTCGAAAATGCGGTTCTTTTTGATCAGGCCCCTCAGTAGCGTTGTTCTTTCAGCGAGTGACGCCAAGAACTTGCCAAAGTAGTTGGCGACGCCAAGCATTCTTTGCACCGCAAGCCTGTCCACCGGCGTTGGCATCTGTAGCATGCAATTGATCAAGGATGGGCTTGGTCTGATGCCGTTTTTGTCAATCACGTCCCCGAGAATTTCTATCTTTTCGACCGCTATTGTGCACTTTTCTGGGTTGAATGTTAGACCGGCACGTTCGGCTGCTCGTAGCGCCGACCTAAGGCGCTCATTATGTTCTTCTATAGACGCACCCCAGATAAGGACGTCGTCCACGTACACTCTTACTCCCGGAAGCCCTTCAAAAATTTCATTCAAGGTCCTCTGGAAGACCTCTGACGCAGATGCTATACCAAAGGGCAAACGCATAAACCGGTAGCGGCCGAATGGTGTTGTGAAGGTACAAATTCGGGAGGTTTCGTCATCTAGAGGGATCTGGTGAAATCCCGAGTTTGCATCCAGCCGCGAGAAAACTGTCGCCCCGGCGAGATCTGCTTCAATGTCTTCCCTGCGAGGCATTATGTAATGTTCTCGTTTTATGCACTCATTTATGTTTCGTGGATCAATGCACACTCGGATTTTTCCGTCCTTCTTTCGAACAATAACGATAGGACTCACCCAGTCTGTTGGCTCGGTCACTTTCGTGATAATTCCTGCCCGCTGCATGCGGTCCAATTCCATCTTGAGGGGTTCTTGTAAGGCCACTGGAACACGCCGTGCGGCCTGGACAACGGGTACGGCGCCGTCACGTAACACCATCTTGTATACTCGTTGCACGCACCCGGTTCCGGTGAACAAGTGGCGAAATTCGTCCACGATGCCTTCTTGGCTGCTCTTGGATACGCTGTAAACACGCGGCACGAGTCCCATGAGTTGGCATGCTTGAAGTCCGAGGATCGCTTGGCGCCCCTTCTGGACGACGAAAAAATCTAGCACTGAGGTTGTGTCATTGAGCGTCACCTCGGTACGTATGACGCCGACGTGCTGAATTGCACTTCCTCCGTATGAGCGTAACACGGCGCTACTTGGCTTCAGCGGTGGTTTAGGGCGCATCTTGAGGTAGCACCCCCAAGGCAGCAGATTTGCTTGTGCTCCCGTGTCGACTTTTAGGTCCACTGGCACGTTCTCAACTTGAGCTTCCACCGTCCAGTCGCGCTGACTTTTGCCTCGATTTGAAACGTCCAAAATGTCAAAGTTGTCTTCGGAGTCTAGGAGCTCGTGAACTTCCGTGGATGCCTTGCAGCATATGGCGAAATGGTTGCGCCTGTGGCACTTCCTGCACTTCATGCCGAAGGCTGGACATCTTCGTGGTGCATGCTCGCGCCCACATCTCAGACACTTCGAAAAGGCGTGTTCTCGTGGGAAACTTTTGCTATTAGGAGCCACGCCCACCGGATCTACTTGCTTCTGTTCGCGCGCCCAGATTTCTTCGTGCGCTGCTGCTGCTTCCGCAGCTTTACATGCCAGCTCTGCCTTTTGCAGAGTCAAATTATTATCTCTTAACAGCTTTTCTCGAAGGTTGCTGTCTGTGGTGCCGTATACGATTTGGTCTCTGATCATCGACTCCTTAAGGCTGCCGAAGTTACACGCCGCTGCCTGAGTCTTCAAGTCCCTTACAAAATGCTCGAAGGGTTCTCCCGGCGTCTGGATCCTTGAGCGAAATACATAACGTTCGTGCACTTCGTTAGTCTGTCCGGCAAAATATGCATCGAACTTCTTCACGACGGTTTTGTAGTCTTTGCTGTCCTCGTCTTGCTGGTATTCGAACGTGTTAAAGATCTCAATGGCTTCCTCACCTGCGATACTTAAAAGGAGTGCAGTCTTTGTCGCTTCCGTTCGAGGCTTGCCACTGGTCTCCGACGCTGTCAAGAAGAACTCGAAGCGCTGCTTGAAGCCCTGCCAGTTCTTGCTGATATCCCCATTAGTACGTAGCGGGGGCGGTGGCTTCACAAAATCCATGTTGTACGTGTTTAGGCCCTTGCTTCACTTCTGACACCATGTATCGTTTGTTGTCGTCGGCGCATCTCGACAGTCCGAGCGTAACGGGAAGAATGATTATAAGTTTATTGCACCACGCCTTATATACATGCGCGGATCAGGAGAGCGAAACACAAAGATCACGTGACTGATCGACACGTGTAGCGATATCATCCGATACAACGTCGGTGCAGAGTGATATTTGGCGTTCTACCATTTTACACCTTGTTCGTCCGAGGATATATTTGTACTTGATGTCCGGATGTAACTATAGCTACGTAGAGCTTGTACTTTACGACCAACTTTTTGTATCCTTCTGTCCTTCTTAATATGTGGACAGATTCGTTTATTTTCAAACGATGAATGTGCTTCTAGTGTGTGTTCCGGATTTTTGCAAGCCGCGTTTATGATAACGGGCGGCTCTACTAGAGTTTCAGTGTTCACTAGAGAGAAACGCAAAAAGTAGAGCTGCGTGGCTGATCCGTATACAGTCGAACTCTCATATATCGAACTCTCAAAAAAATAAAAAAAGGAAAACGGCAATTAGTTCAATATAACGGGCAGTTCGATGTACAGCTTCGAAATAAATTATTGTATTTGCCATGCGAATTTCGGTGCGCAAGTTCGCCTCACCGCACTGTACCGAGATAATGTAAACAAGAGGCCTTCACGGCAATACACGGTTATTACTTTTTTATTTTGTATTTTTCCGTGATTTGTAGTTGAGGTTGCGGGCTTATATGCAGGAGCGGGTTATACGCGACGAAATACTGTGTCGATGTAAATACTGCCTCAAAACCTTCATAGGCAACTGTGCCTACTCGTAGGGCGCCTAATGTCGGCTTTGTTTTTCAATACCACACTTAGCACGTTTCTTGGGATACCGTACGTCAAGCGACGTCAAGCTTGTTTTTCCCAACTTCGACTGTCATGATTATCGCCAGCTTTAGGAGAAACAACAGCTTCTCCTGTTTTACGGCATCCATCGCGCTGACAAAAGGAGCGGAGAATCAAACGGCGAACTACAGGTCGGCGACGCAGTGACGAGGAATCGTCGGGGAAAGTACGTGATGACCATACGGTAGTTGCCACTTGCTCCGCACGCCATCTCCCTAATCACACCACTCGTACTCCCAAGTGCACGCGGGAAACTCCCCTTCCGTGACAAAAAGCCATGATTTGTGAGCGAAAGCCAACTACTTGGGGCGACTCCCGCTGCCCGGTGTTCATATATCAAGTGCACCGGGTATTTTCCTTTTGATGTAGCCGTAGATTTTCCTATGCATTGCCGTGTTCGAAAATATCTTGATGTACAAGATAATTCAATTTACCCGAGTTCGGTATAGTTGGGTTCGACTGTACATTCACAAAGGTGTTGTTCTAAGCCGAAAAGACAAGAGACAGTTATCCCGCGCCTTCGAATCTGTAAGTGGTGCGTCTTTTTACATAAGTCGTTGAATGTTTATTAGACGTCAATGTATGACAGCTTGCACGAATTATATTGGCACTAGGCAGGTGTAGCTCCGCTTGACGTGGATGCACCACTGATCTCCACTAGGAGGAGCTGGATGGCGCATCGAGCACGCGCGCGTGAAGCCACCGGAAGCCGCCGTTTTTGTCCCGTAAGAAAGCTTTTCTCTTCTTTTTTAAAGAAATACCTGCCTGTAGCGCAGTAAACTGTACGAATCGACCGGAAAAGTCGTCAGGGAAGACCTTTCACGCGCAAGTACCTCAAAGTTTCATTACTTTTTACGCATTTTATACGTTGCAGCACCCCGCCATATTCGGACGGTGTCGGCACGGCGTCTGTCATCTTTCGTGTAGCGTTCGTCGGCATCTAAAGTGAGGTATAATCGCAGAGTTTGAAAAAAAAATAATAAAAACGATCATAACAACAGCTGCCACCCGAGAATATTTGAATTGCGCGACTGAGACGGACAGAAGACGCCAGCTTCCGGGACAAACAGGAGACCCTCCGGTGGCTTCACAAGCGCCCGCCTCGCAGAGCGGGGATGCGCCGTCCAGACTTTTTAATGGAGGTTAGTGGGATGCACTCACGCTGACGCCTAGTGGCACATCTCAATCTCGACGACAAACGTCTACGGCCATGGCTGAAGCCGCGTGGTAGCTGCAGTGGTAGGCATATAGCATTTGTACACATCACATAGGCAATTCAGCTCAACCATGATATCAAGCCATGTTTTTGAACGCGCCTGTAGACCTTTTGCTTAGTTTCAAGTTGCAGGTTCAGTATATTGCCCATGTAGTCGATGGGCCAATGGTCACATGGCTTTCATATGTCGACATTGAAGTAGCCTGCCAGTCTCATTGGAACAACAGGATAGTGACCTATAAAATTTTGGTAGATGCGCAACAGAATGCCGAAGCTTCCCAGTGGCGCGTGTCTATACTCAGCTTCATACATCAGGTGCGACACTATGGAAGTAGCGAGAATTTTCGCAGTAGATGCGTTCGAACCAAGAAAAATTTCAATAATTTTACCACCCGTAATGTGATTCTTTTTTTCCTTTTAAAGTGACTAGTCAACAAAAATTACTTTTGCCTTATACCCTTGTCACACGGGTAGTCTAACCACAGTTTAGTACGACGGCCGTTAAGTCTAACGGCTGTTGTACCTTGTCACCCGACAACCCTAACGGCAATTAATCTGCTAACAACCATTTTCGTAAACGGAGGTAGGCAACCCCTGTTAGCGCCGTAAACAGACAACAGAGCGGCCCCCATGTTGGACGCGAGCAGCTCGGCTCCTAGCAAAATATCGAGCCAAAAGCGTGTCAACTGGACCGTTGCGACGACGGAGGCGTTGGTACGCATTTGGGAAGATAAATTACCAGCTTTGATGTACAAGTTTGTCCGTGCTGCAAAAATATTGTGTGCATTTCACGAGATTGATACATGACTGCGTTCGTTCATTGAACAAGGGCTTCATGCTACTTGATAGACGCGCATGAAAACACGCTGCTGGCGCGTCTATACTCGAGCGTGAAGCCATGTATAAGGCGGTGTTATGGCGGTGTTGCACGAACGCAGCCATGTATCAACTAAATAACGCTTGGAAGCGCTGGAAACGTGTGACAGCGCCTCTCTCTGGTTTACGGTAACTCTGGCTACGTCCGCTAACTGCAGTTGGGTATAACAGCGGTTAAGCTTACCCGTGTGACGAGGGTATTAGAATAAACAAACCCCGCTATGTATACGGTTGGCAATATATTGATTGTTCTTCATCCATTAGCGTACCTTTCTACCGTATCAAAGCGTCCGCGATTAGTTCCGGTAGCGCACAGCCGGATCCACTCACGGATGACACGTTGATAACGGAAGTCCAAGCACAAGACGCGCGGACTCGCACTGTTTGCTGACCCTACCTCTTGCATAGCTTCCACATTTGCACCTGATGTATGAAACGAAGTATAGCTGCACATAAATCCCTTGCGCGACATTTACCCGTCGATCTAGTTGACTTTCCGCTACACTTAGCCCAGGGGCGCTATGCAGGATGACCCGAGCTTCTCGGGAACACGAGTTTGCTCTGAGTACGCACTACGGTGGTCATGACAGAAAGTCAGTGCGCAGCGTGCGAAAGCAGCGTTGAGGAAAACGGCTACAAAAACGCGAATGTCGTCACAAACGTATGTGCGACGTTTCCGGCGGTTTTCACTGGAACAGCGTGTGCGAGCAGTCACTGCCGCCACTCAGGCAACATTTCAACAGTGCAGTAGCGCCAGTGTGATTGTCGCACTACCTCTTCGCCAACTGAATATAGCGCCTCCCACAGGCATGATCGTGGGCGGTTATCCTTTTTCGTGCAAGTTCTTTCGTTCCACCTGGAGCATGGAAATTTCCACTCTCGAAAGCCAACAAGGGCGCACACGCAGCATTCTCGTACAGTTTGTTTCACTTCAATTGAATATTCCGTCGATTATTATGTTACGTCAAATGTTATGAAGTTACGTCGCAGCTCCTAGCTGAATCGTGCCGCTCGCTGGCGTTGCGGCGTGAGTACTGCGTCTCGGCAAGAGCAAACGCGGTGCGCGGCCCCGAACCATGCCTTGGGCGCCTGCCAGTCAAAGTACTTGACACGCGAGCTCGGCTTCAAACTTGTTTTTTTTTTCCTTTTTGATGCCAGTAGCCCCGCTGATTAATCAATCCTCGTGACGTGACCGCTGTAAATCGGCAAAGCTGGGTTCATTTTTGAGAGGATTTATGGTAATTAGAGCGAGGAAAATCTCTCGTGAAACTAATTTATTCTTGTCTGCCTCACAATTATGGACCAGAACGACGTCTTCGTTGCCGTTCACGCGCCGCCGTTCACGCGCCAATTCCAGTTTACTCTCCAGACGGCGATTACTAAAGTCGTGCGCTCTCTGTCGGCTAGCCATCGCCGGACATTCCAAATATAGACAGATTCTTCATTTTTAGTGGACTGTAAGTGAGTATTGTGGCATGTCAACTTTCTGTGGCACATTCCCGCTAGGCCATTTATAGGCTAGTTATAGTTTTAGGCTAAAACAGGATAATATAGGCCCATACCCGCTTGCCTATTTATGCACAGCTTTTCATTTTTAGTGCAGCGGCGGGGAGTAGTATATATATATATATATATATATATATATATATATATATATATATATATATATATATATATATATATATATATATATATATATATATATAGCAAAGTTCTGCATCAATTAGGCTCACTGATTCCATGCTTACACACGCGGCACTATATCTAAGTCAGTGACGTTTTCTCTGGTTACCGTGTCGCCTGAGAATTCGGCATTGCTCAGATGCCGGTGTGCAACCGCGCGACGCGACATGGATTGCAAGGTTGCTGCCTGTTCCAGTGTCTGGAGATATCGCATGTACTTTACCTCTTTCAATCCGTGCCCCTCTCTCCCTGCACGTATTACTCCTATTTGCCATGCATGGGAGTGCGTCATTTTTGCCCAACTTCAGTTACATAACCACAAGGTCTGCGAAGCGAAGGTCCAAGTAAAGCAATGCGCAGCGGTCAGTTCGTGGTAAAGTTTCGCGGTAAAGTTCGTGGTAAAGTTCGTGGTAAAGTGTTTGTTATCAGTGTGTACAATATGAAATAAACAGTATCTATCTATCTATCTATCTATCTATCTATCTATCTATCTATCTATCTATCTATCTATCTATCTATCTATCTATCTGTCTATCTATCTATCTATCTATCTATCTATCTATCTATCTATCTATCTATCTATCTATCTATCTATCTATCTAAATAACTGGTACACTCGACTACTGTAGATGGCACAGTGCATCGCGGTAGTTTAGAGTGCCTTGATGTCCTCCTCGCCCACCGAGGAGGACATTGAGGCACTCTACGGCTGTGGCGTGCTGCGCTTAAAATGACTAATGGGGCGTTAGCATTGGCAAAGATGACAACCGCACCTTTTTCGCTCCTGGCTGGAGAAATGAAGGAAAGGGAATCATTGCGCGCCGCATAAAATAGCAGCTTTGCACGGATCCTCACTCCCTTGCATGCGAATCACGTGAACGCCAATTGAAATTTGCAGCCGCATATCTCGCAGCAAGAATATGCTAGAAAAATGCTGCCATGTGAAACAGTGTAGAAGCACAAGTGCCTCTAACATTTCAATAAAATCATGCCGGCTTAGTTAAGTCACTCTAAATGTTGTTATTCATGTTTAGTTAATGAGGTGGCTGATAGCGATAAATATCGTTACGCTTTTTGTCCCGCTGACCGCGTGCCTTATTTGAAAAGGTGGTCTTCCACGCTCATAACTTTAAGAAAACCGCCAAACTCAAGACAGATAGATAAACCACCCGCAATAACCTATGTTGTTAAAGCAACGACCGAATACTTTATTTGCTAGTATTTTTGGCACACTGATGCCCTGGCTTGAATGTATTAGAAATGTGATTTCCATCTTTGCATTCACCTTCTTTGAAACAAGCGCTGTTAGCTTGATTCGGAAAAGCTAGTCCCATTATAGGAATCGAGCATTTCCTACTTGTTCTGCCTTGAGGCAATGGCCAGCTTCCTCTGTGGTGGTCAAAAGCAACCTTTACTTTCTTGTAATTAGCAGGCACGCACACAGGTGTACACGACGCCTTTCTCATCGGGGTAAGCTGTAGGGGGCAATGATGTAATGTCATTTCATGAAAGTGTGCAAGAGAGTGGCACATGTAGCCCAAAATTATGCGGTAGGCCTGTCGCTATTTCGGTGTCATTCACTGCTTTCTAGGATGTGACTGTAATTAGGATGAATCACCTTAGTATTCCACTTTGCGGCACGGCGTCTACGTGAAGTACTTCGGAAAGCGTCAAGAATAGTGGCACACGCTACTTACGAAAGAGAAAAGCAGAAGAGAGGTCGATGGTATGCAGCGACATCCCCGTTCACGGTTTACGCGTCGAGGTGTATAATACGGCGGATCTAGCACGAACGAAACTGACGAAGAAAGCGCCATCGCTTTATCCGATACTTCTCTTGCAGCAGCGTTGCTTCGCTATATTGTATTGACGGAGCATCTCTGGTAGGCAGTCTCCACCATATGCACGTGACAACCGCGCCAGCTTTCAGACGCAAATTGAGGACGGAAAGAATTGGAACAGGCTCCGAATTGCATACGGATGGCTCTCCTTAAGTATCTATGGTGCTCAGGAGAGCCTCTCTCTCTCTCTCAAATGTGGCGCAATACCTCACAAAAGACCTACGGAATGAGTAGTTGACAGAGATGAGAAGCGGGCATCGGTGCGTGCGGTCTGGCGTCCCACATAGCCCCGTGTTTGCATGGCGAGGTCCGGATCTTGGCTGCGTGTGAGTGTCTATCGCCCGCCGCCGCGCTCCATGCCATTGACGTTGCCTTGCCGAGATGCGCTGGCGTTCCTCGCTCCGCTGGACCATTCCAAGCCAGCAGTACACGCGTCAGCGGTAGTCGCGTTGCCGTGTATGTATCGACGCGGCAGGCATGGCAGCCATTCATATGCGACGCGCACAAACAAGCGCCATCTTCCCTGGCGAAGAAGGGCCCGCCCACTTCCCTTTCCCTTGGAGGTATAAGAGCTATGGGATGCCGGTAGATCATCGATGATGGAACGTGTATGAAGATCTTCGGTCAGACGGGCGTTCAGAGCGAAGCAAGAAGGACTACGTGGTGCCTGGACTATAAGCGTTCTCACCTTCCAGTCTTCTCGCACACGGTCCTTGGAGGAAGACGTCCTTCAGGTAATAATATGAGTGCTCGATACTTAAAAGACTAGCGCATCAAAGCTTTGAGGCTGCGTTCCTTATGAGAGAGGGAAATAGTCAAACGGACGGAAATCGCTATCGCGGCCTATTGTCGGCTTTGTGGGGCTGTGACTAATCAACAATTCAGCATTTTATCGTAAGAAATGTAATCTATCTTACGGGAATGCTCACTTTATGGGAACGGGGACGGAACTCATATGAAGTGCACCTAGGTCTTAGGATTTGTCGAAATACCTCTGATGTAGATGAAACATTTCTTCCCGTAGGACCAGAGAATATTTATAAATCAACGTTGACGTTATAAAAAGGCGAGACCTGCACAAGCGGTAACTTCTTATTTAAGTTTATTAAAATAGGTGTTATTTTAAGCGCAGATGAAATGCTATTGTGCAGGTATAGAGAAATTACAAAAAAAACAATAGGGAGTTTGTGGCGTGCGTAGAAAAATCAGTATATGTAATCCCTTTAAAGTGTCGGAAGAGGTGTGTAGGGCAAACCGGTCGTTCTTTGAATAGCTGGCTTCGTGAACACGACTACGATGTGTATAAGATTGTGCAAGGTCATTTACATGTTCATAGCAGTGCCTGTGGTTGCCGGCCCCCCTTCGAATGTTGTACTCTAATCGCTCAACATGTCAATCAGAATCACGTCTGTGGAACAGATGTGTGTGCACGTAATCGATAGTACTACCGGGATTAAAAAAATTAACTATCTGGCGGGCGTGGCTTCCACAATAGTAAATGCATTGTCTGCCTTGTCTGGACCGTCAATCATGCAGGTTTAGTAGTGTTTGTTTTCTGTTTCTTGTTTAATTTCTTTACGATGCAGTCCTTCTGCAACTAAAATCACGTCTGTTCCGATAAATCTCAGCTAGAAGTTGGCGTTTGTGTAGGTATTGTCTCTCGTAGCTCTCTCTACTTTTCTTTGGCAGAAAACGAAGCAGTGGATCACTGACATCTCTAACAATGTCATCAAAATCAATTGCCTTAAAAACGCTCCTTACGCTAGTGCCTCCACAGTTGAAAATTTTGAAATTATTATGGGTACCTGGCCATTGTGGATTAGAAATAAATGAAATGGCCGACACACTAGCGAGAGCGGCATTGAACGGTCCAATAATTTCGGTCCTCCCTGTAGTAGCCAGCATAACTGCGATTAGGTATAGGAAATTTTCCCTTCGAGCAGACGCCATAGAATCAATAACTTCATGGACAGAATTTGGACATCTAAAATTTCCATGGAAAATTCAGTGGTGTCAAACTAGACAATTAGAAGTATTATTAACTAGATTACGATGCCGAGTGCCCCCGTTGAATCTATATGCACACAGGGCTGGTCTGGTGATATCTCCCCTCTGTCACTTTTGTTCAGAAATCGAATCGATAGAGCATTACTTTTTATCGTGTCGCCGCTATATATTACAAAGAAAAAGGCTTCTTGAAACTCATTGTGCTAAGCTGGGGATAATTTTAACAATAGACGCTATTCTCACCTTCGGTGCTTCAGATTTGGGCGTCAGCCACAGGAATGTTTTTGATGCCGTAATTGCTTTCCTTCAGGAAACAAAACGAATGTGTTTTCAAGTTCTTAAATGCAAACCTGTTCCGATAATAGCAATGAATCAATAAGAAAAAAAAATCAATAAAAAAGAAAACGTTCGGTACCACAGTAATTTCATTATTCTAATTTCTAGTTAGGATGAGAAGTCTGGGCTGAATGTAGAAATAATTATTGCACTAGTTCTTTTTAGGCGTGCCTGTCTTTTGTGTTAACTTAGTAGTTTTAAATCTTCATATCTACAATTCTTGGCCAATCCCCCAGAGTGGGTATGAGCCATGTGAAGAGGAACATCATCATCATCATCTGACCCCAACCAGCTCAATCCCAGAACGTGCCGAGTTCAGGATATGCTGTCGCACCTTGAAAGACCGCAGTTAACCTGAAGCGAAAGTAACGCGCACACTCCGTATAGTGCAACACGAATATATAGACCCGCGCAGTTCATAAATCTACTTTGTCTGGCGCACTACGAGCAGGCAACATTTTTTACTAAAGACAGTCAACCTTACATTCGCCCATAGCCTGCTTAAAATGCTTGAAAATTAGCAAATTATATGCTGCTGCTATCGCCACGGGTCGTTAAATAAGCATATTATTGCAGAAATTTGCGCAGGAAGCATGTAACTTAAGCGTTTCAATTACATTTCAGTTGTTTGTAGTCGCAAAAGACCAGAGAAAAACTGTATTGTTGGTACAGATAAAACCATGAGGGGAAACAACTTCCTTGGCTGCGCAAATAATCGCTTTGCATTTAAATTAAAGTTGAAATTTACTGTCATGGTGTAAATGTGAGCGTTGGTCGCAATACAAGAAGAAATCCCGTTAATTTTGCTCTTTTGCCAAGCAAAAAACAGCGTTTTCAAATACTCTCTTTGTCCTTGCTTGGAAGTCCAGTGGAGCGACCTTGATAGTGCACCGGCTGTTGTGCACAACGTGCATAAAATTAAGGCGTTCATTGAGGAAAACATCCGCAGAATTTTTTCTTGCTATTTCTTTGATTTTATTATTGTTTACTTCGTGCTTCATTTTTATTCCTTTGCACGCTTTGTACTTGCATTCTTGTATTACTATTCATGTATCGTCTTCAGGCTTCGTTTTTTTACATTTTTATTTTGGCATGTATTGTTGGCAATCCCACCCTACTACGGCACCTATCTTGTCCCTAGCAGAACAGTAAATAAGTGAAAACAATAGAGAAGATCGCGCTAAATATCTTATTTTCTTCAAAAATGAGCAAATAATAACATCTGGGGTTTTACGTGCCGAAACGCCGATATGATTATGAGGCACTCCGTAGTGGAGGGTTCCGGAAATTTCGACCATCTGGTGTTTGTGACGTGCACTGGCATCGCACAGTACACGAACCTCTAGCATTTCGCCCTCATTGAAATGAAACAGCCGCGGCCGGGACCGAACCCGCGACTTTCGGGTCAGCAGCCGAGCTCCGTAAAAACTGTTCTAGTGAGGCGCCCCAATAATCTCCAAGCACAGCGCATAAACATAACCGCCAACGTATACTGTCCTGTAATGACTTAGAAGCGGAGAGAGGTTTATTTTTTAGCCTATTGTCACACAGCCTGACCGTGACGGAGGGGCGAATTTGTGCACTCTTTAATGGGGCGAACTTGTGCCCGGTAAATGAAAATTCAAAGTAGAAGCAATTCAGACAGCACACTGACAGCGGCGAGAACAGTCGTTGGCAGTCGTGTAATGTGGTCAGTAGTAAGCCGTGTTGGCATTTTATACCTGTAGCATCAAAGGTTCCACCATTACTATTCCTGACCGGGTTAGTTCCAGAATAAACTCGACTGTTCGCGTTGCGCGCTCAAGCTTATCGGAAGATTCTAAATTAACATGGAAGGTTCGCAGACTACGAAGCACTGCGCGAAAAACTTGGACAAGTAAGACACACGCTCAACAGCAGACTAGGCAACTGGTACATATCTTAATGCAAAAAGGTGCATTGCGGTAACAAGGACATAAGAAGGGAGGAAGCGACGACACAAAGCGCAGTCTTTGTTCCCGCAGTGCGCCTTTGTGCTTTAAGATATGAACCGCTACCTACTAGCCCAAATGGCTGTTTTTCCATAGCAACGGGTAGTTTATTGAATGTACAGAAATATAAGGAGCGGATACGAAAACCACATGAACGATTAGAGGTAGGCAGTTAGATAATCCATCTCTAGTTTGCGCAGCGCAACCCATGGCCTGGCAATGAACATATTGTTATACTTGTGAATAAAACAAAAACGCCTGAACTACTTCTCGCGCTGTCCTACATTTATGCCGGGACAGCACTTTTGTTGACGCAGCAACTGGTAACATTTGCAAGCTGTAAATGCAAACACAAATTCGACGAAGGCTGAGCCTTCAGAGATGCCCTGTGATCAATTAAACGGCTATTGAAACACCTCCCGGTTTGGCCAAAATAGCACGTTCCGCAAGACAAGGTTATAAGATACACAGCACCCTTTCCCCATTCAACTAACCACTCCACGTGGTTGACTTCAAATTCACGCCACTTTTTGTCTTTACCTTGAGGTGTTCTTTCGTATAGGATACAATGCTCAATTCGCAAATAAGGAAAGTGATTTTCCGCGAAAGGACATCAAGTGATGTATATGTACTTCGTGACATATAATGTTGCTGCTATAAACATAACGCGGACAGTAAAAATAAGCCATTGGCGAACTAGCTCTAAAATTATTTGCAGCATGGTGGTGCCCACTGATGTGTGCTCTGCGAAAGGAACGATGTCTTGGCGGGTGTACCGCCTTAATCAACAGCATGAAGATTTGTATACACGGCTTTTTTACCATGTACGGTGGCGGCAAAAAATGCAGATATAATCGCGGAGGCAATTAAATCTCCCTGTGCAAATAATTCGGTATTGAATCACTCCAACATGTTGAGGATTACGAGGCCTACTTTTTCTGTGAGTCCCTTCCCTGCATATTGAGATGCTTGACGCGCTACTTTACCTCATTGATCGCGAAAGAATCGGTCATCATTTCTTGTAATGCCTTAGCCAGTAAAACAGTTAGGGTTGCCTGTAGTTGGTGCACCTTTTGTTACTAAATTAAGTGGTCGCCCCTATATAGATGTTGATTACCTGCTAATGTGAAGGCCCACCAGAAGATGCAGCAAATTTCATCATGCCTTCTTCAAGCTCGGTTGTGAGGCGTGTATATATATATATATATATGATTTTATACAAGGCCATGCGCAGCAGGAAAGTTTTACATGTTGTATCTTAGTGGTGGTCGTGTCTACATACAACCTGTATTTTTTTCATGACTAAGCGCTAATTAATTAACTTTAAGTAGCCAAACTTTTTATTCTTGTTCGAATCGGTAAAATAATATTTTATCCTGTACATCGCGTCCAATAACCCCAGAATCAACCATTTATTTTTTGCTGAAATCTCCCTGTATGTCTGTTTCCGAGAAAAACAAACGCGCGCGAAACGCGACAAATATGAAATAGAGGCTCGCTCGCGCGCCGCTGCTGAAGCACTTCCAAGCGTTCTTTCACTGATACACGGCTGTGTTCGTTCACTGTACAGGGCTTCACGCAATTTCATGGAGGCGCATCAAAACACGCTGCTGACGCGTCCATCATCGAGCGTGAAACCCTGTACAATGCGGTGATCAATTAAGAACGCTTGGAAGTGCTGGAGTAGCGCTTCCATGTTACCGTAAATTCGGGTAATTTCTCAATTATCATTAGATTACCGGAACTTCCAACTACCTGGTCAGTTATTCCTGCGATTATCCGTAGCACGGTCATTGAAATGACAACGTGCTTTAAGTTGGGGAGCACTCCTCCGCTCGCAGACTTTATCTTCATAAGTTTATATAGCTGAATTATAGAGAATGGGAAACAGTAGGTCGCTGCCATATACTACATTTCAACATCGCTTTTACGGCATCCCTTACTACATGCGAGCAAGTCTTCATTGACGATATTGAGCGCACGGGCCGATTACTTCCAACAATCGCTGTCCTTCTTTTAGTCGTGAAGTGGTTGTGGACGAAAAAAGAAATGAAATGAAAGTTGGGGAATAACCTATTTTATTATGGCATCAGTGTCAGGAATTAGCGAAGTGATCACTCGCTCTGCGCTGTATTTTAACGGTCGGCGACGTCTGCCTATTCAGCAGGCTTTCCGTTTATTGCCCGAAGGGTCCATCCCATCTACCATAGCGCTATTCTTCACTGAGGTGTAAATGCAGGCTTTGTCGGTTCGATGAAATAAACTCATTGATGCGATAACCGCACCCATACTAACCATCTAAACAAAACAGCGACCTCATGAAGGCTAAACAAGGAACCACTTGATGCTTCGTTATCCTGTCACATCTTTTTTCTTTTATTTCTGCTTTACAGCAGATACGCTCTGACTTAACACTTTTTTAAGCTCTACACGCACGATTAGTGGGCCCTATCTCACAACAGAGATAAGCGTGAATTTTTGATTAGCTCTATATATGCTATTTGGAAGCTTCTTGAGCTAACTCACGTCACGTCTCCACGGGCAGCTGTAACTGTCGTTACCATCATTGGTGCCTCAGAGCAATTCGTGTACTCCCGGGTCAAGTTTACGTAAATATCATGCGTTTTTTTCTTTTCCACAATATATGCTCACACGCTAGTTATCCTTGAAGCTTCGAGTAGCCAGATCTTTATTACACTATGTCATACTGCGCAAGCGATGAAAAATTACGCGCAGACAAGCAATTAAGTTAAGAAGAGTTAGCTCAGGTTTGCTAGTATGCCGGGGATGAGGGTATAAAAGAGAAGAGCCGAAGGCAAGAAAAATTGAGGTGACAATAAAGAAACCTCGTACAGTGTACTACAGGCGCAGTCGTACACTGATAGCAGCTGCGTTGTGAAAATTTTTTTATAAAAACGCGTACTGTGATGGCTACATCTCCGGGTGTTCCGATACTTCACAATATCCGCGAAAGAGTCGCTACGTAGCGATCGCCCTCCTTCTATAACCATCACAACATAACGTGGCGTAGAAGGTATGAACATCCTTCTGAGCTTCCAGGATTTACAGATATGAAAATGAGCGTATCAATTAAATAAGGTTTATGTGCTGAATATGAAGTCCACTTGCCTCAAAACAAGAAGTTCTGCTGATTTTCCATTTGGCATATTTACTATAATAAACAAGAACCACCCAAGCCAATTTCCACAGAAGTGGCACAAAAATGTTTGATCACGAACTCCTTGGCGCCTTTTGTGTATGATGTCTCGAGCGTGGCAAAATGATATGCGCAAGTCAATAATGTTTATGATATGTGTCCAAGACATTTCCTTTGCTCTACTGAAATTAATAAACTTACCGCTAAAAGAGCCCTGGTATGACTTATGAAGAACCATACTTTTGACCCATTTGACATTGTTCTGTGATACAATGGCACTGTTATAGGAGGTGCTGCGTTCATGTAAAAAAAAAAAAAAGATTTCACAGTAACCTATGATTTCATGGAGTGAAAGTCGCTACTAAGCACCGAAGTATTTCTGAAGGAAATACAGATAGGAAGTTTGGCTTCAGAACATGCGGTGGTATTATTTACCAAGTAAGCTTGCACATGCTATTGCACTTGTACTAAGCGCAATTGCTGTGAAGCATTAATGTCTTAATAATGGCGCACGGCATATTCAACAAGAAATGCACAACGTTGTGCTCAGACAGGCATAGGCGTGCTGAGGGTTCCCACTCAGGGGGGGGGAGGCGAGGGCAAAGGTTCATCGCAGCGCCCCCCGTCCCTATTATGTCAAAGCATCGGCAGAATTTGCGCTCCCCCTCTTAGGTGACTACGGGGGGCGGCCGCCCCCCCCTGCCCCCCCTCCCAGTGCACTCGCCTATGCGGACAGGTAAGATGTACATTTCAAATTACCTAGCTTGTTACTACAATTAGGGAATGTACACTTGCAAAGAGGACATTTCCCGTCGGGCTTTATAATGAAATTTTACTTTTCCAATGAAAGACGACACATGAGGCGCAACTATTAAACAAAAGTAACGCCCATGTAAACAGGTGCGAAAATTTCTCGTCGGCTATTATAAAAGAGAAAATAGGCTTATATGCACCACGAACAATAAATCCTAATTTTATTATGCTCAGTTTACTACAGCACAAATTAGTGCAATTTTTGACGGCTTTTGTCACTTTAACGGCATTTTAAGTTTTCTTCATTGTCTATTTATTAAATAAAGTCGATGGTATCGCCGTGAATACCTAACATAAAACTACTTTGACTTACCGCAATGACGATATTGACCAGGTTAATGACGTTGGTTTCTAGAAAAATGTTAATTTTATCGCGCACTGAGCCGGAAATTTTACATTGCTGTAAGCCATCAGAGACCTGATAAAAGTAAATTTGGTACTAAGCAACGTAGTAAGTTCTACACGGAAGCCCATGGCGAGTATTTGTTTTATTGCTGTGAAAAGCAGACTTCCTTTCTCTTGTGGCCCTTCAGCATCTTGCTGTGTTCAAAATTTTTATGACTTCTCACGGTTGCATTTATGCTTATCTAAATCAGATTTATATTCTATATTTTCTTGATTTGTAGAAAGCCATGTGGTTCTCTGCCAATCTCCTAGTCTGAGTAGGTGCCAATAGCTTTTACGTTGTATAGCTACATAGTCGGACATTGATACCTTCACATGCTAACTGTACCCCACACGTTGTACTGACGACAAGTTCATGATCTGTATGTGGTGACAGTTCTTTGCATTACCGCTATCGCCGCGGTGAACTATGCGGAGCCAGTTAGTTGCTTTGGACGCCTGAAATGCAAAGGGAAGAAGAAAAATATCTTCTGTGTTTCGCAAAGTGGACTTCCATGGTGATAATAATAGGGCATTGATGCTTCATGTTTAAAATGAGTAGCGTCCGCTCAGTCAGAGTGTGTACACATTGGACAAAGGTCAAGCTGTGCGCTAGCGATAATAGCCAGAAGCCACTGTCGTAGCAAGGGGCGTGTGGTTATACCGTCGCGTAACCGCAATGGGAACACGCGTGACATTGACCTTGATACGTAGTGAAACGGCGACCCAGTATCGGCACTTGTGGCAGCGAGGGTCGCACTCCAAGGGTCAGCGCTCTGCATGACAATGGCGTCGGCGTCATCCATGCGTGAGCTTCGTCGCATCGCCAGCCACCATCGTACGTTGGCCGTCGCGTAACAGACGGTGACTTGACTGGCATGCGTGCAAGCGGCGGAGAGAGTGTGGTGGTTTCTTTTCTTTCCTTTTCCTTCTTCGTACGCTCTTGAATATGTAACATGTTTGAGAAGGCAGGTTCACTAGCGTTGCCATCGCGTGAGCACGACATGTGCGTAACGCGTGACGGGGAAGTTGCCGCTCGAGTAAACAATCCTCGAGTCTTCGTTGCTCACTTCTGTTGGTTGCGTCTCTCGAAAGTTCTGAATCTGTATCTCATTTCAACTGCTTTCTCCAGGCGTTATGATTCAGTATTCGTGGTCACGTAGACTTGTTCCACTAAGGCGCTATCGTGCAGATATAAAATTGAAAAAGGGACCGACAAGAATGCAGAAAGAGAGATTTTTATATAAAATACATGTTGAAGGCAGTGAGGTAAGAGGTAAACTGGAGGGTCAGCACCCGTTGGGTACCTTGCACTATGTAGTGGGGGAGGGAGGACAGAAAGAAGGAAAGTAATAAGACGGAAGAGGGAAAGTTGGGAAACGCACGCAAACAGACGTACTTATGAATTCGTAAAACGCATAGACTCTAACAGATGAAAGACGGCCGACGAAAACACTGGAAAACAAGTCCTTTTAAATATAAACCTGGTGTACAAGGGTGCAGAAACGCAATCATTTCTGTAAACTAAACACAGTAATGCGCGACTGCAGAATGAAACGCATGAGTAATTGGTTTTTAAAGAGAAAGCTGTTATGAGATCACAACAAGGGCCGTTTTTGGCGCCGTAGTTGTCCGCCGCCGCCACCGGCGGTGTCCGTAACCACTATCGCGCAAAATATGAAAAAAATATCTAGGATGGAACGAGGGTCAAACCTGGGCCCTCTGCGTGGGAGCCCAATATGCTGCATCAGAGCCATGCCGGTGCTTGAAACTGCTTTCCAAAAACACCCTATACGGGCTTCATATCGGGAAGGAACCACATTAACATATCTAATATAGTGTGGTAGAAGAGTAAAATAACAACCAGGCGTCACACAACGCCAATTCTGCAACCAGGCTGTAACGCCAGGCCTGCATTACAGCTTTCGCTGTAAAAGCCCAGGGCCACAGAGGGAGCATCGGTGTATTTTGATGCAATAAATGGAGCCTACTGTGCCCTCTATTGATTGTCGGAAGAAACTAATGAATTCGAAAAAAACGCCAGCAGAATGAAGAGGAATGAAACAAAGTAAATGTTCATGGCAGGGCTGTTTGAATCCGGACAACCACGCTCAGAAAACAGGTGTCTTAACCACTGGGCTAGATACACTTATTTTTTCGTTATTGTGGGCTGGACACACATTCTTGCATAAAGTAAATACTCTTGAACGATATGAATGAACGACATGAACGATATGACATGAAGCCTGTATAGGGTCTTCTTGCAAAGAAGTTTTATGTACTGGCATTGCATTTCATTCAAATGGCTCTTCAGCTAAAATACTTTTATCAATAATTAGAGTTTCATACGGACTGGTATCCACTCTTCATGAAATGTATAGCTTTAATACCCTTTTAGGACTTCTGTGTAACGCTTGTACGCTGGTAGAGGCCGCCTTGAGTATTTTGTTGACTATGTATGCTAATTACACACATTTGTAATAAATACCATGAAAGAAAAAAAATGGCTCTGAGGTAGAACACTGGGCTCCAACCCAGAGAGCATAGGTTCAAACACCGTTCCATAGTGGAAATTTCTTTCCTGATTTCGTTTTTTTTTTCTATTTCGGGCCATAGTGGTTACGGACACCGGCGGCGGCGGCGGCGGACAACTACGGCGCCAAAAACGGCCGTTGAAATGATCTCATAACAGCTTACGCTGTAAAAGCTTGGTTGATCCCGCCTTCATAGGAATCGGTATAACACGAAAGTAAAATTTTTGAGCGTGGAACGAATAACGACATCCTGTGTTTCCCTACTCTTGCTTCTGAATATACCACTTTGAATGTTATGCTAATAGGCGCTGCTTCTTAGTTACCGACTTTAAAGTACCTGCTACCGAGTAAGATATTTTTAACCCCTCGCAATATCATAATAACAGCTTCGTGAGCCAAACACTGCCTGAAATCCAGGACGTAGATGCCATGGCCGCGTATCACACAGCATCCGCTTATATTTTTATCGTGCAGTATGAAAGCCCACAGTTCCCGGACATGGTACGGTCTCCGGCTGGCCTCCTCACTCCTAGTGACCACCTTGACGGTGGCGCTGCTTTTCTCGGAGACTGCCCACGCGGGTCGGCCGGTGCACCCTTACCCGCACCTTTCGCGAAGAGGTCGGGAGCTGGAGTACTTTCCAGGCGTGGGCCTGGTGGAACCGCTTGGACTTTTGGCAGTGGCCTCACTGCCGCTGTTCGTACTCTTTTCGGTCATGTGGCTCGTGTTGCCGCTGTGGTTCAAGTTCCACCACTTCGGTCTCTACGGACACGGTCTGGTGCCTGGAGTTCTACCCGGAGCCGCCGCTGCAGGGGTGCCAGTGGCCGGCAGGCGCAGGAGGAGAGACCTTCTTTCTCAGCAGAGAGGCGGCGAGAGTCTGACCGAAGTGGCCGCCCGTGTAGTCAAGGCGCTGCGAGAGGGACTCGAGAAATACTCGTAGCGGCTAGAATAGGGGAGGTGGTGACTTCAGAGACAAGTTCCATTCGTACTTTCGGTTTTTTGAAAACCCATCAACCTGACCAGAGGCGAGAAAGGCTGTAGCTCCACAGCCCGTTTGTGAGCGCTGGCACGTGACTTGCTTGAAAAATGCTAGGGCCACAAGTGACCAGCCATCGAAGGAAACTGCAATCTTTTCTGCATGAACAAAGTTGTGGCGCAAATTCAGCGTTACCGACATTAGTATTTCGTTTATTTAGCCACGAGACAGGTTCGCATGCACAGTCGAAAGGTACAACAAGCGGACAATTAAAACGTTATATATAAAATATTTATTTCAATCTTGTGCAATATACAAGCGCTTAAGAAATATAGCATTCCCTGAGCGTCCAATAGGGATGCGACTCATGAAGGTCCAGCTGCACTTTCAAAATCGGCAAGTGAGGCTGTACAAGGATGAGTCTCGATTTGCACTGATACGATGACACTTTATTGCTATCGCAAACGTCTCTTGCATAATGAGAGGGTGTTAAATGTGAACACAGGATGAGATAAAAATTCGCGTGTTCAGGCAACATATGATCGTGAAACAAGTGTTCATTCGATTCTTGAAACAAGCATGATGCTTTACGGTGCCCGGCGCCCGATCTTTAGGCTGCCCATATTGATTCTTACGCATCCTTCAGCAGTGGTAACTTGAAAGCGTGCCGCAGAAAATTTATTTGGTCTACAATTCGATTTGTAAAGTCTGCGTATTCTGCTGCATTATTTATGGGGCGTGCCTTACTGGCTACTGAGAGAAAGAAACTGTCCTTGGGGCGTCGCAGCTGAGTTTTTATGGGCGCCCTATGAACACTCCGAGTCAGAGCTGGCATGGCTACGCGCGAGTGAGATTACTTATTGGATAGAGAGTCATGGCTGAGTTCATAAACACACGTTCCCACAACTGCGGTACAGCACTAATCGGAAAACGTGGCTTTCAAGCGAAAATTTACATGTATTTTCCAGTATGGTTCTATTCCGCTGAATAAGAAGCCGATGTTGATGGCGCAAAAATACTAATCCCTCAATTACCCTTCACTCTGTGCACATGATCTCACTAAGCCTTAGGATTACAGCGTTGTGAAGCAATTTAGCTTTTCGATTTGCTTATGTCGCGCATGAAACTTTTCATGCAATTTGAGATTCCGTTTGCAAAGCCGAGATTTTGTTATTTTTATAGCCTTCGTTATCAATGGTAACGGCCTTCTTTAGCACATTTTACAAGCGCTGAACGGTCAATACATACGGTAGATATCTTTATGAGAAAAGCTATGCGACATCAGTACGAAAGTTTTTTTTTTCTTGATAGATTGATTAAAATAGGAATGTAATGAAACACTTCACCGTTGAATATCACGCGTCCATTGAGTCCTCGAGCCCTGGTGTAAGCCGCTTCGTTGTCTGGTGGAGAGCAGTCTGCAGGCATCCAAATAATTTCAATTTCTCTTTGGTCTCGAAAACTGACAAAGGTCGTTTGTGCTTTCGGCGAGATTCGCCCTCTGGCAACATTTCTGACTGCGGCCTTGGAACTTAGAAAATGACAACGTGCCCAACCGTTCATGTACAGTGACCCAAGTTCATTTTTGCACGCATAACTAGTAATACTCGCTTAACCTTTTGCATTAGCTTTAAAGACGTTAGATACCTATGGAAATGGCCAAATGTTCGTGAAGCATCGAAGGAAGACACATCAAATTTAAATGCGAGTTAACACGGTGAGTCAGCGTACCGACTCAAAGGAACTGTTGTTTCAAAATAATTTCAGACATAGTTAGCTCAAACCAAATCATACTTTGACCTCTCTGTTCTAGAACGTTCCTCCATTCAACGTGTCATTTTGCTTTAAAATTGAATTTCACTCGGAAAAGTCAATGACAGCACCCCCTCTTGTCAAAACTGGTCACTGCACTTCGTAGACAACCCACGCCAATACTTCACAAGTGTGGTGCATTTGCTATCGTAGTGCGGCGCTGTGTACAACTCGCTGAAGTGATCGAAGAGCTTAGAGTAGATGAGTGTTTCAAAACACAGGCGGGAAGGTGTTCAGCGGACGCTCTTGATTACATTGACTTCACTAGTTATATTTGTTACCCTTTCTGTTATTTTCAGGCGTCATTACGCAAAATTATTGCTCCCATCGTATAGCGCGCGCTTTTTTCCTTCTGCGTACTGAAGGATATCACGATACAGTGCTCGGTGTGCCCTGGGGCTGTGTTCGGGCAAAATGCCTTGACGGAATTTGTACGAATAAAAAATATGGTACATGCCACAATTGTGTTTTCTTTTTCCTCTACCCTGTCGCGAAAATTCTTTATACATCAGCGGGCGTGATAGCACATGTCATACGTCTGAACGAATATGTAATTTCTAACAAATTCAATATTGTTTGCTTTTATATGTTGTCCTTGCCAGAATCGCTTCTACGAAAAAAATGCTACACCAGTCGTCATGGCCGCATGTCCGCTAAAGTAAGGACTGTCCGACATCGTGTTTGTGTTCACAGCGGTATTCAACGCTCGCGCAATAGGACAGCGCACTACCTATTAATATGATACTTGAAAGTGTACGTGAGGAAGTCTTGCGTCCTTCAGGCAAACTAGCAGTTATTATGACGTGGCAACAAGTAACTGTGTCAGTGTATTTAAATTTCTAGCTCAGTTTCGACAACTCATAATTAAAGGAATTTTGAAACTCTTCGCAGAAATAAAAAATACAAAACGATTTATATCTACGATCTCAGCTGTGCTCTATTCTTTCTCTTTATATCCTACAAAGAGCTTGCATTCGTTGGATGCAAGCTCTTTGAAGGGTGCAAACCATACGTGAATCGTAATCTGGCTTGATCGTCATCCGGCGTTTGGCACTTTCGCGTTCCAACTTTGAGTTAGACTGCGTTCACGAAGAGTAACCATCATCAAAGACTCGTGATTTTCTTATAAAAAATGCTATAACAGGCTGACAGTGTGGTGCGCCTCTGCCATTGGCCGAACGCATCAGGCATGGATTTGAACCAAAGCAAAGCACGCCAGATGGATGGCGATGCTGCAGCTTCTGCAGAAACTGTAAAGACATGTAATAATATTGAAAATACACGCGCATACAAACGCGATACGGACACGCACGCACGCACATACATGCTCTCGTGCGTACGCACGTGACACAGATACCCACGCGCATACGCACACGGTACAGACAAGCATGCACATACAAACACGCGCATACGCAAGCGATACAGACATGCACGCACGCACATACACACGCGCGAATACACTCAAGAGCACGCACGCATACACACACACATCGGCGCATCTGTATGTCCGCACACGCACATACACGCGCCAATACAGGCATGCAGAAGCGCGCGCACACGTAGGCGCATACATGCACACGTGCACACACAGTCATACGCGCGCGCACGCACACACAGGCGCGAACACACACGTACAGAAACGCACGCAAACGATGGCGCACACATACATAAACGCACGCGCACGATGACGCACACATGCACTCACACACAAACACGGGCTCATATGCACATACACACGCAGGCGTACGCATGCACACATACAAACACCCGCACACGCCCGTACGCACACCCTGGAGGGTTCGTGGCGTGCTTGAGAACTAAAAGCGCGCACAGTTTGCTTGCGCGCGCTTTTCATGACGTCAGGCTCTCCTGAACGGGTAGTATCGTGCATCGCATTCAGCGTTGCGGATGCACTGGCTCCGCGAAAGAGGGGTTGAAAAATAGGATAACACGTTTCGAGCTAGTTGGTTGTTCATACCGAGGCGAAAACAGCGCGTAGAGGCGAGTACGAACAGACACAAGAAAACAGCAGCGCCTGTGTCTGTGCATTTTCTTGTGTCTGTTCGCCTGTGTGTGTGTTTTCTTGTTTGTAGATAAGAGTGCGCCGCCAGTTTCCTACGTCAAGTAGCTTCAGTCTGAATGTGGGTGTCTCGAAGTTATGCCGCTTCACACTAGGGAGCTATTCTCCATGGGTCCACCTTGTGGACTGTCTGTTTCGGCCACCGGTGATTGGCTGGAGCTCGGCTCGCCTTCTCTTTCCTGTTCCTCTTCTGGAACAGTATTTTGACGTCGCGAAGCTTTCACAATTCTTGACACAAATGAGGGGGACGGAATGCGCTTCAACGCAACGAACGCAGCCCCAGAGATCAGCTTTCGGGCGCACATCTTGGAGGCCGTGCATTAACTATGATCGCGATAGCCTTGGAGTTATACCGGCCACGGTGATCTAGTGGTTATGGTGCTCGACTGCTGACCCGAAGGTCGCAGGATCGAATCCCGGCCGCAGAAGCCGCATTTTCGTTGGAAGCGAAAATGCTTGAGACCTGTTTGCTTAGATTTAGGTTCACGTTAAAGGTGGCCGAAGTTATCCTAGCCCTCCACTAAGGCGTCCCTCATAATCACATCGTTGTTTTTGGACGTGAAACCCCCACAATTATTATTAGCCCTTGAAATATGTTTAGTGCTGCCTCCCGCCTGACGCACCTGCAAGGTCGCTACGCATTCCCTGCATCGTTGTCACACATCTGAACACGTTAATATGAAAGTTTAGACTTATCAAGTTTGTTTAAGTGCCCTGGTAGTGTACGTTTCGTCTGCGTTCTTTCTTTTTAGGCTGAGAATAGCTGCCAGGTTCCATGCGCCGACCTTTCCAAGAGCACCATGACGTCACAGCTAGCCTTTTTTTGTGTGTGTGTAAATGAATGCACTCCGCCGAAATAAACATGTCCACAGGGTAACTGCCCTGGCTCAGGGTGGTGACATCTTGTTCAGGTGAGCGCCATATTGGGTCGGAGTCTTTGACGCGGAAACCGCCTATTCTGAAGGTGCCGTGCAAACACGACGATAGACATGTACGTGAAACTGCAGAAATAACAAGCTTTTATAGAAACAACAAAGTCAGACATTAAATTCAAGGTGTCTCCCACAGCGCCCGTCTGCGTGCTCCAACACAACATGGAGGTTCTGTCGGATGTGTTGCCGCACCCTAGATCTTGTCTATGTACACGGGTATTGTTTCATCCTACAGAAGGCAGCTTGACCGTAAAAGCTTACATGGTCCCTTATGCAGTTACCTAAGCCAAAAAAATCACAGCGCATATCCACGGAGTGAATGATGATGAGTGGGCGAAGCTGCGGAGGTTCATCGGTAAACCGTGAATCTTCCGTGAATTCTGCCCAGTACATCATCACCGACGTGAGATCGGGCGCGTTTATACTAAAGGTTCGATGAGCTATGACGACTTGCAGCTCACTTTAATTTTACATGTACGCTGTGAATTTTCATTGTTTAGAAAACCATTGCTTGAGAAAACATCTGGCGTCTTTCGTTAAGCAGCTGGCGTCTTTTCGTTTTGCTTTAGAAACATCAGGCGTTCTTTCGTTTTGCTTTTACAAAACATCTCGCGTCTTTCGTTGGTTTGTTTCATAAATAAACGGCGTTTTGAACAAAATTTTTATTGTTTAATCACGCACAGGAGAAATCTCACCAGGCACTACCTTGGAGATAAACAATGGCTGCTAATGGGAATGAGAGACAGAAGAAGTCGGCTTTTAGCTAACGCTGCGAATTTTTTATTGTTCAACAACGCACAGGAGAAATCTTCCACCGGCACCACCTTGGAGGTCAAAGCGTAAGACTGGTTACGCACTACGACTACGACTACGAGGGACGAACGGGTGCCGCCTTAAGGAGCTTCGCCCCTAAAAGGCGAAAGCCGTGTCCCTTTTCTTCTCAGTCGATGTATTATTCCTGTCCCGCCACCCTCCGAAAGCTTTCGGCACCAGCGTAGTTTTCCACTGCCTCTAGGATCGGAGGCACTTCACCTGGTTTTGCACTTCCTCCGCGATCGGCCCGCTGTCGATCAACCTACAACGTCATGTGATGGCGTCGTCATGTAGCGTCACGCCACGTGACGTCACTGTGACGTCTAGTTTTGCGGATCTGTGACGTCATGATGACTTCATGTGGTGACGTCATCACGCGATGAGGAGTTTTGCACTACTCTTGTTCACGCCTGCTGACACTTTATTGTGAGGTATGAGAAAAAAAAAGAAAAAAAGAATAAAACATCGGCCCGCGCCATAATAATATAGCAGGCAATGCCAATGAGAAAAGAAAAATGAACAGGGCAGAGCCAAGTTAAATTTTCAAAGGGAAGGAGAATGGGACCCCAACCCAGAATAGCGGACAAAAAAAAAAAAGAAAAAGAACTACTGTTCATGTTTACATTGCTTTCTTGCTGCTAACATGTGTCAGAGTTTAATCTTCGGTGCTGAGTATTCTGGACGCCGGTCAATTTTCGCTTTTGATAAGGCATCTGAGGCTTTCGCCTTAAAAATGGATCTAGGTAAGTCACGTAGTGTGAAGGGCGGATAATCGACGGTCTGTTAGAGCGACAGTATGGGGAACGAGGCCCACCACTTGAAACGCCGGCACCACCGTCGGCATGACGTGCTTGGCAGGATCACGTGGTCTCAGCGTCCGCGTCGGCTGCTTGTGGAGTGCTGCCGCGTGTTTTGTAAACGAGTTTTAAGTTCCACCTGCGCTGCGGTCCGTTGAAATGCGGAGGTTTTCTCGCATTTTGAGCACAATCAAATCCATTGTAATAAGAGTGACTACCTCTGAAGGTGACGAACATGCTGCTGTACTGCTCGATGCCGCATTGCCGGACGTACGCAACGGACCCCTCTGTCAGCCTGCACCACTACCATTGGGACAAAAAACTGCGTGAAGTGTGGGCTGTGAAGCTAAGAGCAGGCAAGTAGCCATCGGCTACAGGACGTGAGTGCAACAAGCTCTCCCGCGACGGAGACTTTTGCTACTGCGTCGGTGAGTAGTAGAAAGCGCCCACTGACACGATGGTTCGCTGCGCTTCCCGCTGGCTAATTGTGCTTATCTCCCGCAGGATGGAAAAGGCTTTACCTTTTACCAGGTGCGATATCTTCTCAGAACCTTCCCATGCCACCTCTTGATCGTCGGCCCCGTGCTCAGCGTCCACAAAATCGGCTGCAGATGCGCAAGTCATTGTTTAGATACGTTGGATTAATGAACTCACAGGGTCCCTTACGCATTCCCCTAATATGAGGGAAGGCGAAAGCGATCTTCTTCTTCTTGTCAAGTCGATGTATTGACTCTCCCCCGCCCACCTTCAAAAGCGTTCTGCACCTAACGTGATTTTGTACTGCCTCCGTGATTGTTCCACCGCTCACGGAGGCTATGCAAGGCAACCATGTCCTGTGAATACGTCACCATGTGAAGTGATGTGGTGTCATGGTGACGTAATAATGACGTCACAAACTTAGGCGATGTGTGACGTCATGATGACGTCATGAGGTGGTAATGTTTCTTTTTCTTCACTCGTGTTGATGCCGCCGACGGTCTTTCCCGTTTGGTGAGGCGTCTCAGGCTTTCGCCTTCATAAGCTACACGACGTTTGCTGGTAGATGTATGTACATAGCGAGCGGCTCAAATGCTGCGGCTGATTTGTGCTGAATTTATGTTCGCAATAGCATTCTTTCAGTCAAGCTTGCGTCCTCCTGACGCAAACACTACGTGCTAAAAAGCCGAAATTTATTTTTGCCACTCTGAAACCCAAGTTGGGCTGCTTCAACCCCATGTGTTTTCTTGGGGATTATTTATATTGGCCTCGAGGAGTTACGGAGTCGCCCTCTATCGGACGCGCCTCGATTGCGTGCTAGGCAGGATACCGCCGGCGCGCTCCCCATAGGTTTTGCTGTTGGTGCTCTACAAAAACACCTCGCGGAAGCCCTCCAGGGCATTTCTGTAAGTACTTTCGAAATGAACTGTGTTCTTTACTGTCAAAATAATCATTTTCGATGAACTTAAAGCACAAGATAGTCTACAGTCGCTGTGTCTTTGCAGAAAACCGAGCACCCGCTTCACGCTGTCACCGCGTCGGAGACCCCTGAACCGGCTTCTTGCGTGAAAGGTAGTCACTCGCTGAGTGCAAACTATGTGAAATATCTCGTTAGAGTAGACTGCCTGTATAACCAAACGGAGCATAACAGAAAGAAGCCTCAAGCTAGCGATCGCACGGGTTCGCGACGAATGATGGTGCCTCTGCAGGTATGAGCGTCTGCATGTATGTTCGTACTGATGGTTTCGCTTTTGCTACGAGCGCGTTGTGGCACCGCGCTATGAACTTTAGGCTATAAAATATGAGAATTTGTGAGTAAACAAACAACTACTGTTGCGCGGACGCTATCAGAGCAGTTCAAAAACAATTTCCTTACAACTGCGGCTTCGGTGCGCATGGAAACTTTGTGATCTGCCGTCCCAACGATTCACTGTTTTTTTTTTTCTTTTTCGGTCTAAATTCGGGTACGTTTCAATGTCATTTGACAAGTTGTCTCGCACTGCGTATTGATCGGTCTTCTCAGCGGGCAAATGCCGCTGCTTCTGTTTCTTTATTCAGCGCATTCGTTTCGTTTGGTGCTCACACAATACGTGAGCAAGTGCGACGCCTTTTTTTAATGCTCCTTGATTATCGTTCTGTTTGCATTCCAGTGAACTTGCCGCTCTCTGTCATCACTAAATTCATAGACCAAAGCTTCACCACTTCGAGATTGCTGGTGGAAGAAGAACCAGTCTACGAGACCGAGCATGTAGTACCATGCGACGCCTAGGAAAAGAAAGAAAATACAGTAACGTTTGCCGGACTTGTTCTGCAAACGTCGGCTGTGAACTAGGACCCACATGAACTTGAAATAGCGGTGAATAAAACAGATAGCATTGCAGCAACCAGCAGCCGCAAAACAGGATAGTAAATATTTGACGAGTACCCCAGCAATTTTGGCAGCAGTGTCGTGTCTAACGCCAACAGGGTGGCATCTTTCCCACGTAATTAAATGATGCTCCAAGAAAATACATGGGGTTGGCCGGTGGGCCGATCATCGGTGGGCCGATCACGGAGGCAATGCAAAATTTATGTAGCTTATGAAGCAATGCATGCCTCATCAAATGGGAAGGTTACCCGTCGGCGGCGTCAACACGAGTGATGCAAAAAATAATCGTCACTTGATGGTGTCACCATATGACGTCATCATGACGTCACATATCGCCAAAATATGTAGCGTCATTATGAAGTCACATGATGACGTATTCACACGTCATGGTCGCTTTGCATTGCCTCCGTGATCGGTCACGGAGGCCGTGCAAAACCGCGTTAGGTGCAGAACGCTTTTGGAGGGGGGCGTGGGAGAATCAGTACATCCACTGACAAGAAGAAGATGGCTTTCGCCTTCTAGTCATCTTTAACGAATGCATAAGGGACCCTGTACGTTTTTTTAATTTAACGTATCTAAACAATGACTTGCGCATCTGCAGCCGATTTTGTGGACGCTGAGCACGGGGCTGACGATCAAGAGGTCGCACGGGAGGGTTCTGAGATGGCATCGCACGTGGTAAAAGGTTGCGCTTTTACCATCCTGTGGCAGATAAGCATCATTTGCCGGCGGGAAGCGCGCGCGAGCCATCGTCTCAGTGCGCGCTGTCTGCTACTCACCGAACATCGCAGGCCCGACGCAGTAACAAAAGCCTTCGTCGCGGAAGTGCTTGTTGCACACAAGACTCGTAGCGCATGGCTACATGCCGGTTCTTAGCTTTACAACCCATGCTTCACGCTGTTTCTTGTCGCGCGGTTACCAGTGCAGGCTGACACTGGGCTCCTTTGCGTAAGCGCGGCACTGCGGCACCGAGCGGTAGAGCCCCATGTTCGTCGCCTGCGGAGGCAGCCACTCTATTACAATGGTTTCAATTGAGTGGAAAAAGAGAAAAAACTTCCGAATTTGAACAGACCGCAGCGCATGTGGGACTTGAAACTCGTTTTCAAAGCACGCGGCAGTGCGCCACAAGCAGCCGACGCGGCCGCTGAGACCATGTGATCCTGCCAAGCACGTCACACCGACGGTGGCGCCGGCGTTTCCAGTGGTGGGCCTCGAGGCCAATATGTGGGAAAGTTCACTGGAATGCAAGGGGAACAATAACCAAGGACCATATTAAAAAAGGCATCGCATTTGCTCAAGCTTTGTGAGTACCAAACAAAACGAATGCTTTGAATTAAGAAAAAGAAAGAGTGATCAATATGCAGTGCGAGACAGCTTTTCAAATGACATTGAAACGTACACGAATTTAGACCGAAAA
The DNA here is from genome assembly GCF_013339695.2 of Rhipicephalus sanguineus. Taxonomy (NCBI): domain Eukaryota; kingdom Metazoa; phylum Arthropoda; class Arachnida; order Ixodida; family Ixodidae; genus Rhipicephalus; species Rhipicephalus sanguineus. Next base: position 78,887,226 of record NC_051178.1, on the reverse strand, counting down.
AAAATAAACATTATATCATCGTGACGGCACATCAGAAGTTGCGCGCGCCATAGTCGTATTTGCAACGAAAATTTTTTTTAATTGCTTTGATAGCAACCGCGCAACAATTGTTCTTTGTGTACTCACAAATTTTGATATTTGCGGCCTAATATTCACAGCACGTAGGGTGCCAAAATGTGCTCGTAGCGAAAGTGAAACCATCAGTTCGGACGTAACGTGCAGTGGCTCATGCATGCAGAAGCACCGTTAGTCGCCGCCAACACGTGCGACCGCTGCCTTGAGGCTTATTTCTGCTATGCTCCATTTGGTTATACAGGCAGTCTAAACTATAGCAAGATATGTCACACAGTTTACACCCAGCGACTACCTTTCACGCAAGAAACGGGTTTAGGGGTCTCCATAGCGGTTACTGCGTCAAGCGGGCGCTCCCTTTTCTGCAAGAAGAGAGCGCCTGTAAACTATCTTGTGCTTTCTGTTCGTCGAAAATTATTATTTTCCCGGTAAAGAACATATTTTGTTGTGAAAGTGCTTACAGAAATGTCCTGTAGGGCTTCCGCGAGGTGTTTCTGTATAAAGCCGACAGCAAGACCTATGGGGAGCGCGCTGGCGGTATCCTAATTAGGGTTAACAGCGCGAAAATAACACACGGCGGGCAGGGAAAAAAAATTACGCCATCTCCCGCTAAAGGGGACCATGAGGCGATGCGAAGCCGGACCACTTGCACGATCGCGTTCCGTTGGCGTTCGCTGGGCATGCTACCGACCTCGCGTCGTGGAACGCGAAGAGGAACACTACGCGGGTCGTGTCTTCCCTCTAGGCTGACCGTTAATTCTCACAGGGCGTGCGGGGAACGTCGACAGGTGCGCGAAGAGAGGCAGCGTAGGAGAGGAGAGAGAAGGGTACGGGCGCGCATGCGCTGGCCCTCATCGCGGCGCGGCGCCGGAGAGAATTTCGGCATGTCGAGCCCGCATTTCAGAGGAGCCAACCGAGGCAAGCGCTAGACTGAACGCGCGCAGCGCTCTACTATTGAAGGACAGGAGACTAGAGGAGGAGGGTAGCGTATGCGCCGTGAGAGCAGAAGCGAGAACGCAGGAGTGGCGCAAGCAGGTGCTGGTAGAGAAATGGAGAGAGTAACGCGCAGCTGTTGGAGAGAGAAAAGGAGGAGAGTCGCGCATGCATAGTGTGAGTGTAGACAACGCTCCGTGCGAATTACCACGCCGCCTTACATACCCCCAAGCAAGAGATACTTCGCATCTAAAAGACGGGACAAGCGCTTGTCCCGTCTTTTTCCTGTCCGTCGTGTGTTATTTTCGCGCTGTTAACCTTAAGTATGCACAACCAACTAGCCCAGTCAGCCACTTTCTTAAGGTATCCTACCTAGCACGCAATCGAGGCGCGTCCGATAGAGGGCAACTCCGTCACTCCTCGCCCCCGATAGATCCCAATGGATAAGAAACGTAGACGAAGACGGCAGAGCGCTAGATGGAGTGACTAAATTGAGAAGTTTCGTACAGCTCGCACAATACCGAGTAACCTCGAGGTCATTTGTGGAGGTTAGGATCCTGCAGTGGGCTGAAAATAGGCTTATAGTGCAGGTTGTGGGGATAGTGATGAAAAAGAGGATGATAACAAAGACCCCAGCAGAAATCACAAACAAATGACTGTGGAAGACAAGTTTCGCTGTTTGTGAATCAACCAGAATTATGCTGAGCGGCATTTACTTGAAACCACTTAGGCGAAAGAGCGAGGACATGCGAGCTACACGTCTGGGAAGAGTGGTGTAAAGCCGAGTGGCTCAACTGTTGACGCGAGACGAGTTGAGCTGACACAGGTGGTGTTCGGAGCGGTGACTCACGCGACAACACGCCCGGAATCACGTGTGGCAGCAGAACCCCAGTTGCAACATTTCTACATACCCCTCTCCCTCCTCCCCGCCACGTTCGGCCCAATGTTAAGTCCCTCTCCTCCTCAGTACACCCTGCCTCGGGCCCCCTTTCACTCCTTTGCCACTCCCACCCTGGCACAGTTTTTTCCCGTTCGAAATAAATCACGTTGACTTCTATTGCTTGGACTTGTGTATCGTTTGCAAAAATCTTCAGATTTTAGATACCATGTTTTACGAAATTCGGACGCACTTTATGATGACGATGCGCAAGCTGCGCAAAAAATTGCGCAGATTGCACTAAGTCCCGCAAGGCGGGATCGCCGCAGCGCTGGTGGGCATGTTTCAGCTTCTCTTGTTAACCATTTGTCCAGAATGCTTGGGCGGTCATTGAGCGCCTGCCGGTCCATAATGAAGATAATTTTCTCTCTACGACACACGGCGATGTCGACTATACCATCTCTGCTGCAAAAGACAAAAAAAAAAAAGCCAGATAGAGCGGCATAAATAACTTACGAGCGCCAACGCGACAAAATCGACTCGGCTTCACTTAATGACAGAAAGGAAGCTCTGTTCAACAAAGCTACCTAATTGTTATTAAACTAACAGCGGGCCTGGACGACCTGGATAATTATCACAACATGTCAAACGAAACATGGGACTGAAAAGCAGAAAAAGACAAGTACAAGTAATTTACTTGTTAGTGATGACCATTGTCGCAGTATTCTTGAGTTTCGCATGTGAAAAGTACGTGCAGCGGCGCAAAGGCAAACTGACCTGAAAAGTGGACTGGGAAATCACGCTCCCAATTGCAAGACGTGCAGTGGAGTTCGCGTTAGGGTGTGCTGATAATCCTATTACATATTTAAAACGTACAAATAATAGTGTGAAATTACCAACAAACAAACAACAAACAATAAAATACTCTATTCTGGCGTAGGCCTACACTCTAAAGAAAAACGGAGCGAGAATGGAGCAACCGGCTGCGTTCCTCCTTCGGAGCAGCGTATTTATCTGCGGACGCTTTACTCGTCACGCCCTCTTGCGGCAAGCGCCAGCGGAGAAACTTTTCTCCTGAACCACGTGGTCCTGTACGCGCGCGCATGCGCACGCCGAGTTATGTCGTGATTCCGTGCCGCGGAGAGCGGCCGCCCTTTGGGCTACGGGTTGCTATTTCGCATCTTTTCGCGCTCAGTAGACAGCCTCATACTATCTAGCACTACCCGACCTCGGCCAGTCTTGTGCGATTGCTTGTGCTATCGACTTCAAATGAAACGCGAACAGTGGAGCCCGTGGATCAAGCATTAGAAAAGGTACAGTGAGCGCAGTCCAGTTATCACCATTGACAGGTGCGCACATCCGTTTTGGCAGCCCTGCGCGATTCCTCTACAGTCCGATATTTTCGCGTCTGTTCTATTTCCGGGGTTCGAAACCAAGTAAAATTAAAAGAATATAGAAGTGAAACAACCGAAATAGTTCGGCACGCCCACGCAGGCCACCATTATCCCCATATTACCATATCAGAACAAAAACACAAGTGGAAATATTGTATATATACGGGGATAGCGCAGTGCTGCCAAACCGGATGTGCGCGCCTGTCAGTGTTGACGACCGGACGGCGCTTTGCTGGGCCCGTATTCTCAAACGATCGCAAAAGGCGATAGTATCGCGTTTGGTGACGTAGAATTTGATGCGTTCGATAAGTAAAAAAAAGACTTGCCTGTGACGTCATTGTTGCAACTGGCCGTTGGTAGTACGAATGTCTCACAACACGGGAGTGAGCGCACTGTACGAGCGCCGAGCAACCCGAGTACGGCGTTTTCGAGCGTGTGCTGCTGCTTCTACGCAGTGGCCAGGCTTGGCCGGCTTGGCTGTGGCTACTTGAAGTGTAAGACGTGTTGAAAGTGCTTTCGACGTTTTTTTGTTCGATTATTTAATGCACAATATAATATTTAAAGAATGCAACTTTGCGTGAAACGTATTTTCGTTGAGAGTTCACTCTTAAAAAAAATGGAGTGACCCTCTCTCCTTTAAGGGAGAAACGGCGATGTCCCCAATGTTCGTCTTCAAATGGAGAAACCGTTCCTCCCTTTTCAATGGAGAAACCGTCAAAATCAAGATGGCTGACGCCAAGCCAGTGAAGCGAGCAATAGATTTAGGCCTAGCGAGCGCATCGATTCTCGACTGATAAAGAGTATGCGGCACTGGCAGTCACAAACAACGGTCCCGCTGAGCTTAATATCGAACGCTATGACAATAAAATCAAGCAGACAAACCTGTAGTGATGAAAACCTCGCTAAACGGAACGACGGAACTCGTACGTTTCGCTCGGCCAGCGAGACGGCGTTCACTTTAAAAGAGACGGATACTGCAAAGGGGCTCTCACCCGGAGACTGTACGTTAGGCTTGCTGTCTTTATTTGTCGAAGCGTCACACGGTGTAGCGACGTTATCCACGCGTTTGTGCCTCCAAAATGTACATTCTGTCGCATCAAAACAATCCCGACGCAGCAGAGCATAGTTTCGATAGATAGATGTCCAACTTCATATAAGTAGGTGGAGCTATGAGAGCGCCGCGGCCGCGAAGTAGGTGGTAGCTGGCGCCATCTGGAGGGATTAAACAATACTAAAAAAAAGTTTCTGACTGAGGCGGCGTACGTTGATACTGCACACGGCATTTCGGGGAGGTAGGCCCATTCATGGATTACTCAAGGATACCGGAAAGTACATACGCACACGTTCACTAGGCAGACACATAGTACGCACATTCAATTCAATACATACACAATTCATTCGCATGTATAAAACCTACAACACAAACAATTCACTACAGACGCATCCGTACAGACATTTACACATACCCCTCTAAGAAGCGCTGGCCCTTATATAGTCACTGAATTACAGTGGACCATGGTGGCACAAAGATGCGTCATTTTTCTTCAACTCTTTACGATTTCATGGCTGCGTCACAATATACGGCGACATTATTAAATAGTAGCTATGGCTTAGCCAAGTGCACCAGTTAATCTAAAGCCGCATGATAATGAACAAAATAATTATAAAGAGCTGATTAATCTAGTGCGAAAACGACCATATTGAGCACCGTTTATACCATTCCGACGACATTTTGAAGTAGCGCCATCTTCCGACAGCGGCCACAGATGAAATTTCTCTATCTGATTTCTTTATTTTCAATAGTTACTGTGTGAGGGCGCAACATCGGCAACATAGTTCAGATTCCGTCGCGTCGACTTCGTTGAGTGGTTTGGCGTTAACATCTGTTCACATTCTGTTCATGCGTTGACCACAAGTATGACGATGGGCCATGGATTCTTTCAACTGCTAGCCCTTCAGTGACAATGCTTCTGATGTGGTACGGCCGTCTCATTTGTGTATACGTGCGTTACAACGCGGGTCGTGCGAAGAAACAAGACAAGATGGCCTCGCACCGGACGGTGGTCTTTCGAGAGCGATGTCAGTGGCTCTTGGCGTCGCGGCAGCTCGATTACTTGAGCAGAGAAACTGGCGCTACACCGCGCGAATTATGGAAAAGAACGCTACCCACACTACGTGTTCTGTAATATTTCAGTACGCTGTGCCTACATGCTGCTCTGCTACTGTTACGTCACGGTATTCGCCTGGCGGGTGAAATTGTGGTCATTGTGCGACAACTGTGTAGTTGTCGTTGTGGCGGTGGTTTGTCTTGCGTTAGATTTGGAATACTCTTTTCACAAAGGTGAGTGAGAGTGTTAGTGATTACCCACTGTGCACAGCTGTCATTAGAAGCGCATTTTGTGTTGAGTTTCGCACGCCAAAGTAAAATCCTGAGAACGAGAGATACATACTGCACGCGTTCATAAGTCGGTCTTAATTCTCAGTGATGGCATGCGTATTCCAAAACGCATGTGATTGAGAATTTTGGCTTAATTGACAGAAGTCATTGACTTATTTTTCAGATATGTGCAATTACGATGCATGTTAACGTTAAAATACGGCTACGGCGGCCACATTTCAATGGGGACGAAAGGCAAGGAACACCCATGTGCTTATGTTCGGGTGCACGTTAAAGAACCCGAGTTGATCGAAATTAATCTGTAGTCCCACACTACGGCATGCCTCATAATCATACGGTGGTTTCGACACGTCAAACTCCAGCAATTATATGTTATCGTACTTTCACGCATGCACTGTCCAGTGGTATCACGTTTGCTAAAATGTTGTAACAATTAACCTTCATGCTTTATATTGCTTGTTGTATTGATAAGTGCTATAAGTGCTGTGTAAAAATAAAAACGCGTGCTCTAGCCAAGTATGTTAACGCTGAAAAAAGTTGAATTATTGGTGTACAGTCTAAGGTGTTCATTAAAACAAGACTGTTTTGTGAAGCGGGACTTACTGTATTTATGACAAGCAGATCGTGCGCAAACGTATACAAACAACACGAGACACACGGAAGTATGCGGAGCATCGCGCACACGCCTAGCCTATAAAAAAAGGGGGAAAAAAAAAACGCCACACACGTTACTCAACACATAGAACAAAAACAATGAACGTCACTAGTGTGTTGCTCGCATCAATCCTAGGTACAAGTACGCGACTGGCCGAGATCGGTAGCACTGGATAGTCTGGTCTGAGGCTGCCGAGTGAGCGCGAAAGGGCAGCCGCTCTCCGCAGCACGGAATCACGATTTAACTCGGCGTGCGCATGCGCTTGCGCGCAAGTCACGTGGCTGAGGAGAAAAGTTTCTCCCTTGGCGCTTGCCGCAAGAGGGCGCGACGAGTAAATCGTCCGCAAAGGAGAAAGTCGCGGCTCCGAAGGAGGAACGGAGCCCGTTGCTCCATTCTCGCTCCCTTTTTTTTTAGAGTGTTTAACACGGCGTACTCGGAGAGTTCAGCTGTAGCGTGCCGCCGCAGCGACATCGTCTCAAGATCTCAACATGTTGCCGGCTCGCGATAAGCTACGCGAGCAACGCACGGTTCATGCTCCTGGGACGTTCAAACCACGAAAAAACACGCGCTGGCAAAGAACGAGTGCTGATAACACTCCAAGGTAATGCTCGATGGAAGCTTCAGCGTAAAAAATGCTGCGTATATCCACCGAGGATTGAATACTAGAAGCTACCGCCTACGTCACTGAAATGCTAGACTTCACCACGAACCGACGGTTAACGGTGCCTTCGCTTATTGCAAATATGTCGAAAGCACCGTCGAGCACCATGACGCAAAATTGACGTCGGCGGAATTACCAGATGGCGCCCTAACTTTTCCGGTTTGCTCAATAGCCAATCAGCGCGCACCAAAGGCGATTTACTTTTGCGATTGTCGCCTTTTGGGAATACGGGCCCTGATGTTTCACTGCGATAGCAATTATATGGATAGTCTCGGCTGAATTTTGCCGTCACCGTCGCCGCCGTCATGCACCGTATATGTGTAAGTATGTATATATATATCAAAGTCCCAAATAAAAATAATTGAGAAAAATGTTCCGAAGCGCGGAATCGAACCAGTGACCTCTCGTGAACCAGTGACCTCTCGGCGCTAACCACTTCGCCAGAAAGCGCAGATCCTTTAGGTAACTAACGGCGAGCGTTATATACACACGCTTTACCGCTGGCAGGACTCAGAGACGGCAGGGGCCTATAAGCGTTTCTACATTACCAGCGAGATGGCGCGAGGAGCGCGACGAGCGCATTCAAAAGTCGTCGGCGAGCTTGCTCGCTTCTTCCTATATTTGCGCAGGAAGAACCTTGCCCTAGAGCACTGCACGGGCCGGATTTTACGGCCCGGGCCCGGCCCGGGCCCGCTTCATGAAGCCCGAGCCCAGCTCGGGCCCGTGGTTCCAAGCGCAGGCCCGGCCCGGGCCCGGGCGTACATGACCGAACCCAGCCCGAGCCCAGCCCGGGCCCGAGCGTACTTGACCGTACCCAGCCCGAGCCCGGCCCGGGTCCGTCGTTCCAAGCCCGGCCCGGGCCCTGGCGTTCATTACTAAACTAATCCAGGGCGCGCTTGTTCATGACCAGGCCCGACCCGGGCCCGCTAGAGGATATTAGTTGTTGATGATGATTAATAATGATGCCGTGCGCTTAGTAGCGGGCGATCGGACGGAAAATCCGGTGTGTTCATGTATCGAAATGTTGCTTTGCCCGCGGTGGTAGCTCAGCGGTTAAGCTGTTTCGCTGATAAGTCCTAGGACGCGGGTGCGATTCCCGCGGCTACGGCGGCCGCAATTTGATGGGGGCGAAATATAAGAACACCCGTGTATATACTTATCTTTAGGTGCACGTTAGAGAACTCCAGGTGGTCGAAACTGATCATGTGCCACTATGGCGTGCCATGTAATCATATCGTGGTTCTGGCATGTAATACCAAGGAATATAAATGAAATGTACCGTATGTGTCAACCTCGAATAAAAGACCGAGATCTTGATTCCTCCCATGGGAACAACCGTGATCTGGCCCACTGTTAGTGCTGTTAATATATATATATATATATATATATATATATATATATATATATATATATATATATATATATATATATATATATATATATATATATATATATATATATATATATATATATATATATATATATATATATGCGCGTTTTTTTTTTCGAAATGGGTCAAATCCATCCAAAGAGAATTTGAGAAAACGGCAAAAATTTGCTATGCAAACTAAATACAACGCTGTCAAAGCTATTCTATGATATGTTTTACATGTCGGCTAGCGGAAGTTTCTGGCCAGAATCAATTAAAAAATATGCAGCGGATTTCACCATTATTAGCATGATAACTTTGGATTTGGCTCATTTCGAATTGAGACATGGAATTCAATGCGGTATTCTTGAAAAAACTTTATTGAAATTCGGGCAGTGGCACATTCTTGCTTCGTCGGCGTCGACATTGCTTCTGTTCACGATGTCGTCGACGTCTCGGGACCGATCTCTCGCCGATCTCTTCACTTCCACCAGAATCCATGATAATCCAGCTCCGAAAAGGCAAAAAAAAAAACTTGCACAAACACCCAGAAAACAGGCAGAGTAGTCAGGCTAGGCGGGAAATCACACGGAGGCTTCCACGTTCGCCGAATCACGTGATCGCCGAAGCGCTCTACTATCGGCATACTGGATTTGACTCATTTCGATCCATACAGCGCATGGATCTGGCTCAATTTCGTTTTGAAACGGAATCTGTGAGCACACGTAGCTGTTGGTATTTGACTCATTTCGTTCCGATCTCTCTTTTAGAGGAAAGTTGAGAGAATGTACTTGCCAATGGAGCAATATTTGAGCTATTTTCGGTTTCTGGATTTAGCCCATTTCGGAAAAAAACGACACACACACACACACACACACACACACACACACACACACACACACACACACATATATATATATATATATATATATATGTGACACATGAAGCCATGGCAGGAGAAGCCGACGAGGAAGAGGTGGCGCGTGCTATAGAATAAAAGTATGGCGAATGAGCCACGGCACGTCTATCACACATAGCGTCACACAAGTCGACAGGATGAAGACCTGGCAGCCACTTCATCAGCCACGCATCATCAACGTTCCCAACAAGACGCCCTGACCACATACAGACCACCTGTGCAGATCATCGCTGCATACAGTGACCAGCTTCATGGCAGCATCATCGGCAGACCTCGACATCCCGAAGTACGCTGGATCGGCGGACGATGGACCCGTAGAGGACTGGTTCCACCTTTTCGAGGCCCACGCTACCGCTGCATCATGGTCAGAACGGGAGAGGGTCAAAAACTTCAACGACTACGTCACCGGTGAGGCCTTCCGCTTTTACCTCACGCACATCTTCCAAAACAACGAATCTTGGAAAAAAATCAAAGAAGAAATGATCATTCGATTTAAAGAGTACGATGAAGACTTGTCCATAACCCACCAGCTGGAGCCTTTTCATCACAGTAACGAGAACTCTTCACGCAGCAAGCATATTTGCCAAACAAGACCTCATGTGAGAAAATTAGCGACGATTGTACCATCTTATGAATCTTCCGAATATCCCTCACACATTCGAACACCGACTAGGAATTTACAATTCCAAGCAGACAAGGTAAAGCATCTGCTGACCGAAACGCATCCAGACCCTTTTCCCAAAAGACCGAACCTACCGCCAGGTTTCCCATGGGCAAAGAAATCGGCATTTTCTACCTCTTCACTGCACCATAGTACTCCAGACGTTATTGAACGACCAAATGCAGCTGATTCGTCACATCGCATACGTGCCGCACCACCTGGTTTTGCATCAAGTGACGCTTCAGTTGCTCATAACGCTCATGGCACGCTTTCGTACCTACATTCGCAATCGGAACCTGGTGATGTCATGGCTGCTGCTGTAGCGTCCAGTGATCACTCACCTGAGAGCCAAAGCAATGCAGAAGTTTCGAATTCACTAAACCCTGCGCGCTGCCAACTGATTGAAACATCCACAATGAACGGCATCTCAGAACACCCTGGGAAGGTTGCTGATGATTCTGGCACACTACTTTCATCGCCAGACAAGCCTTACAGTAGACCACCGAGTGCCGACTGTTTGCTGATCACATCAACTTGCAAAGAAAACCAGATTCATCTTACTCCAAGAAGCCCACCTCATCCAGTCCCGCAACAACAGCAATGCCAAAAGAAGACGCTCGAAGAACCCCAGAGCCTACAACGGTTACTCGAACAAGGACAACGACGAACTGAAACTACATCTAAAGAACACTTGCGGCATAAAGGAGTTCGCCAGAAGAGACACCAACGAAACCGACAACAATTTCAACATCTGAGACACCTCCGCATTAAGGAGCGTCATCAAGGATGCTTTCCGCGCCACAGATCAAGACAACTGCGACAAAACCACAGGCAACGACGAAAGAAGCAAGAAACCACCCCATGTTCTCGTCAAGAACACAGACATCGCTCCATCAGCTTCGGTCAACGAACACGCAAACGAGAGTCAAACAGCGTGTACAAGCCACGACAAAGACCGCGACGCCTACGACATCTGACCTGCCGATGCTACAAGGTCTCCCAGCCGTTTTCGTTTTCCACGGGAGCTCAAGCCGTGTTTTCCTCAGCATGCAGGCGCCGGGGAACTCCATGTCACCTGCTGTGGAACAGCCAGCCACGCCCACCAGAGCTGTGCTGGACATCACCGGACTGCTGAACCGTGTTCTAAAGTACTGGCGAGGTCATTGAACTCATTAGGGACATGGAACTATTGGCCTGATTTTCTCGTATAAGACTCCTCGTTCACTTTTGTTAGTACCTCGCGCACTCTTTCGGGGGGAGGGGGAATCGTGTGACACATGAAGCCATGGCAGGAGAAGCCGACGAGGAAGAGGTGGCGCGTGCTATAGAATAAAAGTATGGCGTATGAGCCACGGCACGTCTATCACACATAGCGTCACACATATATATATATATATATATATATATATATATATATATATATATATATATATATATATGATCTGGCGTGTTTATAAGGAAACCCACCACGATGTACTTGTTACTTTGACAAAGTCTCGTCCAGCAGACGACACGCAAATATACAGTGCCAATCTATATCTATACCGGTGAAAAAAAATAGCACTTCAACTGTTTTTCCATTTTGATTGCTAAGCTTTACTAAGAGCCAGCTCTTTGCACGTGTCACTTCAGCTTGGCACAGTATACCTTAGACCATGCAGTGCATAACGTTCGCGTGTGCTCGAAGGCCCGACTTACGCCTTTTAATGAGCGGGTCCGAGTCCGGGCCGGCCCGCAGCCTCAAGCCCTGGCCCGGCCCAGGCCCGCGGCTTCAAGCCCGGGCCCGGCCCAGGCCCGCACTTTCAAGCCCGAGCCCAGCCCGGGCCCGCCGGAAAACGCTTCGGACGGCCCGGCCCGGGCTTTCGGGCCGGCCCGGGCCCGTGCAGTGCTCTACCCTGCCATTCCGCTGTCTGCTCGCGCGGTTTTCTCGTGGTGAGGGGAAGAGGGATGTTTCACGCTTTCACCGTGATGTCCACGCTCATGTTACGGAGCGTAAGAAAGTCACTCGAGCTCAAGGGACGCCGCTAAACGAACAAACAGAAGATGAGCGCGAACTATCAAGTGTCACAGCTCGACACTTGAAACACTCCAGTTTCCTTCGCTGGTTTGGCCGCCTTTGCAACAGGAGCGCTGTTCAAACTGAGAGTATCCATTGGCGAGCCTCACTTCGTATAGCATTAGTTTCTTGCCATCGCATTCATTGCTTCGCCCTTGCGGCGAAACTGCTACTTTTCATTTGACGCCGATATCACATATGGTTGATGCGAGCAACACAGGAGTAACGTTCATTGTTTTGTTTTATGTGTTGAGTAACGTCTGTGGCGCTTGTTTTTTTTTTGTTTTTTTATCTCTCGGCGTGTGCTCGATGCGCCACATGCTTTCGTGTGACTCGTGTTGTTTGTGTACGCTTGTGCACGATCTCCTTGTCATAAATACAGTAAATCCTACTTCACAAAACAGATCTTGCTTTGTCAACATCTTACTGTACACCAACGATTTGATTTTTTCGGCTTTAACATACTTGCAAGCAAGCGCATTTTTAGTTTTGCACGGCATTTATAGCACTTATAAATTATAAGAAGCAATGTAAAAAGCATCAAAGTTAATTTTTTTCAACATTTTAGCAAACATGATACCATTGCACAGCGCGTGCGTGAAAGTGCGATAATATATGATTGCTGGAGTTTTACGTGTCAAAACCGTCATGTAATTATGAGGCACGCCGTAGTATGGGACTACAGTTTAATTTCGATCAGCTGGGGTTCTTTAACCTGCCCACGAACATAAGCACGCGAGTGTTCTTCGGCTTTCGCTCCCATCGAAATGTGGCCGCCGTAACCGCATTTTGACGTTAAACTGCATCATAATTGCACATATCTGAAAAATAAGTCACTGACGTCTGTCAAAAAAGCAAAGATTCTCGAACACATGCGTCCTGGATTACGCATGTCATCACTGAGAATTAGGACGGACTTATGCATCCGTGCAGCATGCATCTCTCGTTCTCAGGATTCTGCTTTGGCGTGCGAAACTCAACCCAAAATGCACTTCTAGTGACAGCTGTGCGCAGCAGGTAATCACTAAGAATCTCACTCTCGTTTCTGAAAATAGTATTCCATATCCAAAGCGATATTAACCACCGCCACAGTGACAACGACACAGTTGTCGCACAATGACTGCAATTTGACAGGACAGACGAATACCGTGACGTAACTGTAGCAAAGTAGTATTTAGGTACAGTGCACTAAAATATTACAGAGCACGTAGTGTGGGTAGCGTTCGTTTCCATAACTCGCCTGATGTAGCACTAGTACCTCTCCTCATATAATCGAGCTGCCGCGACGCCAAGAGCCACTGATACTGCTCTCGAACGAACACCGTCCGGTGCGAAGCCATCTTGGCCATCTTGTTTTGTTTCTTCGCGCGACCCGCGTTTCAACGTCCGTATACACAACTTAGATGCCCGTTACCGCATCAGAAGCATTGTCATTGCAGGGGTAGCAGTTGAACAAATCCATGGCTCATCGTCATACTTTGGGTAACGCGCAAAGAGAACATGATGATACGGTAACACCAAACCATCCAACAATGTCGACGCGAAGAAGGCGACAGAATCTGGCCTGCATGTTACGCCCTCTCACAGTAAAAATAAAAATAATAAAGAAATGAGAGAGGAAAATTGTATCTCAGGCCGCTGTCGAGAGATGGCGCTACTTTCAAATTGGCGTTGGAATGTTCTGCATGGTCTACGGGTGGTCGTTTTCACACCAATAAACTCTGTAATTATAACGTTCATTATCATGTGGCTTTAGATTAGCTGATGTGAACTCATAGTGCAATAGCGCAAAAACACAGGGACACAGGGACACTCCGTTTCGCGAGGTTGTCATCACCACAGGTTTGTCGGCTTCATTTTATTCTCATATCATTCGATATTAAGCTCAGCGGGACCGTTTCTTGTGATTACCAGTGCCACATAGTGTTTATCAGTCGAGAATCGATGCACTCAATGGCCTAATTGTATGGCTCGCTTCGCAAGCCTAGTGTCAGCCATCTTGATTTTGACGGGGGAGGAACTTTTCTCTGTGGCAAAAGGGAGAAACATTGCAGCATTTAAAGACGAACGTAGAGGACATCGCCGTTCCTCCATTAATGGAGCGAGGGTCACTCCATTTTTTAGAGTGTACAGCGAACGCTGCAGACCGAGAAAATTGGGCTAGAGGTTCTTCAATACACCTGACGAGGGCCCAACTTCCCTGCGGTAGTTCACGCACTTGTCGCAGTGTAAAATTTAGAAAAGTGCTATCCAGTGATTATTTATTAAGTGCAGCAGCCTTGTGTATATAAGCTGCTGCATCTGCGTAGAGCAGCAGAGCTCGGTCGTCGTGGGATCCGGAGAGGTAGGTACCCTCAAAGAGGAGTTCACAAAGTAGGTGATGGTATCGCCGCTCGTTTTTAGATGCGAAGCATCTTATAGCGGTGTTCAAACCGGTGGTGGTGGTGGTGTGCGGAGTGACCACCCCTACTACGCGTGCGCGTACCCTCTCCACACACCTCCTCTCCACTCCCCATCACCACCCCGCTTCTCCCCACCCCTCCCCCTCTTCTCTCCACTTTCCCTCTCCCCTTTCCCGCTCTTCACAGTCCCTCTCCCCCTCCCTCTCTCCACTTCCCCTCTCAGCTCTCCCTCTGAAACACGGGCTAGACATGCCGAAATTCTCCCCTGCGCAACGCCGCATGAGCGCCAGTGCATGCGCGTCCCCTCCCCCTCTCTCTCCTCTCCTACGCTGCCCCCTCTCGCGCGCCTGTCGACCGCGTTCTTCGCTCGCCCTGTGAGAATTAACGGCCAGGCTAGAGGGAAGGCAATACGCGCGTAGCGTTCCTCTTCGCGTTCCACGACGCGAGGTCGGTAGCATGCCCAACGAACGCCAACGGAACGCGATCGTGCAAGTGCTTCGCCTTCGCATCGCATCATGGTCCCTTTTAGCGGGGAATGGCGTAATTTTTTAGCGGAGTTCAATTCAGTGGTGGTGGTGGTGGTGTGCGGCGTGACCACCCTTACTGCGCATGCGCAAGCCCTGTCCACTTCCCCTCTCCCCTCCACCTCTCCCCATTACCCCTCTCCCATCCCCTCCACTCTCGCTCTCTTTTTCTCTCCCATTTCCCCTCCCGCTCTCCACATCCCCTCTTCCTTTCCCTTACCCCCTCCCCTTCCCCTCCCTCTTCCTCTCCGCCTCTCCTCTCCCCCTCACCACTCCCCTTCTGAAACGCGGGCTCTACATGCCGAAACACTGCTTCGCATCGCCTCATGATCCCCTTTAGCGGGAGATGGTGTGATTTTTTTTCTTGTTGTTTCGAGCATACCAAGGAAGGTGTTGTTTTCGCTTGGATCGAACTTGCGTTGGATACGTGAAACTTCTTTAGTGCACTTGCGCTTGTAGTTTTTTCCCTTGTGGCTGTTGACAAACGCTCAGCAAATGAAGAAGTTAGATAGCACGAGCCCAAGCGTGCATTTTAAAATCAAAATGCTTCTGCCTGTCCCAACCGACAATGCGCCGCACATTTCCTGTTACATGCGAGTTCACAGATGCGGATATAAAAATACCTAAACAATGAATATGAGAGCCCGTGAAATGACCACAAAATGCATGTTATTGACGCAGGTTCAGTCGTTATTCAAATTCGAAGTTGCGTAAGCAATCTTGGGAACTTTATGCCTATACGTGTTTCAGGGTGGACGACAAACGCAAAATATTCTTGATTTTTCCAATCTCTTCTCACCTGCTTTCCACATAGATGGAAAAATACCTTTTCTCCATCGAGGAAGTACCACTGCGATCCACTGGTCCATTGCCAGACAAGGAGACTTTTCGGCGTGTTTTTCTTCGACATTGCTCGTCAGACATCCGGAAGCTGCCGTTATGAAGAACATAAATGCCAACAAAACAGACTGTTGGCATAAATGCCAACAAACAGGCTGTAGGATGCAGCGCTAGCCTAGCTTAGCTTTGGCTCACTAGAGTACACTCTAGCCTCGCTCAATGAAACGCAGTGCTGCACTACTCTCGAACCAAGCAACGGAGATCTATTAGGGGGGCCCACTAGCGTTAGGTTAGCCTCGCTTTGCCTCGCTGGGATACACTCTAGCCCCACTCACGTGAAGGCGCGTTTATAATCCGACGTTATCGGCGCGTTGGCGAGCGTCACATGCGTCGGAGCGCATCGCCCGGGTCCAGTTATACGTTGGCTCTGGCAGTGCGTCGAACTATGATCTGTATTCGCCGACGTCACGCGGCGCATTTGCGCGTCTACCATACGTCGCGCTATAATCGCAACAGGAGCTAAAAACGTGAACGAAAAAAAAAAACATAACTAGCGCGCAATGTGCGTGTTGTAGTTAATATCGCACTTAGTGCGTTTTGTTTTCCTCCATATAAACAGCTCATTTAAGCAAAACGTTTACTCGAAGACCCGAAAAGACATTTTTAAGCGCTGAAAAGCTGACATAGGCACGAACCTTGATATAGGCACTTAAATGCACAATATATGTATGATTAAAACGTTTCCCGTTTTTTAGTTCGTGCTTATATGTTAAATAGGGTCGAAACGGACTCCACGAAAAAATAGGCATTTTGCCTGAAGTTCCGGTCTCTAGACGTGATTAGTCGATCGTGCGCTTGACACTATAAGCGAGAAGAAGCGCTGGGAATTTGAAGCAGCTTTTCTTAACACTGAACATCTCTTCCCGAAAGGTCGAATTACTCCGCACAAGAAGACATATTTCGGCTCCAGATGTGAGACATTTTGTACAGAACTCCACCTGAACGTTGACGACACGAACAGAGGTTGCATGGTCGTTTCATTGTTTCACTATGGGTCTATTATCACAAAGAAAGCGTTGAGTGATGCCAAAATTATTAGCGACAGGTGCGCCGTTCCAGGTTCTGTGCGAGATCAATAGTGAGTTTTTGGTTCACACCGTGTGCTTCTCTTGAAATAGCGTTATCAATGTTTCGTTCTGCAAATAAGAAGCTGCGTGCTCCATTGACTCATCGCAGTATCGGCAAATATCTTTAGGTATAACAAAGTTTTTCTGTACATCAATATTTACTTCGCCTGTACTTTTTATTTTCATCTAGTAAGAAGTGGCGTCGTAGGTGGGATGCATTTTTATTGTGATGGCAGTTATCGTGCTCTCTAGCTAAAAATCACCATCGCTAGCGTCATCGGGATTACACTGAATGCCGTATCAAGTCAAAATGCGATCAGGTTCCTGCGCGGTACTCTGCGGAGGCGATCAGGATGGTGACTTGATAAGCGCCGTTTTCCTGCGCAAAAGGTCGGAATTAGGGGGTGGGAGAAGTGCCCTGCCGTGTTCTACTCTGCATGGCTACGAGTAGCCGGGCCGTAAGTGCCCTAGCGGCGAAGATCGTAGCGGTTCAACGGACTGGGCGCCCCCGCGGCGTGTTTGGGTGGTATATTTTGGTGGGCGCCAATGTGAGGAGATGAGCAGCCAAGATGGCTGGTTGCCTCGTGTAGTACACTGTCTTTTCGCATGCCTATTGTTGGAGCACACGTTATTAAAGTGTCTCAGAGAATCATCGAGAAAATGGCTGATTATTAAATTGTTGTTGCTGATATTAAAATGCTGCTGATGATTATTAGCACAAATGCTAAAGACTTACAAAAATACTGTTAATCCCTATTGCTTATTCAGTGAAAATGACCTGGCCAGATGGTGTAGTGGCCTTCATAAAAATTTTTTCCCAAAGTATTCATGTCGCGACGCGCGTCACGGCTGACCTGGACCTGGGCGCGTCCACACAAAGTGACAGATGGCGACTGTCCCTAACAATGTAAATTGTCTTGGCTTGAATGCCGTCCGCGAAGTGGTAGGACGGGTGTCGATGCAACCCTCCCTCGCCTTCCTTCTTCTGGGGCTGCGATTTTTAGATTGTCGCCTCAGTCAGTGCTTTAGGCTAAATCTTCATGGTTTGACACAGTCTACAAGGTCGAGCTCGGTTTTGATGGCAATACTTTTAGCTTGCATAGCACCATGTCCCCAACCCAATGGCATTTCAGGTGTTCTAAAAGGGACATCACCCGTCGCGTCACAAAAGCCACATGGTGTTTCTCTAAACAGGTCAAGTCCGCAGATAAAAGCCACGTTAGGTTTTCAGCGTTAAAAGTACATAAAAAACGCGAGGCCTGTGCGGAATACGCAGCACAGTTACGAGGAAAGCGAGAAGAGCGGCCTTCCTAGAGCCCGATGTAAGTTCTTTTGGGGGCAAATACTACAAGTACGTTTGCATGGTGCCCATACGCCATCAATCTTAATTTCAGTGAAGTATTTTCAGCCATTATTTCTTATTCTTCGCAGAAGTGGGGTACCCGCTACGCACCTGGAGAATATTATGCGCACTTTCTTGATGCTGTGGTTGATCATAATGAAGAATTATGGCTGAGTCCTTTCTAATGGGTTGGAAGCTTTAAAACGACCCATTAATGCTTCGCATTGTGTGACGCTTGGTTGTGAGCATTGCGATAGCAATTATATGGGCCCTCAGGACTCATTTTTGCCGTCGGCGTCATGTCCCTGATATGTAGATGTATGTGTATATAAATAAAAGCCACAGATAAAAAAATTCGGCAGATCCCACATACCGTGGGAATCGATGCTATGCGAAGCATGCGCGGGGTGGTGATTGAGGCATAATTTGTCACATTGAGCGAAACGTTACGGAATGACGCTAGACAAATATGGAAGTGGTATAGGCACACTAATATGTTGAAGAGCCGCGTATGTATTACATAACCTGTTGTTTACAGTTGCGTAATGATGGCAACAGAAATGTGGGTGTTAGCAACACCAGACGCTGTAAGCTGATATGTAGTGCTTATGTTCTTCAATACTGTATAGCACGAATCCGAAGAGGACAAAGAAGGAACACCAACGCACAGGACAGGCATTACTCTCAACTAAGCTTCATTCAAGAAAGTTTCCCTAGATATATATACAGCCGAGTGGCGCGCGCATGCGCACTGTACGTACGTTACAGTCACAGTTACAGTTGTTATGCTTATACTTGTCCGTTGTGACGGAGAACACACACAAGTTTCACGAATCCGCGTGTATGTGTAGAAGGGGTTCTTGACAGTTCTTGAACCAGGTCCTCATCACCGTGATCAGTAAACACCAGCAGATGGACCGCACTTGTTAATCGGAACCGTTCGTGATCGCGGCTACGAGGAGTCTAAGTGTAGTGAAGTGCGAGGTATAGTGCAGCTGGTGTAAATCCTGATCCCTCTTACGATGCAATGATCTTAGATGCCTCCTGTCGTGAACGTGGAAGCGAGGTCTTATGATGCCCTCTCCACATGCAATCCGTCTTTCACGCAGTATAAGGACCAAGCGTTGTTGTGTCTTGATAAATCAATGCTGAAGCCACCGGTTATGATGAGAAGCCTGGTTCTCTCAGCAGATTTATTGTAGGAAGCATTGACACAGGTTTTCGCGTAATCCACGTGGTCCACCTTGCAGACCACGTGGACGAGTAGATGGTATTTGAGGGGTGTTCTGTCTTCAGTTTCCTCATTTTCCTGGCGTCCGCCGCGGTGGTGTAGTGGTTAAGGTGCTCGGCTGTTGACCCGAAGGTCGCTGGTTCGATCCCAGCCGCGGCGGTCGCATTCCGATTGAGGCAAAATGCTACATGCTCGTGTTCTGTGTGATCTCGGTGCACGTTAAAGAATACCCGGTGGTCAAAATTTCCTCGCCGCGTCTCTCATAATCATATCGTGCTATTGGGACATAAAACCCCGACATTTATTATTATCACTTTCCTTGCGTCTCAATGTGTGTGTTCGCGGTTACTGTGTTCGTTGAGACTCTATCACCTGTGGCACATACCCGCATAACATTAACTCTGGTTTACGGGTATGTGCCACACGTGACTGAGAGGAAGGGTTTCATGACGTACACGAAAGGTATATTGCGTTATCGATGTCATGTCCATTGAATCGTGCTCGTCATACACTGATTCCCTGCTATGCCAATTTTGGTATGTTACAAGTTATGGAGACGACCAGGAGAGCGCCCAGACGTAAGCGGCTAGATAGATAGATAGATAGATAGATAGATAGATAGATAGATAGATAGATAGATAGATACGTAGATAGAAACGGCCAAAGTGCCTGAGGTTCGCTAAGAAATGCTTCGCATTTAATAACTCAGAAGAAAAAAATTCGGAAGCGCTTGACCAGGGTTTTGAACCTGCGACCCCTTGCTCCGCAGCTCGCTCCCTTAGATAATTACGCCATGCCTCAATAGTTAGCCGGGATACTAACGGCAGAATACAAAGGCACGCGGCGTTGGGTGAAGCGCACGGGACGTCACACATGGCAAAATTCAAATTATGCAAGACGCGGGCCATGAAGCATTGTTGCCCGCGTGCGTTTGCGTCGTATAGCTGGCGACCCACCCTACTTTTCCATTTTGGGCCAGGGAAAAAGGAAGAGCGTCCCATGGCTCGTGATGTTGCGAGCTGGAGGGAGCACTTTGACTCTTGTTGACTTATTCTACAGGAGGGAAGAAACGAAACAACTGAACCAGAATCAAAGTATATATACTACACCGTGACCGGAACCCGGAGGCTAAAATTACAGCGCAAATACACAACACCCCCACGAACAACGGAAACGTACGACACAAGCGCTAACAACTGCTTCATTCTTTCATGCGCCAATGCATATATAAGCCAAAGACAAACTTACCGCACATGCACAGACAACAACAGCTCTAAACCAAAACGTGTAACAAGAAGGATAGTGTATTAGATACGCGAAGTCATGAAATCATATTCAAATGGGTGCAGGGAAGAAAAAGTAAAGAAGTAAGATAGACAAAGTGCGTCTGCCCTGTAATTTTAGCCACTGGAATATGTACCAACTAGAGCCGAATGAAGTTTTATCTTAGTGACCAGAATCGACGCCAGCAGGGAACAGCCGTCGCTTCACGTGGCACTGCCTAGCGCCGTCTACATTTTCTCCTCTTCACGTCGCGTGATAGACGGTTTTGTTTGTCGCCCAAAGGAAGGTGCTGCAGGGTCTTGGAACAACGCGGGCGCAAGGGTCCGAGAGTGGCTTGCGTTCTGCGCAAGCGTCCTGACCGCTCGAAAATTTCTTGGCTCCCCAATCGGAAACCTGTCTTATGTTTCACCGGAGATGGGATGTGCGCCTTCGATCAGCACTTTGACATACAGGGCCTGGTCGACGATGCTCGCGTGGTTATGCCTTGAGGGGGAGTCTTGTACAAGTTGTGCTTTCACCGCAAAGTCCGCGTTGAAGCTATACACCACGCGAAGATAACTTTGCTCGCCGTTGCGCGCGCGTTTCCAAAATGAGTTATCTGGTAGCTAGAAGAGCCAAATTAAGGGTTAGTTGACGTAACAACTATGACAGATCGCGCTCGTCCTATGTATTCCTGTACGTTCTTTTTGTGCGTCCTTCTTTGTGTTTGAGCAGCGCGCTGCAAGTGTCGAGCTGTGACTTATGTTAGTTCGCACTCACCTTGTGTGTTTCCTTTTGCTGCGTCCTTTTGCTTAAGCAGCACGCAGCAAGTTTTCAGCTGCTTGCCGTTCTTCCTGTGACATTCCAATTTCTTTCTATCGCATTCATTGCTTCGCCCTTGAGGCGAAACTGTGACTATTTTTGCTCCTCTACCACGCTGTATTACACACGTTAACGTGATTCCTTGCCCTTAACGTGATTACTTGCACCTTGTGGGCGTCTCAGCCCGGGAAAGGTTTAGGACCTGTGGGATATCCGAGAAGATCTCAGTTTTAGGACCCGCAGATGTCTCTAAGATTTCGATCCCGGAGCTCCACGACCTGGTCTGTTACTGTGCCTCTGTGCATCCTCACTCGGCGACGAGCCCTCCAGGTCTTACCGACGCTGGATGCGTCGTGTAACCTGGAAAGCCGAAGAGCACACCGCCGCGAGCCAGCGCCATCGCCTCCGCAGAAGGGGAGGGGCGATGAGTTGTGGTATGGCCGCGACAGGGGCGCCGTGGAGAGATAAACGCTGAAGTCCGTGTGTTGTGCGAGGCGTTGGTTGTGCGACAGGCTCGTGCTTTTAGGCGGGGGCTCGATAGGTGGGCGCTTCCGGACATGGCTGTGCGTGGCTGCCTTGTCAGAATTCGGGCCTTGACAGCGGAGACGTCGCCGTCTCCGTGGCTGCCGTCAAGCCACGCGTATGCATATGACTTTGAGTCCAAAGAATGACATTTGCTACATAGGCTCACTTGTCCGCCGCGCGCTTGACAAAATAAGTGAGAAGAAGCTTTGTGAATTTATCGCAGCTTTTCTTAACCCTAAACATCTGTTACCGAAAGGTGAAATAACTCCGCACAAGAAGACATGTTATCTTTCGGCTCCAGCTGTGAGACATTTCGTACAGAACTCGATGTAAACATCGACGACATCAATAGAGGCTGCATGGTCGTTTTATTGCTTCACTAGGTTTATTGTCGTAAACAAAGCGTTGAGTCGTGCCAAAAATATCAGCGACTGGTGCGCGATTCCAGGTGCTGTGCGAGATCTATAGTGCGCTTTTCCTTCACGCATTGCGAGTCCCTTGAAAAGAGTTCTGAATGTTTCGTTCAGTAAATAAGAAGCTGCGCGCTCCATTGACTCATACCAGCATCGGCAAATATCTGTAGGTATAACATAGTTTTTCTGCACATCAATAATTTATTTGGCTGTAGTTTTTATTTTCAGCTAGTGAGAAGTGGTGTCGTAGCTACAGTACAATTTTATTATGATTAGAATTACCGTGCTCTCTAGGTGAAATTCACCATCGCCAGCGTCATCGGGATTATACTGAATCCAGTACCAAGTCAAAATGCCACCAAAATCCTGCGCGGTAGGCTGTGGGGGCGATCAGGATGGTGACCTGATAAGCGCCGTTTTCCTGTGCACAAGTTGGGAGTTAGGGGTGGCGGAACTCTTCTGCCGTGCTCTAGTCTGCACGGCTATGAGTGGCCGGGCAGTAAGTGCCCTACGCGGCAAATATCGTAGCGAACAGACTGGCGGTTCAACACACTCGCGTCTCCATTGTTCTAGTACGTATTATTAAAATATCTCAGAGAAGCATTGAGGGAAAGACAATGTGACAGCAACTTCAGTCTCCAGCGATCGTTGCTACCGCGTTATGACGTGGCAGTTGTGGTTCATATCAACGCGCAGTCGTCCACTTTAGCATCTCTCATAATTACGTCAACTTGGCGGAGCATACCAGTACACATTTCGTTTATTTCTTAATTTTTGCTTGTGCGCGCCTGACGCCATGCTTGCTAATTAGGATATTACGTGATCGTTTGCTGTAACGCACACGCATTAAATGTACAAACACCACTCTGTGTAGTTCCTACATTATTAGTGCTCTCAAAGTTATGTGTTTGAAGCTAGACTGCTACGTAGCAAGAGTATTAGCAGAACGATAGCAGTGGCCGCGTCACGCTTCGAATTGTCTTCATCTCGTAGACGAAATTTGTAAAAAACTCGATAATTTAGGGAAAAAAACTTTATTGTCGTGCGAACGTCTGATATATGGAGCAGTACAGCTTCAATGCGAGATACTGCCTAAACGAACGTTTGTACTTGACATGTAATATTTTTCGATAAGGGCATCTTAACACGTTCGTCCAGAGTACGCACCGATAGCATAAACGATGTAGTGCCCTTATAATCACAGCAATATGGTGTCATAACCGTAGTGAAGATTTTGTAACATCGCCAACTGTATCGCAGGGGGTCTACGGGGTTTTTGCACCCATGATGTAAGCCTTATTACTTCCAGGGAAGTAGGTACACCTGGGCAGGTCAGGATTTCAAGAGGATCGAAGCATTAAGAGTGCCACAGGACTTTCAGGACGCTGTAGGAATAACGCATTAATGAAACGCGATATTCATTTATGATTATTTGCACCAGCTGGGTTAATAATTTAAGTGGCGGAGGCGCAGGACTAGCGTCTTGTAGAGCAAGCAAATAGGCTAGGAATAAGTTCCTTTATCTAAACTGCGGCCAGTAACGTCTACTCTCTGGTGGAATCCACGGTGAGTTGGGTGGTCTAGGTGTGACCTTCAAGGCCCAGGCTAAGCAGCACGGCCTCTCGCTGCTCCGCAGTAGTGATCTAGCAGCCATGAGAAGCCACCTCAGATCAGACATAGGGTATGTGACTAATTCATCCTATCAATTCATGATTTACCATTAGGTGAATATTTGTTGTGCAGTAGCAAACAATAGATAACTGGTTCGCGCACGCGTTTTTTTGTAGGATGCTCCAGGCCACCACTTGTTGCTTGGATAATAACCAATTGGCCTGTGATGGTGCGCGAAGCCTTCTCCAACTTGTAATTACTTGGGCAGGGGGGAGTGCACAGGTCTGCACATATTTTTATTTGGATGATTACGCGCATGAGGCAAGGTGCGGCCGTTTGAGTAAATGCGAACGGTAGCCCTGCAATCGCAGACCACAGAGCAGGACCGGATGGAAGCCACTGTCAGCGCGGTGGCTGCCTCCTCAACCCCTTCCGCACGGTTAGCTTTAACAGAGGGGGTGTCCAAGGGGGCCTTTGAGGTGAACCGAAGAACTAAGTATTTTTTTCTATACTCGGTAGCGCCATGCATACTACGTCCTTCGAGTTTTGAATGGCGGATATTCATAATGCTTGGTGCTCCGGCAACACTGGGCGCGTCCGCCGGTTTTGCTAGAGTGACCTAGAATAGGGGGAGTGTCCAAAGCGCCGCGCGAATGCATGGGAGGAGCGAGGACCTTTTGCCGTGAACTTCCGCGCCGCAGCGCTGCCGCGCCGGAAGCCGCGTCAACGCGGCGAGCGTCTGCTACGCGCGTGATATTTTGGCCGCTATAAGCTAAAATTGCGGAGATTTGGGCAATATTTATTACTGCGTCACTGAAACATAATACTGCAGCGACTCTTCACACAGAGAACGCGTTTGTTAGTTTGTGTGTTGTGAAACGGGGATTTTGTATATATCCTTTCAGCTGGTTTGTCACCGCATTGGTCCACACTTGCGTGGCTGTTTGAGGAATGCATCCTGCGCGCACTTCATCGTGAGAAAAGGCGCTTAACTTACTTTCGTGCGGAATGACGAACGTACACTTGGTGCAGGAGAGAATAAACTGAGATGACTAGGAGAACGTAGCACATATTATGCACGTAGTAACTATAGCCCATGCATGCAAACGCGTTTGCACCCTACATATCCTATCTTTGATTTCGTGCATTCGATTTGTTTTACAAGGCTGCCTCCGGCGCTCTGCTGTTTCAAGCCATTTCATGCGAAGCCGAATGTGCCAGTCGGCGTGGCCGCGGTACCAAAAGTAAAAAAATTACTCGCGTCTGGTTCACGTGGTATACACGAAAATTGGCACGGAGGGGCACGAATGTACGTATGCCCAACACGGCCGATAGGTCATGGCATCACTAACTTCACATGCTTGCCATTTGCGTAACGACTAACAAGAATAATATGGTGTGTGTGGTGCGAAAACCCGCTTTCTGTAGCCAGAAATAATTCTGACGATGTGCGGTCTGGCGATTTGTTTCCGTCAGGTTATAAAAAACGTGGTGGTCACCAATATCGGCCCCCGATCACGGAGGCAATGCAAAGCGACTATGTCATGTGATGGCGCCATCATATGACGTCACAGTGACGTCACAAGTTCTGTCGACGTCATCGCGTGATGATTTTGTGCATCACTCGTGTTGGCTACGCGGGACGCCGACGGTCAATTTTTGTGTTTGATGAGGCATCTAAGGCTCTAATTTAAAGTTCCGGAGAAGTGCCACCCCTTAGGGCTTCAATCACAGCCGTGGCTTCAATCACAGCCGGCATGTACAGATAAGTGGTCTCGGACGTCGTACAGTGTAGTGTGCATCGTACAGCACTGCACTTAAACTGTCATTACACGAACAACCTTTTAGTCCGTCTTTTTCATTTACAACCCTTACCTTTTTCTACATCTTTTCCTCTTCCAAAAAGAGCCGATGCGCTTAACAAATATTGACGACGCGGCAACACTACCGGCCACTTCGGGTCTTACACCCAGGCTGACACGGAAAAGCATACGCTGAAAGCCCTCACTGTCCACCCCACCAATTACTTTAACGCGGTAAACGACGAAGGACGACGTCAAAAACGGCCACCCGTGGCCCCACACCGGAAAGGGTCGTACTAGATGCGCGGGGTCATTACATTGCCCGTTTGGGGGAAGGTGGGTGGGCAGAGGCTCTATTGTTGTCGCTACCTAAACGAACACAATGTCCGTGTCAAGCAAAACCCTTCTTACTGAGCTTTCTGACTTTTCTTTTCTTTTTTTCTTTTTTGTATTGCTTTTATTGTTGTTGTTGTTGTTGTTGTCGTGGTCCCCCCCCCCCTT
This sequence comes from Rhipicephalus sanguineus, assembly GCF_013339695.2. Lineage (NCBI taxonomy): Eukaryota > Metazoa > Arthropoda > Arachnida > Ixodida > Ixodidae > Rhipicephalus > Rhipicephalus sanguineus. The sequence goes on along the minus strand of NC_051178.1, from coordinate 78,860,828 downwards.
TTTTTTTTCTCCGTTACTTGTTACGTTCCTATTTCTCTTCCTTTCTGTCCTTTCCCCTCCACTCTCAACATGCTATAAGAGGACACACACACGCTGTAAATATTGTTATGTCCTGAAGAAGACGGGCTCCCGTCAAAACGTAGACAAAATAAACAGTTGTTTTTTATGAAGGTGCGCATACCTTTATACTTATATATATATATATATATATATATATATATATATATATATATATATATATATATATATATATATATATATATATATATATATATATATATAGCATTTTTTTCACGCTAGGTACATAAGGGATCTCTGCATTTGAACAATTTTCTGAAGTGATTGAGATATTACACTTCTATTTGTAAATTTCTTACTCTATTTTCGTTCAGGCAGCTTGTACAGCAAGAATGGGGGCATTTGTAACTTTGTTTCATGATATCTGGATATTTGTGAAGCATTTTCTATATTACGCCTTATATGCAAAAACTTGTGGAATAAGGTTAGTTTACCTGGCATTGCTTTTCTTTCAAATGTTTGCGCACGGTGAGCCTTGTTGTACGCTACCTCAGAAGAAAAAACAAGCCAAAAGCATTGCGGTCGTATGGCCGTCTCTACTCTTTTTTTTTCTTTTTTTGTTTCTCTTGCGTCTTCCCGGTGTGCTCCGTCCATAATAAAGAGCTAGTGGAGGCTAATGAATTGTCGAATAAAGCGGTGTCCATATGGCTAGCAAACCAGTGGCGACCATGAGTAAAAAGCTCGTAGTGTGAAGCGGTCACTGCACGCAAGTATTTCAGCTGACTGCGCGTGCAATTTACTTTTTTTATTACTCTTAATTCGTGCATGCGTGGTGCTATTGCCCGATTACTCGTGCGAATAAGGTTTTTTTTTTCGTTCTTTGCTTGTGCGTGTCCGTTTTGCGCGTTTTTACGCACGCACCAACGTTCTCGAACTTTGTGACTGGAACGAGGTCACGCTGACGCCGCTTGACACATGATTTTTTGTATTCTGTTGTTGCCCCAGCACTAACACAACGTTTAAAGGTGGATAAGGTCCATTCTACACCGCATTATAAAAGTTAAGTAGACTTCAAATGGCCTGTGTGAAAACGCGGCGCAAAAAACTACAGCGCGTAGCAGACGCCCCTGGCTTTCCGCGCGCTTCCCGAGCGCGGAAAGCCCACGGGTCCGAAAACCCCTTGATGTTGGAAAGTAGCGACACTCCTTTATCCACGCCGGCTCATCCTCGCCGCGCCATAACCTCCTCTTTTTTCGCCCTCTCTTTCGCGTAGCCGGCGCATCCGCAACGCTGAATGGCTGCGACGCGCGATAGCTCCCAGTCAGGCGACCCTGAAGTCACGAGAAGCGAGCGCAAGCAAACTTCGCGCGCTTTCAGCTGCTCACGCCCGCCATGAACCCTCCAGGCGTCAACCCTCCAGGCGTGTGTGTACGGCTGTGTGCAGGTGTATGCGTGTTTGTATGTGCGCATATGTGCGCCTGCGTTTGTATGTGCGTGTGCGCACGTGTTAACGTGTGAGTGCATGTGCGTGCGTTTGTGTATTCGCGGTGTTTGTGCGTGTACGCACGTATGTGTATCCGTGCGCCTACGCGTGCGTGTCTGTGTACTCTGTATCACTTGTGCATGCGCGTGCGTTTCTGTATCGCTGTGTATGTGCGTGTGTGTCTGTATCGCGTGTGTATGTATGTGCCTGCGTGTCAGTATCGCGTGTGTAGTATGTGCGTGCGTGTCTGCATAGCGTGTGCATGTATGTGCTTGCGTGTCTGCATTGCGTGTGTATGTATGAGCGTCCGTGTCTGTATCGCGTGTTTATGTATGTATGAGCGTGCGTGTCTGTATCGCGTGTGTATGTATGTATGAGCGTGTGTGTCTGTATCGCGTGTGTGTATGTATGAGCGTGCGTGTCTGTATCGCGTGTGTATGTATGTATGAGCGTGCGTGCCGGTATCGCGTGTGTATGTATGTGCGTGCGTGTCTGTATCGCGTGTGTATGTATGTATGTGCGTGCGTGTCTCTATCGCGTGTGTGTATGTATGAGCGTGTGTGTCTGTATCGCGTCTGTATGTATGTGCGTGCGTGTCTGTATCACGTGTGTATGTATGTGCGTGCGTTTCTATATCGCGGGTGTATGTATGTTTGAGCGTGCGTGTCTGTATCGCGTGTGTATGTATGTATGTGCGTGCATGTCTGTATCGCGTGTGTATGTATGTAGAGCGTGCGTGTCTGTATCGCGTGTTTATGTATGTATGTGCGTGCGTGTCTGTATCGCGTCTATATGCGCGTGTATATGTATGTATGTGCGTGCGTGTCTATATTGCGTGTGTATGCGCATGTGTATGTAAGTGCGTGCGTGTCTGTTCGCATGTCCACGCACGTGTGTCTGTAACACGTGTGTACGCGCGTGTGTATGTATGTGCGTATCTATATTGCGTGTGTATGAGCGTGCGTGCCTGTATCCCGTGCGTATGGTCGTGTGTATCTATGTGTGTGCGTGTCTGTATCGCGTGTGTATGCATGTCCGTGTGTGTACGTATGTGCGTGTCTTTATCACGTGTGCATAAGCGTGTGTGTGTGCCTGCGCGCATGCATCGTGTGAGTGCGTGCGTGTCTGACAGCGGCATTCGGGCTCACTCATTTGGCCCAATTTAAGCAAACCACCACATTCCTTCTTGGATGCCTTCTTTTAGCTCATCAAGACCACAATTATGAAAAAAATTCTCGCCTATAATTTATGCTGGTTACATTATATGCGTTAATACACCGTGCTAAGGCCAGCCGACGGCGACGGGAAGGTAAACCGCTCAACCGCCAGTTGATATACCCATTTTTTTCGAAGCGCTTATTTGTATATACCGAAGCGTCTTTAAAAATATATTTGTCACTTTGTTCAATCGGAAGCCCACTTTGGTCATGACTATTGCTTAAGAAACAGGTTCTCATTTGACGCTTCAAGGGGCCGATTAAACAAGCGCGCGCAGTGATTTTAATGCGCCTGCGGCGCGCCAGTGGAGGGTTCAGCGTGTCGTGCGCAGCGCGCCGGCCATTGGAGGGGATAAATCCGAGGAGAATTGAGGAGGAAAACGCGCGCGCGGAGGGGAGTGTCGCTAATTTCTAGATCAAGGGGCTTTAACGGGTCCTAAAGTCACTGGAACGGGAAAAGTACCGCGTTCTTTTTCTCTTCGCCGCCGCGCCCTTTCGGCGGCTTCGCCACAGAAATGGTCCAGCTCGCTCGCCTCGCTAGCGTCTCCCGGCTGCCCACGCCCGGCGCTTTGAAGGGCGATTGTTTTTATAGCCTCAGAAAAGCGTGCAGGAACATTACGTCATCCCGTATCGTTTTGACACTTCATCGCAGGCCTGTTGAGGCGTCGAAGAAGGCCTGGGTGCTGCGCCGGCTGCGCTTTCGGGAGCAGCAACCCGCGGGAAACGGGCAAAGCCCTCTTTGCTATTCCCAACGGGAAAAAGGATGCCAAGCGACGGGCTGTGTGGCTATTCAGAATACGGCGCGAAAAATTTGTTCCCACGACTTATACGGGTCCGCCCTTGTGAGGCAACCGTTTCATTGAGAACACGCAAGTGCTGTTTCGGGGAATTTTGGCGTCTCCGCTGCACTAGTGCAGCTGGTTTCGCGTGGTTGCTGCAGAAGGCTCATGTACAATAACATTGCCGGGCAGCTCTTAATTGTGTTTGGCATAAATGACGCCTTTGGGCTCACATATAACGATCAGTGCGCCATGAAAACTGACTGCTACAGATTGGTATTGCGTGACGTGACTAAATGACGAACATAAATAACAGTGTGTACCATAAAAATTATGGAGTGCATATCATGTAAGGCATGATTTACATGCCAAGCCCATGGTGCACTCGCGGCCAGTTCGCCGGCTTGGTATGCACCAAAATGGGTATTGCGTGACGTGACTGTATGACGAAAATAAGTACCAGGTGGTAACATGAAAATAATGGCACGCATGTCATGTAAGGCATGATTTACATGCCATGCTTATGGTGCACCCGCGGCCGGTTCGCTGGCTTGATATGCACCAAGATTGGTAGCGCGTGACGTGACTGTATAATTGTGCCTTTTGTGTCAATTCGGCAGATCCCACGCATTGTGGGAATCAATCTAATGCGAAGCAGCCAGCAAAGAGCTGCATATATCGCCTTGTTCGTCTTTGAGGCATATGAAATCATTCACGTCATGACATCTAGTTCACTATATATCGCATGTTTGTCATGCATGCATGCATGTACAATCAGGTATATACAACGCATGACCTCTAATTTATGTTCGTCACGCACCCACGTCATGCCATACCAAATTTGGTATACATCCAGTTGAAAAACGGCCGGAAGCGCACAAGGACAGTGTAATGTAAACCATGCCGTACATGTAATGCATGTCATGGTTTTCACGTTACCACCTGTCATTCATGTTCGTCATACAGTCACCTCGCGCTATGCTAATTTAGGTGTATATCAAGCTACCGCACCGGCTGCGAGCGCACCATGAGCGTGGCAAGTAAGTGATGCTGCACATGACATGTAAGTCATGATTATCATGTTACCACCTGTCACTAACGTTCATCATAGAGAAATTTCTCGTCATATCAATTTTGGTATATATGCATTTAACTAAACGACTGCGAGCGCCCTGAGGCCATGTCATGTAGTTTATGTTTTACAGGGTATGCCTGCCATGATTTGTACGTTATGACCAGTAACTTATGTTCGTCATACACTCTTGTCACGCCATATCAATTTTGGTGTGTATCACTCTAGCGAAGCGGCTGCGAGAGCACCATGAGCGTGGCATGTAAATCATGCCGTACATGTCATCGGATGTATACCAAATTTTGTATACATCCGATTAACGAAACGGCCAGGAGAGCACATAGTCGTGGCCGGCTAGATAGATAGATAGATAGATAGATAGATAGATAGATAGATAGATAGATAGATAGATAGATAGATAGATAGATAGATAGATAGATAGATAGATAGATAGATAGATAGATAGATAGATAGATAGATAGATAGATACTACGCTCAAACTCGCAGAAGTTCGCTAAGAAATGATTCGCATTTAATAAATGCGGACAGCCGAGCGCGTAAATGCCGCGTAGTTCGCATTTCTTTATCGCGTTAGTACGCGTGCGTGCGCATGTAGGCAAGTGAAAACTGCCGCTGTTTCTTTCCTAATCAGTTAGAGAACAACGGTATGCTTCATTCGGGGCTTCAAAAGCGCACGCAATGCGTAAAACATGCGTTACTCCGCGTGAAATCAACACCGCGCCGCCGAAGCTTCGGCTGCGCTGGACCAAATATGGCGGCGGGCAGGACGGTCGCGGTACTTTTCCCGTTCCAGTGACGGGTCCGGCGCAGCAGCGGCGCGGCGCGGGAGTTCACGACAAAAGGCCCACGCGGGAGCCGGCGCTTTGGAGACTCCCCCTATTCTAGGTCACTGTAGTTTTGCTGAGCGCAGTGGTGGAATTGTCTACTAGCTTCTCCATAACCAGAGGCGACGCAGAGGCTCATCAGCAATCGTTGGCGAAGGTTTCGGATCTAGAAAATGCAGCCGTTTCTTTCGTATTGCAGCGCCGAACGGACAGCGGGTCTCGCTGTGCTGCCACAAATCGACTAAAAACACAATATCGGTGTTCTACGCGCTTGAAAACTTATCCGGACAGCAGCTGCAAGAGGCGTACCACTTCGAAAAGCCTTACTGTTCCACTCTAGAGACCGAATTGCCAGGATTGGCTACCTTACGCCCAATTGGCTACTTTTTGAAGCCGGTGGCGGCTAAAAAATTGTCTTGACTACGTGGTCAGTTCTGGCTACTTCGGGTCGTGTTTATATTTGCCAGAATGCAGATATCTGATGTTATCGCAGCCACTAGTCTCCGAGTATGTGATGTCAATCATGGTGGTCATTCCGTGTTTACAGATTCCAACATTGCACTTGGCGCTTACAGTTCACAAGCAAAGGCTTCGATCACGTGACCAGAAATAGGAAAACACTGCCTACACTGCCGTACTGTGCTTCCCTGATTAAAAGTAACTGAAAATAAGGTGGGGGTTGCCCGTTCGACATAAGTATGCCGGGCTTAATGCCAATGAAATATAAAAAAAAACGCGGAGAAATACCACGAGGGGTTTCCTTGAAATACAACAGTCTTCAAAAATAAAAAAAACGAAAGGTAAACATATCTGAGTTTGCCCACCCCCAGTTGGTGAACGTTACTTTGAACTGCACTCTGAAGCAAACAAGACAATCCGAGTCGCTCCGGCTCCTGCTGCGAGGGCGGTCTTTACTAGACATGAAAAATCGGATTTGCGACATACTTGTATCAATTCTTAAGATTAAAATTAGGCTGCGACTAAGAAATATTAACGGCGTGCGTTTCGTCATATCATAAGAAATTATTGTAAAAGGAAACATTGAAATTTATGCTTGTACGCCGGCAATCATCATTTTGGATGTACTAATGACGTATTCATTTTTATTATTGCAAAAGGGCTGTTACTTCTCATGCTCTCGGGAAAAGTCGAGCATGATGCCTGAGAGTGTCATTTTTGAAATAGCGCAAGACGCTTCATCACTCGGTGCCATATGATATCGAAAAAAGAGATGGCTGATCCCTCCGTCATAGGAATCGGTATAACACGAAAGTGAAACGTGTCGTCCCAGGAGTATTTGATTGTTTTTTGTACATTGGTATATGAGAGCTTGTTCAATGCCTACTGTTGTTCGGCAGATATAGCACCGCTTAATGTGGACGCACTCACGTTGACGCCTAGTGGCACATCTCCGTACTGACGACTAATGCCTATAATCATGGTTTAGCTTTTGCGGTAGTGGACACCAAATATGGTGAATCCCGTCCAACGATGGCATCAACAAACATATAGGCAATAAACACTGATGCTCAATATGTACTCCATCAAAGCGTCGTGAAACGCGTAGAGAAACGCTACGCACGTGGTGTCTTCCCTCTAGCGTGGCCGTTAATTCTCCCAGGTAAAGCGGTGAACGCGGTGCGGCAGCCGCGCGAGCGTCGGAGAGCTGTTTTTCGATATTGATGGATGCTATGAGCGAGGCTTGGGCTAAAGCCGCCACCTTGCGTGTGCGAAAGCGTTGACGAAAAAACACTTCGACTGGAAATGCGCTGAATGGGACAGTCGTAGCAATGGCGCGTTTTTGTCATTTTTCGAGCGTGGTTACACACACGGCAATGCCCCGCTATAAAGGAGACGCGCATAGCAGCCATCTATTCATCCAGAGAACTGTGAGAGGAAAGTGTGAAAGATAAAAGGCGCGTCGATGTAGATAGCTGTAACTGGTTTGGCTGTAGCTTAGTGGGGTAAACGCCCGCCAGCCACCGTCTAAGACCGGGAGGTCATGGGTTCTGGGTTCGAGTCCTGTCAATGGAACTTTGTCTTATAGTTGTGTTTCTACACCATCTAATGGCGTTACTTTGCTGACGTATTTCCGTGACGGAAATACGTCATGAAAGTCTTGGTGGACCCCGGCATAAAACACTATCGTGTTAAAATGCACGCATCTCTACGAAGCGAATCATGAAGAGTGGGTGAAGCTCTGGGTATCCTATGGGTGATTAACCGTACTTTACTCGAGCGTTGATCCATACAATGTAACTTTAGTGACATAAAGTGACATAAATTAACATAAAAAGTCGACGACAAAGCTAGGTCCTAAGTTCCATAATGTCGGCGTTCAAGTCGCCGACTAGTATAAAGGGTTTGTGCTTGTAGGCGTTTTCTATTGTTCCTTCACAATAATGCTTGATATTCGTCTATTGTAAACCTTTTTTCATTCACGTACACACATGCTTTGACTATAGCAACGGTTTTCTGTATATCGTGACAGCAGGGTGATTCCACGAGAGATCGAACATGCCTGTCCGGTCGCAATTTTTGTTTTGCCTGGGTTTTTTATATGTTATGTGGGCACATTCAAAGTGCACGGAACCGAAAATTTTATTTCCAAGAAACGCTCCCAGCGCACAAAAAAATTATTTGAAGGTGGCGGCGCGGGCCTCCTGTTTTTGCTCACTGCAATGTGTTCGGATTTCACGGTCGAATTGAGCGCGAACTATAAATCATGTGGCGAAAATTTTTTTGCTGGTTTTAATACGCATTACTGTGAATTACATGCATGCTTTTTTTATGCTGTCCTCAAAAAGAAGAAAATGTGAAAAAATGGCAAACACGGCCGAAATCAAAAAAGGGTCCCAAGTTTGAGGCGCCTTGGCGCCTTTGCTATTACAAACACAAACTTGAAAACAATGTCAAATATAGAAAAGAGCATTTGCAACATTTATGCGGAAAATAATTTTCCTACAGGCAGCGCAAGAAAAGAAAAACAATTGTTAAAAGAGCGAGTTTTTTCAAAAAAGTACATTTTCAAAAAATAAAATAAAAAAAACTCCGGTCTCAATTTTGATGAGAATTTTTCATCGAAGAGCGCTTATGTCAGTGAACACACTGTTTTCGACACATTATTTTCGACACATTATTTATAGTTCGCGTTAATTCGGCCGTGAAATCCGAAAACATTGCAGTGAACAAAAACAGGAGGTCCGCGCCGCCACCTTCAAATATTTTTTTGGCACGCTGGAAGCGTTTCTTGGAAATAAAATCTTCAGTTCCGTGCACTTTGAATGTGCCCACATAACATAAAAAACCCAGGCAAAACAAAAATATCGACCGGACAGGCATGTTCGATCTCTCGTGGAATCACCCTTCAGAAGGCGGCAGCAGCCCACTTTCGCACACGCTAGAAGCAAATAAAATCTGAGAACACATTTTTCTAGACGAAAAGCCACCAGAGCAAGATTTTGCTGCAGTAGAATAATTAAAACTCAGATTTACGCACAATGCAAGCTGATAACAACCATCAGTCGCACTGAAGTGAGCACACACTGCAAAGGTCATTTTGGCCAGTTATATCTCGTAAACAAAGCAAATGAGGACATATGATAGTAAAACCGTGTGTTCACTGACATAAGCGCTCTTCGATAAAAAATTGTCGTCAAGATTGAGACCGGAGTTTTTTTTAATTTTATTTTTTGAAAATGTACTTTTTTGAAAAAAACTCGCTTTTTAAACTATTTTTTTTCTTTTTTTGCACTGCTTGTAGGAAAATAATCTTCCGTATAAGTGTTGCAAAGGCTCCTTTCTATATTTGACATTGTTTTCAAATTTCTGTTTGTAATAGCAAAGGCGCCAAGGCGCCTCAAACTTGGGACCCTTTTTTTATTTCGGCCGTGTTTGCCATTTTTTCACATTTTCTTCTTTTAGAGGACAGCATAGAAAAAGCATGGATGTAATTCACAGTAATACGTATTAAAACCAGCAAAATAAAGATTTTGGACACATCATTTATAGTTCGCGCTAAATTCGGCCGTGAAATCCGAAAACATTACAGTGAGCAAAAACAGGAGGCCCGAGCCGCCACCTTCAAATATTTTTTTGGCGCGCTGGGAGCGTTTCTTGGAAATAAAATTTTCGGTTCCGTGCACTTTGAATGTACCCGCATAACATATTAAAAACCCAGGCAAAACAAAAATTGCTACCGGACAGGCATGTTCGATCTCTCGTGGAATCGCCCAGCAGACAGGGAGAGTCGACGACAAAGCTAGGTCCTAAGGTCCATGATGTGTACGTTGAAGTCGCCCACCAGTATAATGGGTTTGTGCTTGTAGGTGTTTTATATTGCTTCGTCACAATTATGAGTGGCATTAATCTATTGTTAAACCTGATGTTTCGATGTTACACGGTGCCGTTCGCACGGACGCCATACGAACAAGTCTCTGCCTTAAGGTGCGTCGCCCCTTAAAAAAAAACAGTGCTGCGTAAATTTGGTTTCAAAGTATTAGTAGTTTACTGATGTACATTTTCACGAGAAGAACGATACATTTAGCGGTTTAATTGTAAACGTCGTAGATTTCACAAAATGCGTCGTTTCTTTTGGCTACTTTTACTACTCTTCGCTCAATTTGGCTATTTTTGGCTAGTTTTTCTGATTTTTCGTTCTAGATTTTGTCTTTTCGACCTGGCAACCCTGTCTGGTGACGTGTGCTTCCGATCTGAGGTAGGCATACAAGAACAATGTGTTCGTTTCCGAGGAGATGTTACTCTCAAACTTCTGAGACAAAATTGCATAGCAATAGACCTGCACTGTATTGCCGTCTGCGATTGTAAATACGCGTCATAGACACGCGTCAAATATCGAAACCATGTTGTTTTTGTGGGGCCTGTGCAACGCTGTGCTGTTTTTTTCGGCCCATTTCGTGAGGCACGGACATCTCTACACCTTCAGCAATGGCGTGTTTCATAGTTTTCTTCGAAAGAAGCGAGACATGGACATCTGTGTGAGCGGTGCGCCGCTATTCAAAGAACAACACTCATCGGGCGCTTGAATTGTAAAGAGATAGATATAAAGAGTTCGCTTTGCAGAAAGTTCGCTGCCGGCGGCGCACCGTCTTTGGTTGTGAACGAAAAATTAGCGTTGGGCTTGAGCGAAAATTCGAGATATATACATACAAGGCAATCATAAAAATTCTTCTGCTCGAGTGGGATCAGGAATTTGAAATTGCGACACCTCGTTCCGTAGCGCGATGCGTTTACATCCACGCACACATCCTCTACTATACTAACGGCTAGGTACTGATATGCACCATTTAGCACTGGTGGTACGCCCTTCTCGGAGCTTCTTCGGCGGCTTGACAGAAAACGCGCGAGATGGCGCACAGGGCCGACGGGCGCGCTTTCCGTGTTCTGTAGTGCCGCATGCATGAATATAGGAGCCGGCGCGCGTCCGCACTGTGGCTTTTCTTGCGGTATAGTTTAGGTGTCGAAGGAAAAGGGACGCGGGGCTAGTTATTGGGAAAGCGATACAAACACGGTCCTATTACGCTATCGCGTTCTACTCTAAAAAGCGAAGCTCAAGCGTCCTACAAGTTTTTCTTGAATGTATACGTGTGTATTCCTTGACATATGTGTTTGCAATAATTCACTCTTTGCTTTCGCATCCCATGGCGGCGTTTTATTATCGTGCGCCATTGCGAACATCATACGAAGGCCCGCAGTAACTGGAACGATGAGTACGATAATGTAGAGAACAAAAAGCTCCATCTACTGTATCGGTTCTATAACTTCAACTAACGCGTACGCAGCGCACGCTGACTAAAGGAAGCAAAGAAAAATAAAATGGGAGATATAAGCAGGGACGAAAACTCCCTATACCTCCCATGGGACGCGCTCTCGCATGCTGATACGCTGCGGCAGCGCCGCTTCCACCACTGGTGGCTGCCGGGTATCTACTTCAAATAATTCACAAGCAAAACACTTCTTTCATGACGTCACTGGTGCGGTCAGCAAATAGAAGCAAATGGCGCGACACTAAGAGGAGGAGGGTTACCGTGGAAGCCCTGCTTTCCCACTTCGCATGCACGCGGGATGTGTTCGTGCTGTTCTGCAGGTCCATTGGCCGCTCGTGCGACGCGGCCATTCGTTAAGTTTAGTTAACCATATATTTTTTTTTAATTTTGTTCATGTGTTGTGAAGTGCACTAACTAAAGCTGACCGATTTTTCAATAACACAAAACTCGATCAACACAAGTGAAATTTAAATCTTTTTTTATTCACACGTTTGTACTAAAAAACACACACATACACGTAGTGTGAAAGTGTCAATCTGCAAAAGCAGCTTTAAGTCACAACTTAAGTATGCACATAATGAGCAAACATTCAAGCACAATATCCGAAGCAATGCGAAATTACTAACAATCACGAGCAGGCCACGTCGTACTTGACTCAATCACGTCTGTTATGACGGCGAACATATTTTTCTTGCAGAACTCATTACCAAACAAAACAGAACTTCAGGGGAATGTGAAGGCTTGAAGCGATGATAAATTGTTCAAGAAGGGAACGACGCTGGAGACGCTGTTTCGACAAGTTGACTTGTCTTCGTCCGGTCAGCAGCATTGCCTTGACGAAGAAAAGACCGCTTGTCGAAACGTTGGCTCCAGCGAAATTCCCTGGCGAACGAATGCTCAAAGATTGAATGAGTCCATTACATGTATTTCTGTGACAGTAGTACAAGTAAAGGCCCACAAAATTTCAGACTGGCTACAGGCATTTCCACGAGCAGGAATGATCTCGCAATTGCTTCACATCATTTGAACTACATGGTAAAAGTAAAAGATGAACAAACTGGGTCGCCGAACCAGCACGCCTTCAAGCCTTTCATTAAACGTATTATGCCGACAACAGGTAGGCTGTCGTCATGACGAATTAGCCTAACGACACTGCGCTTATGTCAGTCCACTCAGACCTGCAGAGAACCGTATTTACTCATGTACTAATCCAAAATAAATTCTTGCTCAAATAATGGACCCAAATAATTGTGCTCCCACGTTGTCACTAGGAAACCTGAAAAACCTTCGCAGAACTGGAAATTCCTGGGTTAACACACCACAGAGCCGCGCAAAACATGTGATGCCCTGATTTTGCCATCTTCGTCTAATACTCGGTTGCCCTCTTCGACGTGGCTTTCTGCGGTTTCCGTTCGCTGCAAGCCCCATCAAATGCCTTACCTTTCCCGTATTCATACTAGGTACGTCAACCGAGCGAGATAACCAAGCGCGATCCGACTTGTGATATTGCTGAGCGAGTGGCAAGGGTGAGCGGAGGCAAGTGCTACGAACACAACTCAAGCCGTTCCCGCACATCGACCGATTTAAAATTTAGAAAATAAGAAATAAAAAACACAAATAAAGAAAAGAAGAGCTCTTTACAGTTCAATCAAATTTCTGTATTTGTAAAAAGTCGTGAAAGTCAATAAATGCGAACATCCACATCAACCTCGCTACGTTGAACCAGGTCTTAGGATGCCCGGCAACCGCTACGAGCGGGCACGTTCCTTGAAACCGAAACTGGCGCTCAGTTTCCCGGGCCTGATATATGGCCGTGTAAAGCGAAGGGCAGTCGTGGCACGCGGACTATGAAACGCCTGTTGGGGTCTTTGTGCCAAGCCAGTCTCGTGTGGCGGCACTGATTTTTCGCGGACGCGCGCAGCAGCGTCTGTGGCACTGATTTTCAATACATCTGCTTCTCAGTCTAAACCATCGACGAAGCCTTGCGCACGCATATACAGGGTGTCCCAATTATCTCGCAGCACGATTTAATTAAAAAAAAGCCACTCACATTAGTTGAAGAAAGCCTATTGCATATTGTTCCTAGTACAGTAGACTAGCCGCTAGTAATTTTTTTGTTAATTAGACTTGATTATGTGTGTGTAATTAAATATCTAATTCGATAAGTACTGTTCAAATCAGTGAAGTGTCAATGAGGCAGTTGTAGTCAACCACGGGGGGCATCGAACTGCGCTATTTGCAGCGACGTACTAATTGCGTATTCATTTTTTCTGAATGATAAACGATCCCCGCGATATATGAAAAGTACCACGTGACAGCGCTCCCAGCCGCATCGTAAAGTAGCGCCCTCAAACAAGCTCATTGAAAGCGATTCCTTTGTCTGTCGCACATCCGAAGAGACAGCACATCACCTTGATAGTGATATGGAAGTAGCAGCAAGCTACGCGGCTTACCAGCGATTCCTTTCTGTCAATTATACGTCACACTTCTTACCCGCCTCTTACCACTTACTGATCCGCTTGATAAGAATGGCTTTTGACAGCATGGTCGAAGCGCTGCTCTTACCACGGACGAAACCCGAAAAGCAACGAAATAGACGTAGAATATTTCAAAATATCAGTTCTACTCGCACCACAATTCAAGTGTGCACGTGCAGCTATATTTTGCGTCAGAAACTCGCTTCAAAACAAAGCCAAATTAAAGTTGGGGCTTAATTTTTTACGATTACGTGCCGGCAAAAAAAAAAGGCATTTGGCAAAAACAAATAAAACTGAAATAAGCACGCCGGATAGCAACCGACGTGCCGCAAGAAAGCAAGACCGATGCGTTGAACAAGCTAAATGTGCTACTGCCATATGTTCTGATTTGGCAAATGGGACGTCTGCAAAAAAGAAAGGAAAAAGTCACATTTGATTGTTGCTTTATTATTGGTGTATTCGTAAACACCGTTCAGCACTAGATACCGCTTAGAGAACGTGTTCAAATAGGTCCCCTCCTGCCGCTACACAGTACTGAGCCGGCTTTACAACATCCTCAGTGGCTTTTTTGATGACGGACGGGGGAATTCTGCTGCAGACATCCGTTATCCTGGCCTTCAGGTCATCTGACGTCTTCGTCTCGGTCATGTAAACACGATCTTTCACATATCCCCACAGAAAGAAATGCAGTGGAGAGAGATCAGGTGACCTAGCCGGCCAACGGACAGGCCCGTGCCTTCCAATCCATTCCTCGTGAAAAGTCGAATCCAACCAGATTCGTGCGTGGCTGCTGCTGTGTGCTGGCGCCCCATCTTGCTGGTACCACAAAAGCGGAAGCCGTGACAGGGGAATTTCACTGCAAAATCCATCCACCGTTCCTTTAAGGATTTCATCCACGTAACGCTCTCCAGTCAGCGTGTGATCGAAGAAGATGGGGCCAATTATACTTCCGGCGTAAATTCCGCACCAAACATTGAAAGACCACTGGTACTGGTGCCGAGTGTGCTTTACCCAGTGTGGATTACTGTCACTCCACTAGTGAGCATTATGCAGATTTACCTGGCCGTTTCTGCAAAAATGCGCTTCATCTGTCCAGATTACATTGCGGAGAAAGTTCGGACATTCGTCGCATTTTGTGAGGATCCAGTTCGAGAAATCTAGGCGATCCTGCAAGTCCCTCTCTTCTAAGCTTTGGTGCAGGTTAAGGTGGTACGGATGAAAACCAGAGTTCAATATCCGCCAAACTGACGACTTGGAAATTGGTGCCTCGGCGGCCACGTCTCGCACGCTAGCTTGAGGGTTTGCGGCCATAAATGCCACAACACCCGCCCGTAGGTTGTCACTCAAAGATTGAGTCCTTAGCCGCTGTTTTGTGAAAGCGCCGGTTTCTTGCAAGGTTTCATAATTTCTTACGATTGTTGATGCATTAGGTCTACCGCCACACTTCCATGAGCGATAAATATTTGCGGCCTTTCTTGTGTTGCCGTATGCGGCTCCCAAGGCAAGGATCATGTTCGCCTTCTGTTCATTAGAATAGGGCATGGCGACAAGCACGAAGAACAGCATATCCACGGAGTGAATGATGATGAGTGGGCGAAGCTGCGGAGGTTCATCGGTAAACCGTGAATCTTCCGTGCATTCTGCCCAGTACATCATCACCGACGTGAGATCGGGCGCGTTTATACTAAAGGTTCGATGAGTTATGACGACTTGCAGCTCACTTTAATTTTACATGTACTCTGTGAATTTTCATTGTTTAGAAAACCATTGTTTTAGAAAACATCTGGCGTCTTTCGTTAAGCGGCTGGCGTCTTTTCGTTTTGCTTTAGAAACATCTGGCGTTCTTTCGTTTTGCTCTTACAAAACATCTGGCGTCTTTCGTTGGTTTATTTCATCAATCAACGGCGTTTTGAACAAAATTTTTATTGTTTAGTCACGCACAGGAGAAATCTCACCAGGCACTACCTTGGAGGTAAACAATGGCTGCTAATGGGAATGAGAGACAGAAGAAGTCGGCTTTTAGCTAACACTTACACTTCTACTTCTACTAACGTTTCCTACTGAAACATGCCAATGGCTGCTAATGGGGAATGAGAGACAGAAGAATTCGGCTTTTAGCTAACGCGCACGCTGCGAATTTTTTATTGTTCAACAACGCACAGGAAAAATCTCCCACCGGCACCACCTTGGAGGTCAACGCGTAAGACTGGTTACGCACTGCGACTACTACGACTACGACTACGAGGGACGAACGGGTGCCGCCTTAAGGAGCTTCGCCCCTAAAAACGCACCTTTACACCTTTTCGCTGACTTCGTCGATCCGATTCTGTGGTGACAGGCTCCGTCACCACAGAAGAAAAAGAAAAACCCTCCAGGCACTATCTACGCAAAGACAACAGCTATCACTGCCCGTTTCCAACTAACACCAAACGCGTCTTGCTGCTTTGGGCACGGCGCACGCGGCAGATAAAACATGAACACGGTCACGATTGTTTTGTTTTGTTTATTTCGTGCGTTTATTTCATTCTCCCGAACTCAGAGGGAGCCTGTTCGGGGGCGCTACTTTACGATGCGACTGGGAGCGCTGTCACGTGGTACTTTTCATATTTCGCGGGAATAGTTTATCATTCAGAAAAAATGAGTACGCAATTAGTACGTCGCTGCAAATAGCGCAGTTCGATGCCCCACGTGGTTGACTACAACTGCCTCATTGACACTTCACTGATTTGAACAGTACTTCTGGAATTAGATATTTAATTACAAACACATAATTAAATCTAATTAACAAAAAATTACTAGCTGCTAGTCTACTGTACTGGGAACAATATGCAATAGGCTTTCTTCAACTAATGCGAGTGGCTTTTTTTTAAATCGTGCTGCGAGATAATTGGGACACCCTGTATACATAAATGGTCGATTTCGTGATATGCAACAGCGACAAGCACATGTTACTCAATCATGCTCTCGCGCGCGTATGCGACATCTATGCGTTTAAAAATACGTATATCGAAATTTTGTTCTGCAAGTCTAGCTTATATCGCTGGAAAGCATCTAAGTGGCGCGGGGAAAGAAGAACATAGGTTTAAGAGTGCTCTTGCCGGCACCGGCCATTCCCGAAACAAAGCGAAGATTGGCGAAACACGTTCGCGTTGGCCACTTTTCTCTCTCCTTTTTTTTTATTGTGGATGGGACTCCTACTCTGGGCTAGAAGGCATGTCATTGTCTTATCGTATATTTCGTATGATGTCTACTTGGTGCCGCTTTGGCATTCGTAGCGTATTCCTAATTTTGAAAGAATGTGTCTGCCTACAACGCGTTCGTCAAGCGTTCTGTATTTTTCTGTGTATTGTGCATCCCGTGGGTCAATATTTCATTGTTGATATAGATGGATCCATTGTTCGTAAGATAGTCCAATGACCTGTCCATAGGCATTATTTAGAAGTGGTTATACCGTTTTCTTATCCAATGTTAGAAATTTTAGGAACATTACCTGATCAATGAGTCATCTAATACCATACAAAAAGGCACGTACTACTCGAAAGTGATCAACCACCAAGATATCGTAGTGTTTCGTGGCTATTCTTGAAATGAACTCATCGTTTGCTGTGCGCGATAATCTATAGCTCTGGTGGTCTCCCCATTATAGCCGTTTGCCTGCGGATGAAAGCCTGTAATTCTGATGCTGCCCATATCTAAAATTTTCGGCGAATGGCTGCGATCGCTGTTGGGGTAATACGCTCGTTTTTAGCGTCATCTGCCGGTCAGACCGCAGATTGGCAACTCTGGCTTTCGTGGTGAACTGCATGGTCCTCTTGTCTCTCATGTAGGTCAACTTTGTCTACTGCAGCTTCTAATGTTCTATAAGTTTCACCGCGACTTTCGCCTCTAAAAAAATTATTTCAGGCGTTTAATAGAGATCCAGAAAGTTCATTCCTTCAGTCCTCTGTGGCTATGGCTGTGCAGAATGTAGCACTAGAAAACATATCCGCCGCAGCAGTAGCTTGTGTGAGTGCATGACTCATTCTCGGCCGCTATAAAGCAGGTGTAAGCGCTTTATTTGCATTATAGTGCCAGATGTCGTGGCCGTCACAACTTTTTTTTCTTATTGCTAAGCGACTACGACACTGCCCATCAGCTTCCTCTGCTCTACTATTAAGGCGAGTACCTTATGTGTCTCACGTGTAGCAAAATCCCGCTACGGCGGCATTAAAGGGACACTAAAGAGCAAAACGATTTTTCTCGAATTAGTAAAGTAGTCTTCCACGATACCAAAAACACCACGCTTGCTGCGAGAAGACGCTTAGTAAGCGAGAAAACGCGCAAAAAGAAAATGCAGGTGGCGACGCCACCTTGGAATGTCCGCACGATTTCCGTGACGTCACATATATTGGACGGCGCCTGCTTGGGCCTACGTAGTTCCTAGTCGGTTGAATTGAAGTACATTGTCCTCTGCGGGGGCCAGAGACTTTACATAACGAATTTGTGGAAATTTCTTTGAGGCAGTGGCGCCAAAATACGTTAAATGCTCTTGGAAATATCTTACGTCAAGAATTACAAAGTCTGGCGCGAAATTTAAAAATGAAACTTTGAACTTTGAACTACACAAGAGTTCTCCGAGCACACTTTATCAATCTAAACCAATTCGTCGTTTCTCTTTTGTGTCCCTTTACAACAGTCCGATCGAAAAAAACAGTATTAAAAGCCGGCAAAAAGTCACGTGATACTTAACTAATACGGAGTTTTAACTTGTAACGTATACTTCTTTACGTTACCGTGTTACCGGATACCGGATGGAATCTGCGCATGCGTGAACCTTTACGTTCCGTGAAGGTTTACGGAACGCAAACTACTCGCCGGATAGGCTTTACGTTTACGGCCCTATCTCGCAAATCCACCTTCGTTCGTGGCTACTCGAGGTATCCGCTTCGCGGAGACTCCAGCCGCCGAGTCAAAATAAGCCGAAGTGCGAGCGCCACTTACGATCACCTTATTCCGGCCGGATTACCGAGGCTAGAGCGACGTAAAATACCGAATACGCAAACGTGAGAGGCCTAAAGACGCTGATAGGCTGGATAGGTGGCGTCATCTAGCGGAGCCAAGGTGTATCAGGCGAGCACAAGATTATTATTGCAGAAACATCGGGCATTCTACTCCCAATGTAAATGCCTTGCAGCGCCATTATTACGAGTGAGTTGCCTTTTAAATCATTTTTCCCCCTCAAGGACACTAAGCGAAAACAATCGTGTCCATGATTGTTGTTGCGAGAAGCGTCACAAGATGTCGACACCATCGCCCGCTAACCGGTACTGCTACACCCCTTCGCTTATACCGGGATACTGCACACGCTAAAAACCTCTCTAATGATTTTGCCACAGCGTAATTCAATATAACCTAAATTAAATGTACTTTAAATGCTGTTATCATCACAAGTTAGTGGTTTGCGCAAACGTAAACGTTTACGTACGTACGTAAGAGTTTACGTTTGAGCAGCTAAAAAACTTTACTAAAACTCGAGTTCCGGTAAAACGGTAAACGTAATCTGGTAACGGTAACGTAAAGAAGTATACGTTACAAGCTAAAACTCCCTAATAAATGGAATTACGGCGTATCAGCACACTAAAGCAACCGAAATTCACATGACATGAATGTCACGTGCCTCCATCAGTGACGTCATCCCGTAAAATCATAATTAAATTAAATCGCCAAAATTTCGAGCGTCATCATGGTGCCTTCCTTGACGCCATGACCTGGCCCCATCACTTTACACCGTCGCTTAGTGAGACGTAGGCCATTGACCAGGGCGGCGGGGGGTTGCGGGTTTAAGGCAGCGGGGGCGATGGGGTATAATGAATTAGACTGAGTGCGTCAATGTAATTTATTGGTTGTCGCGCGTGAGGCATCAGTGACGGTTGAACTGACGAAGCCTATACGGTACTAACAGGCGCATCTTCTATTAAAAAGGGCTCCCTGAAAATAAATATTACGGCGAGGGGTTTCTCATTCACAGAGAAATCACGGGCAGCGTTGAATAATTTAGCAGTGAGAAATAATAGGTAGCATGTGCGTCGTAAAACTGATAATAATAATAATAATAATAATAATAATAATAATAATAATAATAATAATAATAATAATAATAATAATAATAATATGAATAATAATAATAATAATATTAATAATAATTTCTGGGATTTGATGTGCCACAACCACGATATCAATATGAGGCGCGCCGTCGTAGAACGTTCCGGAAATTTCGACCATCTGGTGGTCTTCCACATGCACTGACATCGCACAGTACAGGGGCCTCTAGCAATTCGCCTTCATCGAAAGTCGACCGCCACGGCTAGGATTGAACCCGCGGCCTGTGTAGGAGATAAAAATAATTAGGAGTTAAAAAGTGAAAGCAGTACAACGTACTCGCTCCAGCGTAACGCTCCAGCGTCCAGCCATGGCGACAAAGTAGAACAGTTGAATGAAAATGTTGACTTTGCGACGTAAACGGTTCGTGCACCAGTACACCATAGTTATGGAAAACTTCAGCGCAAAAAGTAGGGAGACAAAAATCCCGCCAGCTTCACTTCGCGAACACTGTCGAAACAGGGAAGTTTATGCCCGTCCTCCATCTGGCTATATTGCACTTCTACGCTTTTCAAGTCTTCCGTTTGTTCTTGCCTCGAAAATCGCGGTTGGGCCGCCGACGATAAGCCCATTCTCGCGCCAGCTATCGTTGACGCTCACGTCGGGCGGCTTCTTTCTTCATCAGTGGAATGATAAATCTTCGTCATTTTGAAAGCGCAAGCTCCTGAACACTGACACTGACACGCTAATTTACACTCCACTACACCTAACCGTCACCCCATCTTGGCGAGTTTCTCGAAGTTTCACCCCTCGACATCTACCGCCCTTGCCCTCGCCTCTCGGAGCACACGCAGCCCTGCCCTCCCGCTACCACAACCCCGGACATGAAAGCCTCGACTAAGAACAGATTCGCTGTTAAAATGAACACGGAAAGAACTAATTGTTAAGTAGGGCGTAGCGCCTAGGAGTACTAGGGGAGATATGCGAATGAATTATCAGAACTAAATCGAGTTACACCTTATCAGAATGCATACCCATAGAACGTGGACAAGGAAGATGCATGACGCAAAATAGAAAAAAAAGATTAAAATAAACTTTATCTGTTCTGTAGACTCAGGCATATCAAGGACATAGATGTGTAGACGTCCGGGCATTGGGTGCGTGATGATATCGCGTATTCACAAGTAAAGAGAAACAAAGGCACGTCTACGATAAGAACTTGTATATTTAAGCAAAAGCATTGCGAGGCGAACGAGGCAGCAGCGACGAGGCGACTGCCGTAACTTCGGCGCGGCCGCTGTGTGCTCGTGCTTGGCACGTAACGGACGTGCTTGGCGCGTAAACGGAGATGATCGGCCAAAGTCAGGGATGCCCTGGCTGTAACTCGAGTTCACAGGCCGCACTCGGCGGCCGCACAGTAAACACTACACGATGCAAATGTGGACTCCGAGCACCGAGCACGCTCGCTCGGCGCTCGGCGCTCGGCGCTCGCTCGCTGTTGCTATATAGGCCCCCCACTAGTGAAGGAGCCCGCTGAAAGGAGGGAGCCTGAACGATACAGAGCGACGCTCCCTGGTTGCAAGGGTGGGAGGGGGTGAATAGTGCGATGAAGTGGTGGAAACGGAGGCGGAAGGTGTGGCGCAATCTGGAATACCACGGGGCAGTGGGACCTCGAGGATGGCTGCTTTAAGGCGGTCAATAGACACTGTATCATGACGGCCATTGAAATCAAGCGTGTAGAGCTTCTCATATGGCGCCTGATGACGCGGTAAGGTCCATCGTAAGGGCGCTGCAAAGGATTTCGGACTGCGTCGCGGCGCACAAACACGTGTGTCGCCGTTTCCAAGTTAGTACAGATTTAGGTAGAAACACGGTGTTTTACACGAGGGTGTGGGGCACAGAGACTGCGCATAGCGGAGCGCAGCTGCACCACATACTCGGTTGGATCAGGGCAAGGCGAGGTAGTTGAAGCATCGAAAAATTCTCCAAGAAGGCGGGGCGGTGAACCATAGGTCAGGTCGGCAGATGTACACTTGATGTCTTGCTTTAACGTCGTCCTAAGGCTAAGCAAAACAAGTGGCAGGGAAAATGTCCAGTTGACCGTGTCGGGTTGCGCTTTCAAGGATGCTTTCAGGGTCCGGTGAAAACGATCGACCATGCCGTTAGCGATGGGGTGGTATGCTGTTGTGCGAATCCGCGAACTTCCCAGCAATACCATGAGTTTCTTGAAAAGAGCAGGCTCGAACTGTCGACCGCGATCGGTGGTGATTGTAGAGGGAACGCCAAAGCGTTACACCCAACCCGATACAAAAAATTTAGCGATTGTTTCGCTTCCTATGTCGGGAAAGGGAAACCCCTCTGGCCACCGAGTAAAACGGTCAATACATGTCAGCAGGTAGGTGTTTCCATCCGATGGAGGCCATGGTCCAAAGATGTCCAGATGAATTTTATTGAAACGCTCCAAGGGCGGTGTGAATCAGCCGTACGGAGAGGACGTATGGCGATAATGGTTGGACTGCTGGCACTGCAAACAACTACGGGTCTAAGCACGAACGTCTTTGTTAATTGCCGGCCAGACAAAACGGTGGGTGATAAGGTGTTCAGTAGCGCGGATGCCAGGAAGAGAGAGGGTATGCAAGGAGTCAAAAACAGCGCGCCGGAAGTCGCTCGGAACAACTGGTCGAGTGTTGCGGGTAGACATGTCGCACAAGATAGGAACGGTGCAAGACGGAAGGGTGACTTCACGAAACTTGTGTGTCCCAGGGAATAGGCGAAGTTTAGCGATTTCTGTATACATCCCATAAACGAAACGGCCAGGAGAGCACTATGTCGTAGGCGACTAGAGATAGATAGATAGATAGATAGATAGATAGATAGATAGATAGATAGATAGATAGATAGATAGATAGATAGATAGATAGATAGATAGATAGATAGATAGATAGATAGATAGATAGATAGATAGATAGATAGATAGATAGATAGATAGATAGATACGCTCAATGTCGCAGAAGTTCACTAGCAAATGCTTCGCATTTATTGTTGCGCACCTGTAGATCATATTTACTACCGCCTTCGGCCAACGTAACAACGGATGCATTAGGCACGATGCAACAGGCACACAGGCGAAGAAGCAGCAATGCACCTCGTTGCAACGGCCGCGCAGCGCACTGTACATGTCTCTGTTGCATTTCCTCGTGGCTGATTTGCGGCGGATCACGCAAGCTTACAAGTGTCCTTGCTTACTCTATCGCCAGTTACACGCCAGTCACGTAGAAAACACGATTACACCAAGCACATCATCAAAGCGCGGAGCGTAAAACCTGGTTAAATCGATGAAACAAAGACCAGCACAAGCGCGACTTCAACAGCTACAACAACCGCCTCGCATTCGAATGCTCTTTCCGGCATACACCTCAATCTGTGCAGCGCCTAGGACAGATAACGCCGCTCCCGGCTCGATGAAGTTGAAGCGGCGCCCGGAAGACGCTACATTTGTTACTCACAGCGAGCTCACACATCTCTATATCGCCAAACCTGGCGGACCTCAATAACTACCTAGAAATGCTGCGAGCAGGCTCTCCTAGCAGAGCATTTATGCATTATATTCGCGTAAAATTGAAAACCGACAGTAAATGAAGGCTATTACAAGCTACACCAGCATATCTATTAAGCGACAAGGGTGGACTTACTCGCCAGCAGGACATATTTCTGAATAAGGTTATGGCCTATGCAGCATACACACGACAGGTACTTGACAAATGGATTTGACAAAGACAAGCAATTGCAAACACTTCACCTCGATGCCCACACTGTCAAGAAATATGCATAACAGATTTACACCACGTCATTTGGATTTGCTCAGCTTTCCCGCGAGGAAGAACACACATCCAACACTTGTCACGCGATGACATAAGAACTTTAAGAGAGGTACTACATTCGAATGATGAAGCACAAACAGCACTTGCGAACTATGTTAGTAAAAGTGGCCTGTTTCGAGTGGTGTAGAAGAGATCGATCATCTAGCGCGAGAGCGACTCCATTGAAGCTCTAGCGAAAACGCATTCACGCCAACTGATGTTAGTATATTGTGCTTATGCTGTTCACCCAACAATCTTTTCCCCACGTATTCCAAAACTGCGGCCAAGAGCCTTCCCCTTCGGCGAAATAAAGGTTCAAATCATTCATTCTATTTGACATCACTGGAGCGGCTGTCACATATTTTGTGAATTTAGCGGCATCTCTTTCTCCTGTGTTGGCAAACTGATAAAGGTTAAGCGTGTTTCGTGCTACGTTGCGACCTGATGATTGCTGTGTTTTACGGCCACTTAATTTTAACGCTGAAAATAAACCACACAAGATGACAAGGAAATCCGGATTATTATATTTTGCGGGCCTTTGAATTTTTTTTATTACGCCAGGAATAGTTCTTCGATATCATGGTTAGTTTAATTTTGTCGGTTGGCGCGTGTTCACAGTACTTCATCGTTCCGCCATTTAAGAAATGATGTACCCTCTTCTCCGCTATTAGCGGAGCTTAAAGGGGGCAAATAAATTTTAATAGCAAAATAGATATACGAGCAAATTAAGAAGTTTAGCACAAACATTTCACCAACATAAGACGGTATTTCGTTCCTGTGCTTCTGCCCATGTCTGTGCTGATTTTAGACCGCTTCTTAAATTACGTGTTTTGGAAGCGGGGTCACTTTATTGAACTCCAGTTTTAATTCATACCCCACCATTGCTTGCCACAGTATCCCGCAATGTAAAATCGCTGCTTTTATGATTTGTTTTTCTGCTGTCAAGACCCGTTCTGTGTATATAGTATTCGCTGTTCGATTTCTAAAGCCAGCGTTGAACAACACAGATCGTGATGTGACACAATGGTAAATAAACTTCCACTCCACAGCGTAGATCCCCTGAAGGATGTATCACTGCGCTTTTAATAAGTTACAAATTAAAAGTTACAATGCATATCGCAGTGCTTTAGCCTTTAAAATGGCATGCTACTGTGAATGTAACGTCTATGTGAGAGAGAAATGAAGAAAACGCAAAGATAAAATTGTTGTAACAGCCACGTAATTTATGAGTTATAAGTTACTTGCCATTTTATGCTGTCCTAAACGTTACCGTGATTAGACTGTAGCCACTACTATAGCCGACAGATAGTAGACATTATCCAGCGCTTACAAACGTTAGTCGTTAATTAACCGCTGCTACCTAAAATCAGCACACAGTAGACAACAGTTAGCCACCACTAGCTGACATCAGCAAGAACTAACCACCACTAGCCAGAATAATCCAGTGCTAGGCAACACTTAGCAAAAGCTAGGCACCTTCAGACCACGCTATCGTACAGTTGACCAGTAATAGTTTTTTTTCGAGTAAACGTCCTACAGGTGTGACGTGCATGCCATGTTATTTTGCCATGTCAGGCAACTGATAAAATAGCATCTGCCATCTAGGCCATTCACTTCATGACATACATGAAAATTCATGCCATTCATGTGTCTATCGCTAGCATATAATGATTCCATAAATATTCTTGAGTATTTAAGGTTAACCAAACAACCATCAATGTTTCAGGACATATGCATCGTGTCATTTTGTCACACATCTCTGACATCGATGGGGCACATGTCTTGTCGTTCCTGTCAAGACCCCTCATTCATATTTATGATTTCATGCACTCTCACAACAGAACATTTATAAAAGTACCACTATGACATCACGATGACACTTGTCAATCACGGTTTATTACACCTCTTGCTTTCATGTCTCGACTTATTCTTCTTTTTCGCCATCCATTGATCTCGTAGAAATGAGCGCAAAAAACAGAGACCATCTCATGGCACGCAGTATCTAGCATATACCAAGTTCAAAGGGCCCTGAAAGGGTTTTGACCATTTCGTACAAGCGCATTGAGCCGGCAAAGAAACGCCTAAGGATCACGTGCAGACTTATTAAAACTCTCTGCGTCAAGTGTGTAATTTCTAACCAGACTTTAAACATGCGAATTGCTACAGGTTTCAGAGGCGCAGCCGAACGAGTTTTCAACGTTCCGCTTCAATTCTACCTAGCATCGTTCCATTATATGCAGCACCGGCGACCGATCTGATCATAAATGTCCAGTATACGTCAATGAACGTCCGGCGGACATCGAGCGCCGGCCGCTTGTGTGCTTCATGATGACGTGAACAGGGAAATAGTGTTCATCTAGCGCTCTGTTTTCTCAGACATCACGACATACCCAAGCTACGTTGTGTACAAATCTAGCGATTGGTCACTTGTAAAGCTACGACATCATGTAATGATTGTAAGCCAACTGACGAGTGGAGTCGTTTCAGCTCGTCGCTGCATTGAGGGTCTCGATCTCGCTATCCAATCAACGCCAGGGTCCACGCAACAGCGGCTGTAATTTCAACCCTAATTACATGGCCACATTGCCCTTCCTTACGCGCGTCCGTGACCGTTCTCAAATACTTTGTGTTTGTCCGCATATTTCTTGGCGTTTGCTGGCTGTCGGCTTACAGAAGAAGAAGAAGAATAAAATAAGATCGGCTGGTAGATCATCTCAACCATTCTGCGATCCGCTTCGTATCCGCTGCCTGACGGTGCGCCGCCAATCTTCATGGCCGAGGCGTGGCCTCCGTGGTTAGCTCCGGCAACGAGCAACGGCGTGCTACCGGAGCTAATCGCGGAGGCCACGGAGGAAGCCACGGTGAGTGCCAGCCAGTCAGGAACAAAGTCTTGTTGTTGGAGAACATCTATGTATTGAACAGTGATCTCATGAAACAGCACACGTGCAGGCCGCCTGTCAGGGTCGCAATGAAATCCGGACATTCTCGCCCACCATAAGCAGTGGAGGCCAAGAAGCATAATAAGGTCAAAAGTCATCCCATCCTCGTTTTCTATCTGTAAAAACCTGATTCCAAGTGAATGCAGAGGAAACTCTTCAGCGTTCTCTGTAAAACATCCCAGAAGTAGACCCGTTCCGAACAGTGCAAAAATACGTGACCTGTTGTCTCCGGTTTTCTACAGATAAAGCAATTCGAACCCCATGCCATGTAAAAACCCCGTTCTTCCAAGAAGGTCCGCACTGATAAAGTACCCGAATGTAATTAAAAAAAAGTTTTCGCTCCTGAATGAATTTGCATTTTCTTCACTCGTTTGAGTACATCTTTTCCCTCGCCACCACTGTTTATTGACCTATACATAGGCACTGGAAAAGTCGTATCACATATGTGTTTATTTTATTGCTTTCGAGTGAGTATAAAGAGATATTCATTTGAGAACGTCACTGACAGAAAATGGACGCTGTCCACAACTTCCTTAAAAAAGCCTCGCGTGGCTCCAGGCATGTTTGCAGTGCTAAGAACAAAGTTAGGCAGCACGCGACAAAGGCGTAGCTGGCACAATGTTCGCAGAAAAGGATCTCGCACGTCCCAAAAGAAGAGAAAGCGATTAACTAGCTGCCGGACAAATAGATGAGACAAGCTAAGTCCCCTTGCTTTAACGTGATTTGATCTACCGCATCTTTCCCAAGCTTACCCCCACACAAAAACAGCGAATACCCTATGAAACTTTTGCACATTCACTTCAGGACTAAATAAAGTTCATTTCATCATCATCACTAGTGTACAACTTAGCACTTGCATCACATACCATAACTTGCTCATAAAAACATATTACATAGAGTGGCTCTCGCAAACGTTGAGAGGCAAGTGGCGTTCCACCCTGTTGCTTTTTAACACGAAAGTGTTTTATGCCGGGGTCCACCAAGACTTCAGTGACGTATTTCCGTCACGGAAATGACGTCGAAAAAATATACACAATCAGATGACAAAGAAAAAAAGGTACCTTCAACGGGTATCGAACCCACGACCGCTCGGTCCGCAACAACAGATATCGGGCACGCTATCCACTGCTCCCCGGTCACAGACTCTGGAGGCTTTACGAACGCGCCTTTTATATCTACCACTCTCACGGTCGGCTGGGTGGTGTTGACCTCTGGGAGTGGTAAGGTAAAGTAATTCGTCTTTGCTGTGGCCTCCACGACTAGCACCTGCAACGCATTACGCGTCCATCTCTATCGGCGCGTTTTCAATAGAAGTTTACATTTGTCAACGCCTTAGCACACCGCGAGGTGGCGACCTTTGCCCAAGCGCCGGCCTCGCTCAGCATCACGCCAATACAAACCAAAAATAGCTCTGCGATGCGCGCCTGCCTCACCTGGCTGTAACACCGCGTTCCAAGCTCACGCGCTCGCCCCGAGAAAAATCGCGGCCGGGCTACCGGGGCGGCACGACGCGCTTTGAGTTTCTCTCTAGTGCGGCCATGGTGTTCAATCCCATTTTAACATGCCGCGGGATGGCGACCAAGTTCCACGTCCAATATGCGACGCTCTTCTGGCTATCCCACCTCGTTCTTTGATTACGCTTTCACCGTTAACTACTACAGCTACCACAAGGGTTTGTTTAATCATTTAACATGGACGTTAGTCGTCGGGATGGAGATGTACCACCAATCATAAAAGTGGGTGCATACACGTTAAACGGCGCCATTAGCTGCCAGACATCAATATACATTGTGCAAACTCTCTTATATCAATGTACAGTAAGCATTCAATTACTTCTGTAAGGGCACGCTTTACTTTCGTGTTATTCCGATTCCTATGACGGAGGGATCAACCGTGTTTTTTTTCTCGCATTTGCTGTACCGGCTCAGTCCAGTATTCATCGGTGCTTTTATAGTGTTGAAGGGGTATACCTAGGTACTTTCGTGGACTTCTAAACCACCGAATGCTGGCAAAAGCATCTGGAACCGATGACCATTCACCATGCCATAGCCCCAGACACTTCTCCCAGTTCACTCGGCTTCCGGCAATTTGGCCAAATTTCTTAACAACGTCAATTGTCTCTTGTACACTTTCTTTCGATGTACAACATATTGCCACGTCATCAACACCCGCCAAAACCTTCACTTCGGCTTTCAGTAGCCTAACACCGCGAATGCTTTCATTGTGTACAATGGCCAAGCATAAACTCTCAATGAAAAGGGCAAACAAGAGAGTGCTAGCTGGGCAGCCTTGGCGAACGGAACGTTCCAGCTTTATAGGAGCTCCCGGCATCTTGTTAATGGTTAATCTAGTGGTACGACAGGACTACTCCCTCTGCAATAACCGATCGAACATTAACATGGTCCAGTATGGTAAAAAGGACATCATGCGGTCGGTACAAAATCAAATACCTTTTCGAAATCAAGCTGTAATATCGCTGCAGCTGAATGAAAAGCATCACAGCATTCAAGGACACAACGCATCGTATGTGTGTTCGTCTAAATGTAACGCCCCTTGATGCCACACGTCTGGTGCTCACGACCTATTTCTTTAATAATGGACTGCAATCTCCCTGCAAGTACTTTCATGAGTATTTTATAGTCGGTGTTAGTTGGCGATATGGGTCTGTACGACGTAGCTAATTTTAGCATTGCTTTTTCCTCGGTCTTTGGAATGAGAACTGTGTGTGTCTCCGCAAATGACGGCGGTAATGTTTTGGCTTTGTAAGCTTCCTCGAAGACAGCTAGTAAAACTGAGGATATTTCTTTTTTAAACTCCTTATACCCTACCGCACCCATACCATCTGGTCCAGGCAACTTTCCAGGAGAGAGACAATCTATTGCGTTTTCAATTTCCGAAACTGTTATCGGTAATTCTGAATTCTTTTTTGTTTCTTGAGATAACTGTAGCATCCTCCCAAGGAACGCGTCTTTGAAACGCTCTACGGCTACTGGTGCAGCAGCAAAGAGATATTTGTAGTAGCGAAGGAAGGCGTCTGAGATAGTGCTGTTAGTAGTTAGTTCGATATTATTTTTCTATATTACTTCGATATGGTTTCTACGTGCGTGTGCTTTTTTTCGATACCAAACGCGCGTTTAGTGGGCGCCTCCTCCACCGCCCATGCATATGCTCTTGCACGCAGGAGTGCTCCTCGGTAGCGTTCCTACCCAGGAGCACTCCTGGCACCTTGCAATCTCGCCGTACATGGCCGGTTCCTTTGCACCGTAGGCATTGCATGGCCCTTCCGGGCGCGACTACTAAGGCCAACTCTCCTGCCACACGGATTTGGTGGGGAAGGTCATCCTCTGAGATTCCGCTCTGCAACTTCAGGAGTACAGCTCTTGTTGTCGATCCTTTGTCACTCCCGCCGTCGACGCGCCAGCGTTCCTGGTTCACTTCTACTACATTGCCGAAAACAGCGAACGCCGTTCGTACATCTTCATCGGCGACTCCGTGAAGTAGCCTGTGCAACCGTAGTTTTATCTACTCGTCCTGGGGATCAACAATGAGGCATCGATGTCCCTTCACTTGAAGTTCTTTGAAAGACAGCATTTTCCCCATTGCTCCTTCTCCACTCAGGGTGACCGCCCAGACGTGATTTATCTGGTAGGCTCCAAGCGCCACATTAGGCAGTAGTCATGTGGGCACTATGGCGTCTCTAAAGTCTTCAACCCTATATGGCCTCGCTCAAACGTCGCCATGCAAAATCACGGTATGCATAGTGACACGTCCCGTTGGCAGTTGAGGCAAAATCACTTGGTACTTTTCAGTTGTCCTGTTACCGCGGCCAACAAGGGCCGCTTTTGCCGCTCCGACGTAGCGCTGCATTCATGGTGCTGACAACAAGCGAGAACCCAGCTTCGGTAAAACGCAAGCCAACATGCAGGAAAGACGGATTAACCGCATTGAAAAAGCAAGCAGAATGCCCAAGCTACCGGCGGGAGACTACAAAATTGTCATCCGATCCAGAGGAGGCCTATGCGTGGCCGCACTCGGCCCAATGGATATAACCAGAGGTATACATGAAGCCGCGGCTACACCACTAGAAGTCAGGCAATTTGACGTAATATGCCCCAACAAGACACAAAACATCATGGTAGTAAGCACCCCAGATCCCGACAGAGCGGACCAGTACAGAAAAATCAAGAAAATACCTATACGCGGCAAAGAACACGAAGTGGCAGCGTATGAAACAGCACCAGAAGATACAGCCAAGGGAATCATTAGAGGAATCCCACTCGAGGAAACCCCTGACAGCATTAGGGCGGCCCTTGTCACTGAAAGAAACCACAGCATCATCACGGCTAAATGACTGGGGATCATCGTGCTCTTCAGTGGTAACAAGCTACCCTCGAGTGTGTGTTATGATGGAGTAATTATACCGTGCGCGCTATACCGCAAGCAAATCGACTACTGTAAGCAGTACAACAGACTAGCACATAGAGGTGATGTGTGCCCCAACCCTAAGATAAACTCTGCCCGGGTTGCGGAATTCACAACCCCAAAGACGACCACAGATGCGACCCTAAATGTCAAATCTGTGGAAAGGACCACGCTACAGCCGTCAAAAGCTGCACGGCCAAGTTCAAGAAGCCTTACATCGTAAAACAGAGACAATGGGCCAGAATACAAGAACAACACAAGCAAAGCTCACCTCAACAGAGAGGACGTCCACGCCAGCGCTCGACATCTAGACCTAGAAGACGACGACAAACAAGATCCCAGTCCGGTTCAAGAAACCCCAGCCCTGAAAGCTCCCGGCCCAGCTTCAGGTCGACATCAGCGTCTAAGAGACCAACTAACAAGGTGACCTGGGCAGATAAAGCACGCGGCTCGTGAACGGAGGGAACTCAGGAGGTCAAAAATAACAACGCCAGCAATAACAGCAACAGTGAAGAGCTAGAACGCCTTAAAGATGAAAACAGACATATGAAAGAAATAATAGCACAGATGAGAGCTCAAATAGAACTAGTAACTAAGGAACGCACACGCGCAAAACCCATAAGTCCTAACATAACTACTGCTGTAATGCATGAGGAAACACCCATAGCCGACGATCGCATGGAGGTAACCATACCTCCATTAAAACGCAAGGCCAAAACGCAGAAAACTACGGAGCCCCCAAGCACTAAACAAGAAAGCATATCGCAACAAACACGACTAGATAACATTGAGAAAAAAGTAGACCAATTATTAACAGTGTTCCAATCGATCCTGGAAACCACCGCTAAGACGTCTGTCGATCTGACGGTACTTGCAGCCAGGGTAGAAATGCTGGAACGAGGACACAAAGCGCTAACAACAACACCAGAGTTTGAGGGCGCAGACGGGAATGTTCACCAACAACCGCAGGCACCAAGCCCAACAGCCAACCGCCACAAAACCTCCAACCCCCATCATCCACCCAGCTATATTCACTCCCCATACACAAATAACAAACGGCAATGGGCAGGCGCGGTAAAGGACAACTCCGTATATGGCAATGGAACTGTAGAGGATTCAGGGCAAAGAAATCCGTTATCCAACAATACATCAGACAGGGTAACAAGCCAGATGTTATTCTACTTCAAGAAACGTACGGACTCGCCACACTACCGGGATACCAATCCGTAAGCTCCGACCGAGAGGAAGAACAAAAAAACTCTCACTACACTAGTGCGAAGGAAGATTACGGTCAGAACCCATAATCTCGAAATTCGATACAACCATATAATGACAGAACTTCTATCTAGGAAAGCAAAAGGGAGTAGCACATTCATTCTTAACGTATATAGCAGTCCGTCAAATCACCGACAACAATTTCATTGTCTATTTAGGAAGGCCGCGATATTAGCTGGCAACGCCCCGCTCATCATAGCAGGGGACTTCAACGCCCCAAACGAAGCATGGGGATATGGATTCGCCACCCCCAAAGGGAAACGTCTATGGCAGAGCATACAAGACGAACAGCTTACTCTGATAACAGACCCGCATGCATACACACGCATAGGCACAAGCACCCAGAGAGACACCACACCGGATCTTACAATAACCAAGAATGCCCCGGGGCCTACATGGCACAACACATTCGATGATCTACGCAGCGACCATAGAATACTCGAAACGCACCTACCATTCACAAATAGCGAAAGCGTAACGGCCATGCGTAACATAAGACGCCTAGTTGATTGGGATAAATTCCGGGAGATCAGAAAAGCGATCATCGAACCCCCTAACGATATCCAGAAATGGTGCGAGAGTATATTTGACAGCGTCAGAAAAGCCACACAAGAAATAGAAACAGATATCCCAGCGGAGCGCATTGATAACAGATTAATACACCTGTGGCGGAGGAAAGAAGTACTACAGCACAAATGGCGGATGCAAAGACACAACAGAACAACCCGGAAAAAGTTAGCACAGCTCAACAAAGACATTGAAAGTCACTGCACGCAGCTATGTGAGCAACAATGGGAGGAGATCTGTAAGGACATGGGCAACCATATTGGAACTTCACAAACGTGGAAGCTGCTAAGGTTTCTCTTAGACCCCACCAGTACCAAAACTGAACAGAGACACACTATCCGTTGTCTCACACGAGAACACGAAGGAAAAGCGGAACAACTTATGGCAGATCTACAGAACATCTACATCCCCCAATCGCCACCACTGCAACATAAGGACTATACAGGCGTAGCGAACCCCAAGATGGACCAAAACTTTGAGGCAACGGAGATTAGGGCGGTTCTCCACAAATTAAATGTAAAATCCGCACCGGGACCCGATGGAGTCACCAACCGAACATTGCGTAACCTGGATGATGAATCCATAGAATTTCTAACTGGATATATCAACAAATGCTGGACAGACGGGGCGATACCCGACGCGTGGAAAGAGGCTAGGACAATCCTTATACCGAAACCAGGCAAGCCAATTAACAAACTAAACCTACGACCCATTTCGTTAACGTCATGTGTAGCCAAACTAATGGAGCACGCATTCCTAAATCAAGCCAACAATTACCTTGAGGACGGTGAACACTACCCAGACACGATGATAGGCTTCCGTCGTCACCTATCTACCCTAGACGCCATGATACAGATCAAACACCAAATAATAGACAACCCCACAAGATCCACACGAGCCATATTCGGCCTGGATCTCAAGAAAGCATTTGACAATGCGGCACATGAAACAATTCTCAGCCGCATATCGAGCTTAAACGTGGGTGAGCGAGCTTACAATTATGTCAGGAACTTCCTAACCAACAGGAAAACAAGAATTAGCTTAGGAGGCCTTACATCTGATCTCCAAGAACTGGGCTGCACAGGCACACCACAGCGCTCCGTAATATCACCATGCTTTTTAATCTAATCATGATTGGGCTACAGAAGGAGTTAGATAAAATCCCAGGAATAAATCACTCTATATACGCGGATGATATCACAATATGGGTCAGTGATGGCAGCGACGGCTACATAGAACAGAGACTTCAGGAGGAAATAGGAACAATTGAGCGATACCTGGAAGGTACAGGACTCAGATGCTCACCAGAGAAATCTAAACTTCTTCTCTACAGGCCAGTAATCAGAGGCGGACCACCCAAATCACAGGAAAACAAGCGGCAATACGAGGAAATTAGGATTCATACACGGGAAGGCACAACCATACCGTTAGTCCCAAAAATGCGTGTACTCGGATTAGTCATCGAGGCTAACGGCACCAACGGCGAGACCATACGCAGGCTAAATGCCAAAGTCACGAATGCGATGAGGCTCATTCGCAGGGTCACAAATAAACACCAAGGCATGAAAGAAGCTCACGTAATCCGCCTAATACAGGCATTCGTAATAAGCCAAATAACGTATGTAGCAGCATACGACAACTGGCAAAAAGCAGAAACCAACAAAATAAATGCGCTCATCCGGAAGGCCTACAAACAAGCGATAGGAATAGCAGAGTATGCGAGCACAGACCTACGTCTTCAGCTAGGAATACATAATACACTTGAAGAGATAGCGGAAGCTCAGCGCATATCCCAGCTTGAACGGCTCACAACCAAAACGGGAAGAAACATAATGACCAAATTAGGAATCATGTACCATGCACAACATGGGATCAAGCATGACATCCCCAATACGCTCAGAGCTAAGATCGTCGCTAACCCGATACCGAAAAACATGACCCCTATCACGAACGCGGTCCGCAGAAGACACAGAGCCAATGTACTGCTCAAAGCCCACGGCACAAACAGTCAATCTATTTTCGTAGATGGTAGCCCATACCCTGAACACAAGGCCCACACTGCTGTCGCGATCGACACGTCGGGCATGTGTATTAACGCGTGCACTGTCACATCCAACAAGATAGAGGAGGCTGAGGAGGTAGCCATAGCCATGGCTATCACCTCCAACAAACACAAATTCGTACTGAGTGACTCGCAAGTAGCTATCCGAAATTTTACGCAAGGACGGATTTCACAACAAGCCCTCAGAGTCCTCGTTAATAGCCAAGAACTAAAGAAAGTAGATGAACCCAAATACCTAATATGGTTCCCGGCGCACACAGAGACTGATACCTCCAATCCGAACGAGATGACCCATGAGTTGTCGCGAGAATTAATCCGCCGCGCAACTCGAACAGACCCCTCGGTGAACATCCCTGGCGGCGCCGACGTACCACACAAAGACAGATTTACATGCTACACAGAATACACACAACACTACAGAAAGACGAGGCATGTCTTCCCCGCACCTCAACCGAGTCTAGACAGGAAGCAAGCATCTGAATACCGACAGCTACAAACAAACTCCTACCCAAACCCTGCGCACCTCCACAGGAGCTATCCACACCTATACCCGGACAACAAATGCAAACTATGCACAACAGAAAGGGCTTCGTATAAACATATACTGTGGGAATGCCCCAACCTATCAACAAGTTCTCCTGAGGCGCTCCGGGAGCGGTGGCGGCTAGTGTTGCTCAGCTCGGAAGTCGAAGACCAAAGATGGGCTATCCAGCAGGCCAGAGAGGCTATAGGGAGACAAGGTCTCCTGGTGTCTACCTGTGTGGTCTAGCCCAGACCACAAACATGCCGGATCTCGTAATAAAGTTTATTCACTCACTCTGAAAGCGTTGGGCTGTAGCGCGCTGCACAAGCACGAAGTAGCAACCGTAACAGTTCGCGCTCGTCCTGTGCGTACCTGTGCATTCTTTTCGAGTGTCCTTCCTTGTGTTTGAGCAGCGCGCTGAAAGTGTCGAGCTGTGACTGTTGTTAGATCGTGGTCGTCATGTGTGTGTTCTTTTCGTCAATCCCTTGCGCTCGAGCGGCGCGTTGCAGGTATCGGGCTGCTTGCCGTTCTTCTTGCGACATTTTAACTTGTTGCTATCGCATGCATTGCTTCGCCGTTGCGGTGAAACTCTGACTGTTTTCATGCCATGACCAGACAGTCACATTTGTCAAACCGTCTTACCCTCCCATGCCAATTTTGGTCTACACCAAGCTAAGGAGACGATCATGAGAGCGCCCAGACGTAGGCGGCTAGATAGAGAGAGAGATAGATACGTAGATAGAAACACTCAAAGTTCCTTTGGTTCGGTAAGAAATGCTTCGCATTTAAAATAAAAATTGATTATTGCATGCAAGAGCAATACTCCCCGCTCGAGAGTTCGTCCCCACGCACGAAATATTTTGGTTAAAATATTAAGGAAGATGTTACAGCATGGAAAATTGCAATACAACAAGGCGTTACGGATGATAAAGAAGAAACTCTGAGTTAAAAGGTTTGACATTTAACTTGAAGGACGTGAAATTGCGATCGTAGGCTAAATTGTCAGAAGATAAGCTTATTAGTTCCCGATTTAAAAAAAAAAAAAAACGCCAGGCCTGCGCGGAAAGCGCAGCACAGTCACAGCGAAAGCTGGAAGAGCGGCGTTTCTAGAGCCCGTTGTAAACTCTCTTGGGGCTACTAATACAAGTACACTAGCAAGGTACCCACTACGCTATAAATCACAATATTTGTGAAGTTGGGAAGCACCTACAACGCCATTATTCGTCATTGTGCGCAGAAGCGAGGTTCCAGCTACACATATGTAAGGCATTATGTGCACTTTGTTTAGGTGACGACTGATGACGATGAAGAATTGTGGCTCAGCCCTTGTAATGGGTTGGAAGCTTTAAACGGCTCACCAGTTACGGTAATTCGCATTATGTGACGCCCGGTCGCTATTTCACTCTCCCACCATGCAATATAACATACGTTGACGTGAGAAAGAGCGACAGAGAGAGGAGGCATGAAGTTTATTGAGATCCTGAGGAAATGGATGATGGGCTTATGGGCTTCCTTGGCAACCAATGCAGGTGCGCTTGCGAGGAACCCACTACCCTATATCCCATCGTTATTTCTGTGAAGTAAGGAAACAGCCACTACGCCATTTTTCGTCATTCAACGGAGAGCCGTGGTACCCGCTAAAAACATGTAAGGCATTATGCGCACTTTCTTGGTGTTGTGCCTGATGACGATGAAAAATTATTGCAGAGTCCCTTGTAATGGGTTGGAAGCATCCAACAGCCCACTCGTTGCGCAATTCGCATTGTGTGACGCCTGGTTACAGAATTCGCGTTGTGTGGTGCGTGGTTGTTATTTCACTCTTATACCACACTAAATTACATATGTTAATGCGGTTCCTTCTGGACATGAAGCCTGTATAGCTTCTTCTTGCAAGGCCGTTCCAAGTACCGGCATGGCTCTGAGGTACAACACTGGGCTCCCACGCAGAGGGCCCAGGTTCGAACCCCGTTCCATCCTGGAAATTTTTTCTTATTTCGTTTTTCTTATTTCGAGCGATAGTGCTTACGGACACCGGTGGCGGCGGCGGCGGCGGCGGACAACTACGGCACCAAAAACGGCCGTTGAAATGATCTCATAACAGCTTTCGCTGTAAAAAATGCGTCCTCACTGCGCACATCTAAAATGACGCAGTTTTGTGGCGCTAAATAACCATAGAAAGTAAGCTCAAATCAATTCAAGTTAATACTTTATTCGTTTTTTTTTGTGATACACTGCCGTCCGTTGCCATGAAGTGATGAATAACCTGCTGTGGAATCGGTTAAGACACCTGCATGATTGTCGCCGCGGTGTTAACGCCGAGTGATGATTACGTTGACGTTTGTTTTCTGAAAGAACCACGGTGTCGCGCACATTCTGAATAATGAGTTGAGGTCATATGTTTTACTCAGAATATCCTAGAGTGTTTTGCTCAATGTC
This sequence comes from Rhipicephalus sanguineus, assembly GCF_013339695.2. NCBI lineage: Eukaryota > Metazoa > Arthropoda > Arachnida > Ixodida > Ixodidae > Rhipicephalus > Rhipicephalus sanguineus. The sequence continues at coordinate 78,822,989 of NC_051178.1, read as the reverse complement.
TGTTTTGGTGGTGCTTGTTCACTAGATTCGTGTTGTTCGATAAATATTTGATTTTTCACTTGGATTACTCTTGTGAAGACAACATTGCTTCGCATTCACAGCCGCATTGCAGCTAGGGTAAGCAGCATTATCTAGTGTAACTAGAACAAAAACGTCACTTTCTACATCACTTTCTTTCAAATTGTAATTGTATTCGACAGCCGCACAGTTCCCACGCATGTGTGCCCGGCTCGTCCTCTTGCTGGCAAATTCCTCAAGAGTCTGAATATCTTACACGGGCCAACAATGGCTTGCGTTGATTGGTGCTTAACGATACAAAGATGTGGTGAGTGTTCTAAGAATCAATCTGTTTATTTTTTCAGAACCACAATGCGAAAAACCACACGTTTCTCAATATTGACTGCCAGCGCGCTCCTGATAATATTTGAGGCATTTTCCGTGTGGACGACTTACCACGTAAATAAGTGGGACAATAAGACACGATATGAACATTTTATTGTGGAAACGGAGTGGGGTAAGTCACGCGAACGGGTAATCGCACACCGCAATATTAACGCCCATTAACAAAGGCTCAACCGAAGAGTAGTAGTTATGCGCCCTTCCGGCTTTTGCCACTATCAATTGTTACTAGAACGGAGATAGAGAAAGAGAAAAAAAAAGGAAGAGCAAATGCAGGGAGTTTACTAGAACAAAATTGTAAACTCCTAAGGTAGCTGCAAGCGTTGGTTTCATGCCAATAGCATGCTGAGAAAAAATATACTCATGTTGGAGCATTCTCTAATGTAAATTTTCTTGTGTTCTTTACAACAGATATGCCACAAAGAAGTACAGAAGGTGCACTAACGGAAGGTGCACGCATTGAAGAAGCTATATTTGTAGCGGAGAAACCAACGAAGGCTACAGTAGATAAATATGATTCGACCCTTGAAGGGCCCCTCCCAGTTGCATTTGAGGCTGCTCTTGAGAAGTACGCCGTCGTACCGAAAGGCAACGTGAAAATTATAGCAATCGTCACCTACTATCGGTCCGGATCAACATTTTTTGGCGAGTTATTGTCTTCTGCACCAAGGACATTCTTCCACTTCGAGCCCCTTATGTTGTTCACTGTGAGCGGCAGCATTCGACCGGGAAGGCAGCGCCACGCTTTCCAGCTGTTGGACGCTCTCGTGAGGTGCCGTTTTGAGCCCCTCTACACAGCGTGGCTGGAGAGTGGCGGTTACTACAAGTTCAATCACTTCCTGGCTGATATCTGCGAAGGTGGACAGTCGTGTTCTTCTCCAGGTCACCTTACCGCTTTGTGTTCAAGAGCGCAAACGCAAGTTTACAAGTTTACAAGGCTTCGCATCAGTCAGGTCAGATTTGCACATACCCTTTAATGTATTGTAGCTACATAGAATGTAATTTCCCTTTATTTCTCCAAAGTGCAAAAAATAAGAAAATAATATAGTCACATTATCGAAACACGCATTAGGTTTGCTAATGTGCACAACGCGAATGTTATTTAAAAATAGAAAGCAAAAAACGGAGCGCCAGCGGAGTCGCTTGTGGGGGAAGTGCAATTTCATAGCAATGAAATTCACACATATTGTTTATGCCTTTTTGTGAGCTTGAGGTAATAATTTTCGGTATGACGCTGTATTTGGCTGCGGTACATAAGGAACACATGCAGAATTTCCGTGTATGTGAATGTAAATGTATGCATGAAGAATACAAATGTAAGAAATGTATAATGCATGTAATGTAATCTCCAAGATAACGGCTATAGAGCTATACAGACATTTAGTTAAACAAGAACCTTGAAGCTGCGTCATAATTGACACAGGCTATACAGACATCCTGGCGTCAGTGCACTTTGCATAATAATAATAATTGCTAACACAATATAAGTTGCAGGATTGCTGTAGTGGGGACCTGCGGTCTAATCTTTTTGCACCTGGCGTGCTTTAATGTGCACTGAATCTATGTACACCGGTACCCATGTATTTTGCCGAATCAAAATTTGGCTTTTGTGGCCAGCTACCGCGCACGCGTCCCCAAGCTTAGTAGTGCGACACCTTACCTGCTAAGGTACCACCGTGGTATATATCCGGAAACAAAACGCGTTTAAAAATATTACACCATCTCCCACTCAAGCGAACCGTGAGGGGATGCGAAGCAGCATTGGGGGCGCACACCAAGTTTTCGTTACGTTCACTCGGCGTTTCCGTTAGTGTGTGAGGCTTGTATTTAGTGTTTGCGTTATTATTACGCTTTGTTTGTGCGTTGATTTCCGTTAGCGCCGAGGAAACGTAACAGAAACTTGGTGTGCGCCCCGCCACGTTGCAACGTTGACGGTGTTGCGTTGACGTACGGTCTTGTAACGTTGACTTTACAACTCATCTGAACAGGAGCGAAGGGAGAATGACGGAAGCGGACCGAGCTCACGTGCTTATATACACATGAAATGGGGGACGAAGAGGAGAGAGTGGGTGTACAGTATTTGGCTGCGGCGCGGGTGCATCACGTGGGAGGAGAGGCTGCGCCGCGGCTGCACGGCGCGGGAGGAGATGGGAGAATTCGACCGAACACCTGCATAAATGTGGAGAGTGGGAGAGAGAGTAGGCGCATGCGCAGTCGAGCGCGGACGCCACCGCCGGACACAGCCCAGAGCAAAAACTGCATCGCATCTAAAACAATTTTAGGACAGCTTCGCAATAGTGGGGCCAAACCTGAAGGAAGCGCGAAGCTGGGTCGCCTTCTTTGTTTCTCTTTATTTTTTTAACACGAAAGTGTTTTATGACAGGGTGCACCAAGACTTTCACGACGTATTTCCGTCACGGAAATGCGTGAGCAAAATGAATGCCATCAAATCGCAAAGAAAAAAGCTGTAAACGTCGAGTCGAACCGATGACGTCTCGGTCCGCGACGATGGCTGGCGAGCGTTTAGCCCACTGAGATACCGCCTAACGCATAACCGAGGCTACATGACCGCGCCTTTTATTTTTCACAATTTCCTCTCACAGTGCTCTTGTGTGGATGGAACGATGGATGCTATGAGCGTGTGCTTTGTAACGGGGTGGTGACATGTGTGCCACCAGGCTCGAAAGAATAAAACGCGCCGTTGCTGCGACCGTCCCATTCGGCGCGTTTCCAATAGAAGAGTAACTTCATTTAAAACACCGCGAGGTGGTGGCTTTAGTCCAAGCCTCGCTCATAGCATCCATCCATATCGAAAAATAGCTTTCTTACGCTCGCCTGGCTGTCGCAGCGCGTTCCCCGCTCGCCCAGTTAAAATTAACTGTCAGGCTAGAGGGAAGACACGACGCACGTAGCGTTTCTCTTCGCGTTTCACTGTTCACTGTTCATCGAGTATCACTGTTTATTATGTCCTTGTTGACGCCATAATTGTGCGGGATTCACCATATGCGGTGTCCACGTATATGTTAACTTCAGCTAAGGCAAGTGTTAAATCTTGACCATGGGCGTTAGTCGTCGGTACGGAGATGTGCCACTGGGCCTCAACGTGAGTGCGTCCACATCAGGCGGTGCTACATTTGGCAAACAACAACAGGCATTATACAAGCTCTGATTTACCAATGCACTAAGGTAATCAACTACTTCTGTGACGACACGTTTCACATTCTTGTTATACGGATTCCTATGACAGAGGGATCAACCATCTTTTTGTCTCTTCTCTGTGCTTTTTCTGTCTTGTTTTGCCTCTCAATGTTTCTATTTCTTTCTTGCTGTCTTTATGTATGTTCCCTTGTGTTTATCGCTTCTTTATTCTTTATATATCCTTCTCTTCCTGCGTATATACTTCTCTCTCTTTCTTTGAGTCTCGCTCTTTCTATTTTTTCTTCCCTTTCTTTCTATGCTATGCTTTACTCTCTCCCCTGCTTCTTTGCATCATTCTCACCCTCACATATCTCCTCCTCACCCTCACTTTTTTTCCAACCACCTTGGTATACTGTACTATACAAGGTTATGTTATGCTTTGCGAGCGCGCCTGGTGTTATGCCAGGGCTCCCAACCCAAACTTCCTTGCTTCGACAAGGCATTCAAGCTGGTAAAACGTCTGACGCAACCAGCGTCAACACCAGCTGATGCAACGAGGCGGGAGCCTTACGCAATCCCCAGCAACTCCGGCGCTGCGTCTGACGCAACCGGAGGAAATCTCTCCCGCAACGTGCGGCAAGCCCTCTCATCCGCGGATCCGGTTCGAGCCAGCGACCAACGGCGGTTCCTGATTGGAGGCTTCGCGCTCCTGGCTGATGCAAGCGATCGCCCAGGGCTATAAAAGAACCAAGCTGCGCGGAGAGAGAGAGACAGAGAGACAGCGAGACAGCGAACGAAGAAGTCCCGGGTCGTCGTCGCCCCGCTGTGCGAGCCCAATAAGCTGTCGGCCCCAGCGCCGAATATGTAACGCCTCTGTATATATGTATATAAATTTGCCTTAACTCACCGTCGCCTTGATCGCTCCGTCTATCAGCTCTGCGCAGAAGCAGTCGCAAGCTGAGACACCTGTTACCCAACAGTGGATGGCAGCTGCGGGATCGGCCGGCGTCAGCTACCTCGGTGCGGTGAGTGCCTGATGTTTTCCCTTCAGTTCACCAGACTTCTCTAGCACAGGTTATCGTAGTTTAGATAATGTTGTGTGAAGCATTGGAGTGAGCTTTGATTGTTTCGAGCCAAGTCGGAGCGCTTTGAAACCAAAGTTAATGCGGAGGGCGTAAACACGGCAGGTTGAGAATTGCTTGCGTGTCTTTCTAGTAGACTTATAGGGGATACGGCAAGTAGATTCTAACGAGGGCAAATAGCAAGAGGCTAGTGTGAACGATGGAGAACCTTAAAGTGAAGGAACTCATCGAAATTTGTGAAGAACTCGGCCTTACTCTGGGCCGTGCGAAACGAAAGCAAGCGATCCTTGAGATCATGCAGAAGGAGGGAGTAACGGCTGAGGAAGTCGATGAGGCCTGGGCGGATATCAAAGAACGCCGCGAGGAGGCCGAAAGACGAGAACGAGAACTTCGTGAGCGTGAAGAGGCGGAAAGGCAAGAACGCCGTGAGCGCGAGGAAGCCGAACGGCAAGAACGCCGCGAGCGCGAGGAACGCGAAGAGCGCCTCGAGATGAAAAGAATAGAATTGGCACTCCGTCAGTGTTCGCAAGCGCCTAGCGTAGCTTCTGCGACGGTTCAGGCTAGTGGACATAGAATTCGGGACCAACTGCCACCGTTCGTAGTGGGCGAGGACATGGCAAAGTATCTCGTGAAGTTCGAACACGTCTGCGATAGGAATGGCATCGAGCGGTCTCTTTGGGCACAGAACCTGTTAGCTCTTCTCCCCGGGGAAGTATCCGACGTGATAACGTGCTTGTCGAGGGAGGCGTTTGAGAGCTATGACGAGGTTAAGGAGGCCCTGCTGAGAAGATATAAATTGTCACCCGAGGCTTTCCGGCAAAGGTTCCGGTATGCAAAAAGGGGGAATGAGTCACACGTTGACTTCGCGTTTCGTCTTAAAGCCGATTTAATTGAATGGCTCAAGGGCGAAGATGTCTATGACGATCGCGATAAAGTGGTAGAGTGCATAGCATTGGAGCAATTCTACCGCTGTATCGAAGATGATGTCAAGCTTTGGCTGCAGGATAAGCTTGGAGAAGTACAGCTAAACAAGGCAGCAGAGTTAGCTGAAGAGTACTACACTCGTAGAAACTTGCACAGTAGGGCCGTGCGTGTTGAAAAAGCTGAGAGAAAAGAGGGCTTTTCAAAAAAACCTGATGACCGGAAACCTGCTCCGCACCGTAATTTCAGAAAAGACCCGTCTTTTACGAAGGAGACTGTGAGGGAAGGGCAAACGGAAGCGCAGAAGTCGAGTGAGTTTCCCAAAGAGCGCACTGATACTACACGGGCGTTTGAGTCACGGAAGCCGCTAATCTGTTACAATTGCAAAAAAGAAGGGCACATCGCGGTAAATTGTAAACAAAAGGTTGCTTTCGCAACGATTCGTGAATCAGAAAAGAACATGCGGTTGTTAGAACCGTATATTCAGGAGATTAGCGTCAATGGGAAAACGTGTCGAGCACTTCGAGACTCAGCGGCAACTATGGACGTTGTCCACCCTTCATTAGTGTCTCCGAACGACTTGACAGGAGAATGCGCATGGATCAGGCAGGTCGCGGAGGAGCAGAGCACTTGCTTACCGATCGCTACGGTGATCATTGAAGGCTCTTTCGGTAAGCTTCACACCGAGGCGGCTGTGTCTGCTGCTCTCCCAGATTGTTTTCCTTATCTTTTTTCGAACAACTCGGAGCAGTTTCTCAAAGAGCAGGGTAAATCGTTCTTTCCCAGCGTTGCGTACATGGCCCTCACGCGATCGCAAGCGCGGAAGCTTTCACGGGAACTTGATCTCGTTCCATGTAGTACGCCACCACCGGCAAAAGTGACCGAGCTGCGTGACCTTGGCAGCGAGTCGAGCGAGCCTCGGACAGAAAACTCTCGGGATGGGTTACACGAGCCACCTGCAGCTGAAGCGGGTAGCGTCGTCTCCGTCGGCGGAGAAACCGAAGTGGCGCCGTTGGGCGAGGCGGGCAATACGCTCAAGCCTGTAGCTGAAAGTTGGTGTGAGCTGTCGAGGGTTGATCGAGCGACGCTCATTCGAGAGCAGCGTGAAGACATCTCGATAAAAGCGCTAATGGGAAGCGTAAAATTGGGAGTAAGGAAAAAGAATGCTTCAGAGGAGGAAGGAGCAGAAATTCTGACTTCTAGCGATGTCAGCGAAAGGGGTTCAGAGGTGATGTTGGAACAGTTGAACCTAGAGCCAAGGTTAAGTCAAGTCCAGAAGGAGGACTTGAGAAGGATTGTTTCTGAGTTTAAAGACGTGTTTTCCAGCCGTCCCGGAAAAACGACGGTTATTGAGCACGACATCGAGCTGACATGTGAGGAACCAATCCGTAGTAAGCCATATCGATGTTCCCCTGTGCAGAAGCAGATCATGAAAGAGGAAATCGATAGAATGCTTGAGTTGGGAGTCATAGTACCGGGTGAGAGTGACTATACATCTCCTCTAATATTGGTTCAAGTGCCGGGAAAGGATCCTAGGCCATGCATCGATTATCGGCGCCTTAACGCCATAACTCGAGACCAGACCTATCCGATACCAAATCTAGAGGAAAGGGTGGAAAAAATGTCAAAGTCAAACTACATTTCCACGCTAGACCTCGTGCGAGGTTATTGGCAGGTCCCTCTTACCGAGCGTGCTAGCCGCTACGCCGCGTTCGTTTCTCCATTCGGAACGTATCGTCCCCTTATGCTGAGTTTTGGACTGAAAAATGCGCCTTATTGCTTTTCGGGTCTAATGGACCGCGTTCTTAATGGCCTGTCCGAGTTCGCACTGCCGTATCTCGACGATGTCGCCATCTTCTCGAACACCTGGGAAGAACACGTCGAACATTTACGAGTCGTGCTGAACAAGTTGAAAGAAGCGGGTCTTACAGCGAAACCTGCTAAATGTCACCTAGGATGCGGCGAGGTGTCTTACCTGGGACGCGTTGTGGGGCGTGGCCGGCGTCGACCTTCAGAGATCAAGGTAGCCGCCGTCGTGAACTATCCACGACCAACCACCAAGTCTGAGATAAGGGCTTTCTTAGGGCTAGCGGGATACTATCAGCATTATGTGCAAAACTACTCTTCCATTGCCAGCCCTCTAACTGACGCACTTCGAAAGTCGGAGCCAGTTAAAGTGACATGGGACTCGGAGAAAGAGAATGCGTTTTGCAAGCTCAAACAAGCCTTAAGCGAAAAACGCGTTCTCATGGCGCCTGACTTTTCCAAGGGCTTTATCATTCAGTGCGACGCGAGTGATCGCGGAATGAGAGCTATATTGTGCCAGGAAGATGACACTGGTCACGAAAGACCAGTTTTGTATTTAAGCCGAAAACTGAGCTGCAGGGAAGAGGCATATAGTACCTCTGAAAAGGAATGTGCCTGCCTCGTGTGGGCCGTTCAAAAGCTGGCCTGTTACGTCTCCGGTTCCAAGTTTGTGGTCGAAACGGACCACTGTCCTCTAACCTGGTTGAATAGCATGTCGTCCAAAAGCGGCCGGTTATTAAGGTGGAGCATGATACTCCAACAGCACAACTTGAACGTTCGTTACAAGAAAGGAAAGCTAAACGCGAACGCAGACGCATTGAGTCGCGCGTTCTAATCAGTGCCGTCTTCGGCTATCCTTTCGGTTTTTCGCTGGCAAATTGGGGCAAAATTTTGTCCTCATTGCGGCCTCGGCTGAGCGCTTCCTTCCTTAGTGATCTCAAGGGGCCAACATTATTTTGAATTCTGTTTCATTGCGTTTGTTACACGTGTAATATTTTGAGTTCTGCTTTTAAGAGTTTTGTGTCTCACATGTGCCTCTTGATAAAGAGGGAACAAAATTTCGACAGAAACGTAGTTAGGAATATATTATTCTATTTAGGTCTGGTGTTCTGTCGGGTGACCGAGGGCACTTGCTTGTGTCGTGTGTTGTCTGTTGTCGGACCGTTCTTGACAAGTTGCAGAACGATCAACAAGTGCTGATACCAAAGATCGTCAGAAGAGACGAGCAAAGCAAGTCGACACATCTTGGCGACAAGACACTGGAGCCGGGATCCGGCCTGGCGACTGGGATCTGTTCACGGAACGGAGCGTGGAGCCGAATGTCCCCATGGCCCTGGAGGTGAACCTGGATGGACCTGGCGAACGAGCGCGCCCGGCATCCGAGCCACGTGCAAGCAGCTCGTCTTTCCGGCGCATTGTCTGGCGGCGGGGGTGCTGTTATGCCAGGGCTCCCAACCCAAACTTCCTTGCTTCGACAAGGCATTCAAGCTGGTAAAACGTCTGACGCAACCAGCGTCAACACCAGCTGATGCAACGAGGCGGGAGCCTTACGCAATCCCCAGCAACTCCGGCGCTGCGTCTGACGCAACCGAAGGAAATCTCTCCCGCAACGTGCGGCAAGCCCTCTTATCCGCGGATCCGGTTCGAGCCAGCGACCAACGGCGGTTCCTGATTGGAGGCTTCGAGCTCCTGGCTGATGCAAGCGATCGCCCAGGGCTATAAAAGAACCAAGCTGCGCGGAGAGAGAGAGACAGAGAGACAGCGAGACAGCGAACGAAGAAGTCCCGGGTCGTCGTCGCACCGCTGTGCGAGCCCAATAAGCTGTCGGCCCCAGCGCCGAATATGTAACGCCTCTGTATATATGTATATAAATTTGCCTTAACTCACCGTCGCCTTGATCGCTCCGTCTATCAGCTCTGCGCAGAAGCAGTCGCAAGCTGAGACACCTGTTACCCAACACTGGATAGCCGAGTTGTTACGATGCCCGCCTTCGCATCTTTTGTACGTGGGTTCGAATCCAACCTCGCCAAGGAATGGTTCCCCTAAGAATTTCTCTCTTTTTTTCTATATTTTCATTTCTCTCTCCCTCTTTCTTTGTCTCTCTCACAAACAGAGCTATTCCATCCCACGCTGAACTAATCAGCACACGTGTTATGGGAGTGAAGTAGAAGACGAAGAGGAGGGCTAAAAGAAAGAAGAAGGCGAAGATAGCCAATGCCGGTTCATGATTATGATATTTTTCTGTTGACAGAATACAGCCAACGGCTGGCATAAACAGCTCTGCTGGTAAAAAAAAACATGGTTGTTCCCTCCGACATTGGAATAGATATAACACGTAATTAAAAGGTATCCTTACAAACGTAGTTGAATGGTTACTGTACTTAGATATGAGAGAGCTTGCACAATGCTTATTCGTGTTAGACAGCTATAGCACCGTTTAACGTTGATGCAGCCACTTTTAACGCTTCCCACGTTGACGCTTGGTGTTACATCCCCATCTCAACGACTAACGCTATGATAAATGATCATGCAAACGTTTTTGTTAACTGTAGTAGTTAATGGGGAGAACGTAATCAGAGAAAGCGGTGCGACAGCCAGAAGAGCGTCGCTGATGGGAGGCAGCACTTCGGGAGCCTACATAACCGGCCGTGCGGACTAGAGAGAAACGCAACGCGCGTCGTGTCTCCTCTCTAGGTCGGCCGCGATTTTTCTCGGGGCGAACGTAAGCAGGGAACGCGGTGTTATAACCAGGCGAGGCAAGCGCGCGTCGCACAGCTATTTTTAATACGATTGTATGCTATTACCGGGGCCGAGGCTTGGGCGAAGGTCACCACCTCGGGGTGTGTTGATAAAATTTCCCTTGTCATGTAGGCACGTCCACTGACCAATAGGAGCTGCTTTGCTCGCAGTGGCCCGTCCCAAGTTCGCTGACATTGTCCGCTTGGGGCACGCACAAAACAGACGCCCGAATTGCGTTCCATTTTGTCCGACCCCGTCTCAATGATGCTTTTTTATCCGCTAGGCTGTGCGTTCTGGTGCTGCAGTCATACTGGAAAATTCCACTGCACGGTGCCTTTGAGAAACGTACCGAATGGGGCGGACGAGTAGCAGCGACGGGCAGCAGGAGCCAATCGCGGAGGCCACGTTCATGGTGGATTATTTCACTTTACCGCTCCCAGAGCCGATACCACCCTGCCGACCAAAGAGCAGTGAAATGAAAGTGTGAGATATAAAAGGCACGTAAAGCCTCCAGGGTTTGTGGCCATGGCGCAGTGGATAGCGTGTCTGGAATCTGTTGTCGCGTACCGAGAGTTTGTGGGTTAGACGTTCGACTCCCGCTGATGGACCTTTTTTAGGAGCGAAGCTCCTTAGGCTCGCACCCGGCTGTCGCCTTTGAGGCTCCCTTCTCTAAAGCATCGCTTTAGGTTGCAGTGGCGGTGATGTAAGATGAACTGTTTAGGCATCAAGCGGTTTGATAAGAGCGCACCGTAAATTCGAGGTTATAAGTGATAAACTCTCTGCGCAACTGGTTATAAGGTCGTATTCACTTTCACCATCTTTATCGTGGATTGTGAAATGACAACCATCATTCTAGCGCACTACGGGCGCTTTGTCGAAGGTAGTAGTAAAGTCTCTGAAAAATAACTAAAGTAGCGCCAACTGCGTCCCTTCGCCTCTGCCTCCTCTCCTAGCAGCTGCATCAGCACCTCTAGTGTGTCCTCTGGGAAACTAGGAATTTTACTTGCTGTAGTGAAAACACCTTCTTTCTGCTGTTGTACCGGTGATTGCTGCCACTGGTACAACAGGTCGGAATCCTGAAGCATCCAGAACCACCGTACGAACTGACTCAAGCGCGGTCGACCGCGCACCGTGCACCGATCAAGTAAGCAACCGAGACGTGGACAAACAAGATGGCGTTCGTACGACCTTATGAAAAACTAGTGCGCCACTCTTAAAAACTAGCCATTTCTTAGCGCCGCCGAGTTTTCAGTGGCGCTGCCATAGGAGCGAGCACTTTTGCCTACTAAAACATTATGTACCGTACAATTTTATACTGTTGGACACCATGAAAAGACGCCACTTGCTTCTGTACACATTACATTGCCGTATTTATGGCTATTAGGAGCTGGCTCGCCAGTTTTTTAAGCTGGGGTGAAGTCCCTCGCTGTAACCTGCACCCATCCATTCAACGCGTCGTGGAACGCGAAGAGGAACGCTACGCGCGTTGTGTCTTCCCTCTAGCGTGGCCATTAATTCTCAGAGGGCGAGCGTGGAACGCGGTCGACAGCCAGGCGAGCGTCGGACAGCAATATTTAGGGCCACCCAAGGAGGTTCAAAAGGGCCACCTTGTCGTGCGCGTCTCGAGTGCAGTTTTCAAATTGAAACAACATTAGGAGCATTACTTATGGAAGTGTGGACAATGGAGAATCAGACGCTCTTAGATATTTATTGTATATATACTTCATCAATGTGTATATAATTGTAAATTGGGTACATGGTTCATCAAAATTATAAATTATTAAAACATTGTGTATATATGTATGTATAACAACGTGTGTCACGTCTTCATATGATGGTAGAGGACTTGTACGGAAGATTCACGGGTTTTCGTGATCTTCTCTGAGCCAGCTCCTCAATTATAACTCACTTCGTGGAAATGGCGTGATTTTTTTTTAATACTCCTTATTTTGCGAACTTTTCCTACTGCGTCACTTAGAACCGCAGCGCCCTCGGGGGCGCTAGCGGAATAATTGCACTAGCCTCTCTTTCTGTCCAATAGCCATGCTCTGCGAGCTTCGATGCTCAACTAACTTCATCTTCAATCTACAAAGCGCACGAGAGAGGAGGTGCCTGCACACTGACACGAATGGCGCTACTTTAGTTATTTTTCAGGGACTTTAGGTAGTAGCAGGCGGTATCCCCACCTGGCGCCGGCGCAAAGAGACAATGAAACGCTGCGCGCGGCGTTCCGTCGCCGCTGTAGAAGCTCCCCGCTGCAACACCGCTCGCACCCCTCGCCCGCCTATCACCCTCTCCCTGCGCTGCGCGCACCGCTCTTACTCGCTTAGTCGTTCCCGCCACCCAGCGCACCAGACGCTCTCCCCACCCTACCGCCTTCATGATTATAAATTTTTCTTTGCCATCTGATTGTCTGCCTTTTTTTCGACGTCATTTCCATGATGGAAATACCTTACTGAAGTCTTGGTAGGCCCCGGCATAAAACACTTTCGTGTTAAAAACTCGGAGCACGTTTGAATGTCGTCTTGAAGAGTGGAATGCGGTAGCGTAATTGCTAGTTTGCATCGCCTTCTCATTCGCCAGCCGGGTCTTTGTTCTGGGTGGGCACCTCCAGCCCACCGCCAGGAAACGAACGTCGGTACGTGTAATATTTCGCCGTGTAATATGCCTGCTGCAAATAATGTTGCGAAGCGGCCACTAAGTCATAATTCACGATACTGCGAATCAGAAAAGCACCCACTGCACGTCCGTAATGCAACACGCGCTCTTACGCAGCTGCACGCTTTGTTGATGCTGTTTCTGACGATAATGATTAATGATGTCTGAACGCTTTGTAAGTGTCGGGCCTTTAAAGGAGCACTGACATCAAATTTCAAGATCGAGATGTGCCCATCATTCGATCGCTTGGTATGCATAGGTCTTCTTGGCCAAATTTGAACGGAATCCGTCGCGTGGAAGTTATTTTAATTCGATGTCAAACAGCGTAGGAGAAAAAACAAAAAATCGGCTGCCCTGCAACATCGACACTAGTGCTACGTGTTCGGTGTGATACATTGCACAAAAATCACCCTGAGTGACGATACGCTAGTAACAATGACGTCGACGATCTCTGAGTGTGTTTGGAGCCGACTGCCAGCCATGCTTTCACTCTCTTTGCTGTGTCGAAGCGTGCGGCGTGCGTTTGCGGGGCGCACATGCACAATACGACGTCTGGCACCCGGCGAGGCCTATTGTTCCGCACCCCTCTCGCTTTGTTGTCGGGCTGCTCTCGAGGTAGTTTTCGTGAGGGGTCACGCGCTTAACAGGTTTAACCCATACCGAGGCACCCACATACTTTCAATCTCTACCGCGCGCGGGGCCCCGATTTGAAAACCGCGCTTTCTACGTCACCACAGCTTGAGTGCACGTGGTCTTTGACGCTCCCCGCATGGGTCGCTAGTTTCTTGTGGCTTTTAGGCGGGCGTTTTGAAGTGACGCTAAAATGGTCACAATTAACTACGCTAGAATTAGTTATACGATACGCTAGAGCATTTACGATTTAACTTAGGGATTACCAGACCCAAAGCTACAAATTACAGTAAAAAAGTCACCAACAAAAATTTTGCTGTCAGGGGTCCTTTAAACCACCAACTCATTGCACAGATCGCAGGTAGTGACGGCTTGTGCGATTCTGCGCTTCTGCCGCGCAATATTACATATGTGTTAACGGGAATATTCGCGCTATATGACCCCAGTGTAGGGCTTCTTTTGAAGCGAAGCTTGTTAGGTCTTACTAATTCGTCCGTGCGCGCCGAAAACGCACTGCTGGAAAGCCAACTTACGCAACGAAACTATCTGCGCATCTGCGCACTGAATATGAAAGTACATCTGCATCTGCGCACATAATAGAACGATGGCTCGCAACATACGTATCGCAGAACACTACAGCATACATTCGCAGTTCTACCGATGAGAACTACCTGTGCATCTGCGCACAAAATAGGAGAACGGAGCGCAACATATGTGTTGTAGAACACAACAATTTACATTCGCAGTTGCGCCGATCAGAATATTGGGAACTGCCACTTCATGCTACCTAGATGAACTGTGTACATCTACATTGCATTAAGCGCGTCACGCAATGCACTCCTGGTCATCACCATGGGTTCGCCGCGGGTACAGCGCATGGCAGATGAAGAGGCTGTCGTACGCGAACGTAAGCGCTAGATAATGTTAGATATCCTAGATCATGCTAGATACCATGCTAGATAAGCTATGTCGTGCTATATCGCTACTCGTTGTAACTCAAGACGCTACAGACACCCAAGGCTCAACCCCGTTCCTGCATTGACCTCACGTTTGAGAGCAGACTGCATAGTGTTTCGATGCATAGCCTCTTGCCGTCTAGCACAACGTCCACAAGGCAGTACTGTGCAAGTGTAGAGTCCGTGAAATCATGTGTTGCTGTGATCAACTGCCATTTAATCTAAAGAATGAAAACTCAATGTCGCTTGCGCATTCACATACGACGAGTCGAAGACGAAAGCCATCAACGCTTCTTCTATTAACACGAAAGTGTTTTTATGCCAGGGTCCACCAAGTCTTCAGGGACGTATTTCCATAACGGAAATGACGTAGAAAAAACGTACACGATCAGATGGCAAAGAAAGAAGTTCTATGAATGGGAGTCGAACCCACGACCTCACGGTCCGACATCAGATGCTGCACACTCTATCCACTGCGCCACTGTCACATACTCTGCAGGATTTACAAACGCGCCTTATCAATCTCGCACTTTCCTTCCACTGTGCTCTAGGTCAGCGGCGTCGTGTCGCCGTCTGGGAGCAGTTAAGTGAAATATTGCATCATTACCGTCGAATTTGTGACGACCTCCTGCACCGCGTTGTTGCTACGCGCCCGCCCCATTCCGCGCGTTTCCAATAGGAGAGGCGCAATTTTGTCAACACCTTAACACACCGCGATGTGGCCACTTTAGCCCAAGCCTCGACCTCGCTCATAGCATCCGTCCATATTAAATATACAGGGTGTTTCAGCTAAAAAGCACCAATTATTAAAAATATTACACATAAGTGCTACGTGTCTCCACTTAGCGCAGTATTATTCTCAGCCATATAGAGCACGTCAGAATATTTTTTTCCAAGGCGCCAAGCTCGGTAATTAACAAAGATTGCTTAATGAACTTTTTAAATAGTAACCCTAGAGAGACATTTTCTATACAAGAGTTGTAGCGCTTGTTCAGAAACATCGAATTTTTTAATCTATGCTAAGATTCCTCCTCTGCTTAATTTTTTTCCGGCCTTTCTTTAAAGCGCGCGAAATCTTAAAAAAATACGCGCTGCCGCCTAACGCACTGCTCTTTTAGTGCCCTCAAATGTAAGGTGAATGAATTATCAAAGGCTACTCCGCGCACGAAGGTCGATTGAGCAGGCTACCGGTGACTGCGATTGACGCCAATTGATGATAGGGGCGCACCGTATAAAGAAAAGTCTACGAAAGAGAGGTCGCCACATGTGAGTGAATCTTTTATCTCGGTCCTTCATCACGTTGTCACCCGCGCGCCTTCCAATGCGTTTCTTCATTGGTGCGAACATAAAAGAAAAAAATGCCTACGCTGCATCAAATGTTGCCTACGGTCTCATGTGGCATTTGCTCCGTCGCTTCCGCTTTTTCGTTGAAGAATTTTTGTTGTTGGGGTTGTTGTTGAAACCAAGGGTTGAAACGGTACGCTCATTTTGTCGGTTAACGTCCATGGCAGTCACCGATAACCTGTCCCATCAATTTACGTGCGCGAAGCAGCCTTTGATAATTCGTTTAACTTACCTTTGAAGGCAGTAGAAGCGCCGCGCGTTTGGCGGCAGTCACGTGGTATTTTTTTTTATATTCGCGCGCTTTAAAGAAAGGCCGGAAAAAATTCAGAAGTGGAGTTATCTTAACACAGATAGAAAAATTCGATGTTCCTGAACAGGCGCTACAATTTTTGTACTGAAAACCTTTCTCTAGATTTAGTATTTAAAAAGTTCTTTAAGCAATCATTGTTAATTGCCGAGCTTGGCCCATTGGAAAGAAAATTTTCTGACGTGCTCTATATGACTCAGAACAATACTGCGCTAATTGGAGACACGTAGCGCCTATGCTTAATTTTTCAGTACTAGGTGCTTTTTTAGCTGAAACACCCTGTAGCTCTGCGGCGCACGCCTGCCTCGCCTCGCTGTAACACCGCGTTCTCGTTTACGCTCGGCGCGAGAAAAATCGTGGCCGGTCTAGAGGGTATTCATGACGCGCGCTGCATTTCCCTCTAGCCCTCCCGTGGTGCTGAATAACTCTTTAAAATGCGGCGAGATGGCGAGCTTAACCCAAGTTCTGCGTCCAGTGAGCGACTCTCTTCTCTCTGTCACCGCTTTCTCTGATTACGCACTCACCGTTTACTACAGCTACCACAAAAGTTTGTTTAATCATCGATCATGGACGTTAGTCGTCGGGATGGAGATGTGCCACCAAGCATCAACGTGGTTGCATATACGTTAAACGGTGCTGAAATTGCGAGACACCAACAGACATTGTACAAGCTTTCTTAGATCAATGTACAGTAAACTTTCAACTACTTCTGTAAAGACACCTTTTAATTTCGTGTTATATCGATTCCTATGAGGGAGAGATCAACCATGTTTTTTTTTTTCTTGTCAGTCGTTGTACTTATCCTCGCCCGCTCCCCTCCGCAATATTTCTGCACCTAACGTGGTTCTCCGCTGCCTCCAGGATCAGGTGCGTTTTCGGCACGTCAGCAGATTTTGCGGTACCTCCAGGATCGTCCCACCTTCGGCTATGACGTCACACTGACGTCATACAAACGTCGTAGCGACCTTGTGACGATGTTATAGGGACGTCACAAATGTTGGTGATCTGTGGCATCATGAAGACGCTACATCCCCATTGAAAATGTATCCACCATGTGAAATGGTGGATTCGACCATTCATCATTACGATAGATAATCGTGCTGGAAGATGGTGGCATATGGTTCATGCTGGATGCTGGCGTACGACGGATGCTGGAGAATGACAGAGCGTAAAATGGCTCGACAGCGTCAGGGACGTCGTGCCTAGCAGTCACACTTAAATAATTGTATAGAAGGCGATGTAGAAAGCATTAATACAAAAAAGGAAAAAAATAATACGTATACAAAAAAGAAACGCCAGGCCTTCGCGGAAAGCGCAGCCCAGAAGAATCCGTATACAAAAAAAGCTTCAACTACTAGGTGTCCAACGTGCCACCTTCTGATCCCGAGCCGAATACTTTACCACTACGCCACGCTGACACATGCTTTGCTCTGTTGAATGGCTATTCAACATACTAATACAGCGTTTGGATTCAGCTTCATATGTCTCATACTCGAACAGACTCAACCTTCACCTCCTACTAAAATTTGAATAATTATTAAACGCAAACAAACTGCTGCCGGTAACGAGTGGCATGTCGATAATGGCAACAGCGCTAATTCTTGCCACCTTGTCCACTATTGTTTCTACCATATCCGCCAACTATTCCAGCGTTCACCAACCCGGGATTTTCAATAGAGATGGTAACGTGATCACCAGATGATTTTTGGCATCACTGGTGTTGACGCCGAAGCCGCGGGAGGCCGGTGGACACAGCCGACCCCAACGGTCAATTTTCGCATTTGATGAGGCAACTAAGGCTTAATAAAGCCTGTGCAACATTATTGAAATGTGTCTTCATACAAGCGTACATTTTTTTCATGGAAACAGAGCGATGTCTTCGTTACCAGCACGCGCCTCACACGAACATTCCATCATTTTGAAGCCTGACACAAGGGCACTCTAACGTCCTTTACGTCAGAGGACATGTTCGGGAAAGGCGTTCATGTACAGTGACACACGACAAAGGCGTATCTCCCTCTCAGCGATGTTCCTTTTCAGGAAAGCAGATCCCACATCGAGTTTTCGAACGGTGCTCTCGCACACAGCTTGCACCAGTCGACAATGCAGCCTTTCAGCGAAGGCTCCGTAGATACCGCCTAATCCCCTCTGTGATGTAAATATCAGTGACACTTGAATATGCACTGCCGAGGCAGAGACATCACATTTCGTACACCCGCATCAAGTCGCTAGCGCGGCCATGTTGAATTCCGGCAGAGTCATTTGCTTTGGAAATAGTGTGGTGCATTGTAGTCTGCACAGAGGGCGTCGTCAACAAAAACCCCAACTACAAATGCGTGGTTTTTAGTAACGTTTTCTCTCCCGCTGATTTAAAGAGCAGTGGCTATTTTTTCCTCTCTCAATCTCTTTTTTTTGTGGCGCTCATCTTAGAAACCGTAGCTGATCGCGGAGGCCAGGAACCACATAAGAAACTTAGTGCTGTGCCGTTTGTTGTCTTCATGTACCACCAACAAAAGTATGGCTGTTTTTGTGCAAGGAAATAACGAACGAAGGAGCCAAGAGGAGCGCAATGTTATTGTCGCAACTTTTCTGCAGTGAGTCCTTCAAAGCAACGAAATGCAATTACTGTGATGTACTGTAGTTTTTGCCCGTATGTGAGGGGTATTGGCCCTTTCAGTCACGGATTATGATGCACAGTCTGCAAATTCATGAGATTTGCATGCCATGATTTCAAGGCACTCAGTATTACATTCCAAGAAATAAAATGAATAAATGTGCTGTTTTGTGTGAGTTTCAGCAATTAATGTTAATTATTGTGTAATTAAACATCTAATTATTCTGCAATCAGTCAGCTTCAATCCTTGCATAAGAGGAATCAACTATTAGGCCCCAAATGCTTGCACAGTTTGTTTTTTAGTTGTATGCTTCTCCAGCAAAGTAAAAAAAATACTCTTGACGTCGGTCCTGGAACGTCGCACGTCGAACGATCGTCGAACATGGTAGTGCCTCTAGCAAAGTGATCATCTGAAGCAATAAGCAGCCTAATGAAGTTAAATAACGGCCAGTTGTCCACTCAGGAAGCCTGCACGAATGTCCACACTAAGTTTCAGGCCACTTGAAGAAACACGCGGTGCGTGATGCGATTCCGAAGTTGATGTGTACAATTGTACACACCGTGACTGAAAGGGTTAGGTAAAAATACGAAGAAGTCTGTAGAAAACGATTTCCCTCTGTCCGTACAGGGGCAAGAGAACGACACGTACCTGACCAGCTGTCATAGATTACCACACCCTTTTCGGGCCCCCGCTAATTCTAGAAAACATCCAGGTTGACTGCGGGTGCAGGTGGCTGTTTTGGTCGGCGGTAAATTACGGGGAGGGGGAGAGGGTAGCTCAGTCAGCCCCCCCCCCCCCCCGACTACGCCAATGCTCGGAGGATTGGCCGAATTAACCAAGTTGCCTCCAAATATGACCAAATTAACGGGAGTTTGATACCATTAAACGATACATATACTTGCCGGGACCAGAGAACACGCCCGAATGATTCGACTTTCCCAATTAACGGGGGTCAAATTAACGAGCTTTTACTGTGGTATCACAACAATTTTTTTTTGTTCCTTTCGGCTGGCCTTGTGTCTTTCGCAATGTACACGTGGTACACGCGCTTCGTTATAATTTTATCTATGCTAGTATTTTTACGACTAATGTAATAAATCCGCAGCTTTTCCTCTCTATTATTCTTGCTGTGGCAAGGTGCTATTGCGCTGCCGACAGGTACTAACATTCCAGAAGGTTGTACGATTGGGTTTGTTTGCAGATAATGCTTTAATTTCAGGGGAGAGCGCAATAAAAACAGAAATGGGAAAAAGCGTTTCGTTCTCTGTCCCCTCTGTTTTTATTGCGCTCGCTATTGAAAGTGAGGTCATGCTGCAAATCACTTTATTTCTACAGTATCTGCTACAAAACACTCTTGCCGATTCCCATTTGTATTTGCAGAAAAATGTGGTACATAGCGATAAACAGTGCGAAAAAAGCGAAAAAAAGGGAGGAACTACACTGGACGAGCGCTGACTGCCAACTGACATTTATTACGCATAACCAGGCTTAAATAACAGGGCTGCATACCACGTGCATATGATGGTCCAAAACACAGCGATTTAGTAATGATTTTACGCCTTCTTTTCTAACTACATATTCCTCCTCTGAACAGACTCCCCACTACCAGTTCACCTCCTAAGAGGTGGCGCCACAAAAAAAAGCATGACACATGTGCTTTACCCGCCCCCTCCCCCATTCCCTCACCCTCACACGTCTCATCCTTCTCGTCACTTCTATTTTTTACTCCCTGACATACAGTACTATACACGGCTAGGCTATTCTCTACCCTTCCCCTCGTCCTATTCCTGCTCCTCACCCTGAGATCACTTCGCCTCATCGTCACTTCCGATTTCCACCCCCTTTCTATAGTGTACTACACACGACTATATCATACTATGCTATGCTTTACCTTCTCCCCTCCTCATTCTCATCCTCCTAACCGTCACATCACTTTTCCTTTCCCGCCTTCTTGCTGTACCATACCGTTCATGGCTACGAATGAACAAAATAAGGGAACCTTGAGGGCTCGCTTCTTTGTTTGATAAGTCTTAATTAAAGCCAACAGATAATGAGGCCAAGCAAGGTATATGGGACGTTAATTTTACTCTTTTAAGTGTATTGTAATAACATTCACATATATGTGAAGGCAGTAAAGCGGACGAAAATACAACTTGCGGGCGGCAGGGGCCGGAACTGCAAGTCAGTGGCCTAGCCAGGGTGGGTTACACTGGGCCCGTGCCCCCCTCGCCCCCTAAATTTTTTTTCTCCCATGGGATACAGAGCACAAAATGACACTCGACCACACTTACCTGCCTGGACCCGATGTCGGATCAGGGGGTGCCCCCCCCCCCCCCCCCCCCCCCAAAAAAAAAAATTTCGGCCCGCGCCACTGCTGGAACCTTCGGTTTGCGTGCCCGCTGCACTTACCAATTGAGCTGCAGCGGCGGTCGTCCCTCCGTCCACTTTATGGGTTGTTTATGGCTGCGGTATACACGGCTTTGCCTGCATGACGCCATACATGGCTATGCTATGTTTTACCTACTCCCCTCCTTCTCATCCTCTCTTGCCTTTCTCGCACCCTTACTATAGCATACTACACATGGTTAGGCTATACATGGTTTTGCGTGCTCGATGCCATACGTGGCTATCCACTGCTTTATTCTCGCAGCTCTCCTCCTTTGCTTCCTCCCCCCCCCCCAAAAAATCACCTGTCCTAACCCTCACTTCCATTTCCCGCCCTCTTGCTATACATGGCTATATTAGCGAGGACATGAGATAACAGCATAGATGACACCATTCCTCCTCCATCTCCATTCCTTATTTCCCTCTTCCTGGTCCTCACGTGACTTTCTTTTTTTTTTCTTCTTTTACCATCTCTTTTCACTCTCACTGTCCCTTCAATCCCCAGTCCCCCGTGAGTGTATCGGTTGAGGTGTCCTCACTTGAGAGACAGTTATCGTGCACTCTACACCCAATTTTCATTTTCATTTCCTTCTTCCATTTAAGAATCACTCCCCCCCCCTCACTTCTCTTTCACGGCGCCTTCCTATACATGGCTGCGCTATAAATAGTTTTGCCAAGAAAGCTCATGAAACAGCCATGCACTTAACTTGTGGCTGGCTTCTTGGCACAGCATGTCTCGCGTAACGACCTTTATTATGAAGAATGAACAAAGTGCCATTATGGAAACGATTCCCGGCCGCCACAAGAAGTAAGCGTGAGCTAGGTGTATTAGGTTTGCTTCGCGCAGCACAGCTGTTCTTTTACCGCGACAGCGTTAACGAGCTCGTTTCGCAGAAATTGGGAGGGTCGATGTCGGCGTCACTGCTTGTATCCGAACAATCAACGCTGTACGCGAGCGAAATATCATGATGGCTGCAGGTAATAAACATCATGGGTCCGAGCCGGAATCGGACCCATGTATTCTGCTTTGCAAGCAAGTTTCTACTGCAGAGCCACGTGAGTGCTTCAAACTGTGTAAGAAAAAATGAAAGCCCCTTTCTTAAAAGTTGGCCGCGTATCTGCGTGCGTCGAAATCGTCCTCTAAAATATCGCCGAAAGTCTTTTGCCGGCTGTGGTACATGAGTCCTGGTCTCATCCGCGGCAACCCGCGATGCTGTTCCCAGGGCCACTGCCGGCCCTGGGTATCGTCGGCAGAGGGCTTTTCTGTGTATAGTGTCGCATTTTCAGCGCAGCCTAAGAAACACTAGGGTCTTTAGAATTACGTATCTATGTATTTTCTAGTAAAGGAACATACCACCTAATACGGTACGTATGATATTGCGTATCACAGGTACGTATGATGTTGAGCATCATATATGTCACAAAATCCGCTTTGCGAGCTTTGAAGGCGTCGGCACTCGTTCTTCGAAAGCCACCCCTGAAGCGAATTTCGCAGCTATTTGCTGATCTCTGCAGAATGAATATAGATGCCCAGCTTATCCCTTCGCTTCTCTCGTTCCCAAACGGCGTGCCTCTCCTCAATATAATCTATTAAATTCCCCCTGCAGGCTTCGTGTCGCAAATCTTGACAGTGTGTTATGGACGGTTTGTGCCGTGCTCTTTTTTCTGTTCCCCTATTAAAATGGCGTATGCCTTGCTAACGATGTTGCACCTGTAAAAGGTGACCAATCGACTACCTGCGTAGGTTTCGCAGAAGGTTAACGAAGACATTTCGATGTAGTTTCGGATTTCGTTCCAGTGGTGATAAAGGCGCGAATAAGCTTCTCGGAACTTACTCATTGGGTGCCTGTGGTTGGAGAAAAGGGGAGTCCGTGCCCGGCCCCAGGCAAGGGGAAGACCGTGCCCGGTCCGGACCGCCCCACGGGCAGGGCCGCACGCAGGTTTTTGGGTTGCCCTATGCACGTGCACTGCTCTGTCTCGTACAAGGAGAGCAGTACGTGCAAATAAGCACAGTAAAATACTAAAATGTGCAATGTTTGTTCCTTACTTGCAGGTGCATTCCTGGATTCAGATTAACCCTGAAATATCCCACTCCGTACGCATAGTGCACCTGGTACGAGACCCTCGCGGCATCTACTTTTCTAGAAGAGGTCTGCGTTGGTGCACGGATCACAAACACTGCGACAGTGCGGCTGCCCTGTGCGAACAGATAAGATCAGACTTGGATGCTTTCGGAGAGCTTGCCCGTTCACTGCGGGAAGACAGAACATACCGGATACGTTTTGAAGACCTCGCCGCTGACACACTCAATGAGACACAGCGCCTGTTCAGAAAACTTGGTCTGGACTTTACGCGGTCGGTATCTGAGTACATAGGGAACCACACGACGGCGACTGCTGCCCAAATGAAGGACGCGCATTCGACGTGGCGAAACACGAAAGAAGTGGCAGACAGGTGGAGGCATAGGTTATCAATACAGACAATACGCGACATTGAAAGCACGTGCAGTGACGTTATTGAAAGTCTTGGCTACAGGCGCTTTTGAGGATATTCTAAATAGCACAGAAACTGTGTCCTGTGTGTCTTTCCATAGACTTTCCACACATAGGCTGCACTACGCTCACATTGATACTGAACTACTGAACTCAATTTAACTCAGTTGCCCGCCTGTTGATAACAGCGCAAATAAATGTCATATATATGGTAAGCGCGAAATGGCGATTTGTAGCGCAATATTCGTCTATTTTATATAGTACTATGACGTTTAGATCGCTCATTTATCTCCACAAACTAACGCTTTGAAATTAGAAATAAATGTGCAGGTTTTACGCTCGTACATGCCCTAACAAAATCCTTGAGACGCACGCGATTGAGGGTGATCCTGGATCAACTTAGACTACCTCGGGTTCTTTAACGTGGTGCGAAATATCCGTTCGACGGTACTTTTGCGTTTCGCCGCCAGCTTGATGTGGGCGCACGGCCGGAAATCAAGCTCAAGAGGTTAATAAAAGCAGCGCGAAGCTAGGGCGCTTAGTAACCCGGTGGGAAAACGTTCCAAAGAATGCCACCATATTACACGCAAGATATGTGAAGCGCGTGTAGGGGGGCACGCAGACAACGCACCGCGGTGAACACTGCAGTCGGCATTCAAGTAGTCCGTTGCCCCTTTTGTCGAATTTTAGGGGAATTTTCTATAGAATAATGAATATTTTTATAGAAGATTCTAATAAACATTTAATTTTCTTACTCCTCATGTTGCTTCACTTTTGCTAAAATAGTGCGCTGGCAAGATGATATAGTATAAAACCCCGACGGCGTACAGCCTGTAATATAAAGCAGGGGGCGTTTTTGTTTTTTCAGTAAATTTCGTAGGTTTCTCATATTGATGCAGATTTAGTTACTTCTGTAGGGATAGTAATGCGATGCGACCCTGACAACATGTCCGCGTAAATCCCGGTTAACTTAGGTGCTAAGTGCTCAATAGCCTTCTAGGGATAATAAATTATACAACATAAATATATTTATGGATGAATCTCTTTCACTGTTGCTGCGGAGAAATGGGAGGTTTTCAAGAAAAGAGAAGTCTGAGTTGCTAATAGCAACACCATAATATTTATTGTTTATCTGGCAAAACATTCGGCACTCACTACGGAATGAATGCGTTCTGAGCGCACGCCGCCTATTCTCAAAGGAAGTGTCTCTTATAGACCGCTTTAGTTGGGCGTCCGCAGCAGTATAGTGCGGACGCAGGCTGTCATTCGAAATGGCTGGCAACCTGCGTCTGCAGTGCTGCTGCTGGCGACCAACTAGAACTCTCTAAGCGAGTTTTAGTACTGCGTACGTAGCGTCCACAAGGGCTTTGCATGAGTAACAGAGCCGCGTTTGGCTGCAGGTGTGACATAAAACACGTGCGCAGAACCTTGGCTTATGCGCACTAGGCGAAACGCAGCGTTCTTGAGTATGAAACGCCGTTACGGACGCTAAGTACGCAGCAATAAAACTACCTATTATTTGTATGCATCACGTTGCCCACGAACTATAGTGGGCGCGCTGTGCAATTGAAGATGGCTGCCGGAAGGGGTCAACCCCAGAGAGTTTCCCTAAAATTAACCAGAGGGGACTCTGGCGCAGCGATTGTTCAGCTACCATGGCAATGATGGGTAGTGCACGGATTTGCCTAGTCTTCGTGCTTACGGCTTCGAACGCTCTTGTGGCTTTGTTTATTGCTGTGTTTTGGCGTTCGTTTCAGATAAAAGAATAGACGGTTGTGAACTTCGTGCACAGATTTCAATTGGTGAGCCTAAAAAAGGTAATGTGGTGAAGTCGAACTGCTGACTTTTGCTGAACTTCATCTTGCGTCAAAAAGGATGCAGGCGAAGCGGAGCCAAACGGAGCCGAAAGAACGAAGTTTAGACAAATCCGTGTACTACTCATCATTCCCATGCAGGCTGAAGCGCCATGCGTCGCAGCTCCCATAGAGCTAGCGCCAGAGTTCCCTCTCGTAAGTGTTGTAGGAAACTCTGTGTTCAACCCGCCTACTAGCATAGGGACTGATACGCACGGCCCGTGCCGCTTCACCGGGGCACACAAAAGGAGCTACACTGAAATGTTTGTCATACCCAAATACTTACCCAAATTATGGGAAGTGCGAAATTCTCGCCACCTTATTTTTACCGCGGTTCAAAATGTTATATTTCAGCTCCGTGACCGTGCATCAACGATGCGTCGTGCAATCCTGTGCATGCTACAGAAAATTTCATGAACTTAAATTGACGTATGAAATGAACGGCACTTCGAGGTTCGTACAGAGCCTGCCTGAGAGATTTGCCGCAGTAATAGGCCGCTGGTGAGTAGCGCAATCGTTGCTGCACGGGACCGCATATTTAACGTGACGATTGTTTATCAACAGGTCGTGCAGTCGTCATCACTTGCGCTGTCAGGAGTGCGGAAATAGTACTTCTACGAAACACAAGCACGTTTTTGTGGTGTTTAACATGCGAACAGCGCCAGGCTTGTTCACGGATGCACGATACGAGAAAAGTCGTAGTGTTTCACTCTTCTCAGCGCGCTAACAATCGGGCTAGCACATCCCAACAGGCGAGCGGCTGCAGTTTCTCATCTGCTAACCCTCTTCCAGGTGGTTTTCCTCTCATCCGCGTGGTGGCGTGACAGTTAATGGTCATGGCAAATACAGCATGGGTGCTGAAATTGTCACATATCGAGTCCGAATACGTAGTCACAACTAGAGGTGTGCACGGGCTCCGGGTAGCCCGAAAGCCCGAGCCCGACCCGGCCCGCGGGCCGGGCTCGGGCGGGCCGACGTATTTTCACCTCGGGCCCGGGCCGGGCTCAGACTACTTGGAGTTTTATCGGGCCGGGCTCGGGCCCGGCGCAAAGCCCGACTCAAGCCCGAAATATAGGGAATGAGCGGGAATCGTTTTCCAGCACGCATACAGCGCCTTTTTCGCGACCGCCCTTTACCGCTTTTCCTTTCCATTCGCTACTTTAAACAAAAGGGGAGCAGGTAAAGCACTGCCTCTGTTGCACTCCGACAAACAGAGAAAAAACACCACCTGAGCTAGTGACGGCACCACGCGACTGTTCGCGTTAAATTTAAGGTCAAATCCCATATGAGTGAAAATGCACGCGACAGCGACGAGCGACCCGACGTAGATCGCCTTCGTGCAAGCGGACGCTTGCATGGGCATACCCCATACACGTGACGGCTTTGGCAAGCGAACTCCATTGTTGATGGCATGAGGCCGTCTACTTGTATAGCAAAAGTGCCGCGAACAGTCTCTATTAGAGACTGTTCGTCGTGTGTCGTTTGATCATAATTGATATGCTTAATAAAATGCCAAATTACCGGAAAACGATGTTTTATTTTCGCAGCGAACCTTCAAAAAGCCGGGCCGGGCCGGGCCGGGCCCGGGATTGTGTCTTCGTACGTCGGGCCGGGCCGGGTGGGCCCGCAGCCCTTCGCCGTCGGGCTCGGGCGGGCCTTCGACAAAGTCAGCGGGCCCGGGCCGGGCTCGGGCTCGGAAATACGGCCCGTGCACAGCTCTAGTCACAACCACCATCTGCTGCGCAGTTGTCATGAAAGCTTCCTTTTTCACGCCGCATCTCTTTTTTTTTTCTTTGTGCTTAGTAATGCCCCATACGCGAGCTCATCGTTAATATGTTTTCCGCGGCTTGTCTTGTTTTCTGCTGTGGTAGCGTCGAAGTATACTCCATCCCTGACCAGAGAGATAAGGTTCTCAATGCCAATTAAGGACGCCAAATGTGGGCGCGAAAGTTTTTAAAAGGAAATTAGCAGCAAGATGGAGATTTCTTTAGGCAAAACTGACATTAAGAAACGCCGCTGGAGTGTAGAAGCTTCGCTAGACAATTCTGTAGGTAATGTCACAGCATTATCCGAACTCAAAACATGTGTCGAGGCATCAAAGGCGACTTTTCATCCTTCGTTGATAAACAGAATTCTAACATATCAGCTCGTTGTTGATATCAACAATCGAATGCGTAAAGATTGATATTCAAAGGCTTGCCAGAGACAGAGAAAGAGGACTAGTAGGCTTCTGAAAAAGCCACTGCAAACTTCCGGAAAGACGACATTTGCCTCGAAATAACGGACATCCAACGTGCGCATCGCATTGGGTCTCGCTACCAAGGGCAGCACCACCCAGTATTAGAGGAGAGTCTGAACTACAAAACAAAATCCAATGTTC
The DNA here is from genome assembly GCF_013339695.2 of Rhipicephalus sanguineus. Classification (NCBI taxonomy): domain Eukaryota; kingdom Metazoa; phylum Arthropoda; class Arachnida; order Ixodida; family Ixodidae; genus Rhipicephalus; species Rhipicephalus sanguineus. Next base: position 78,795,284 of record NC_051178.1, on the reverse strand, counting down.
TGGCTAATTCGTACAAGCTAAAAAAAATTAGATTATATAAAAGGTTTGGATAGATAAAGATTTTTCATCAAGAATACAGCTTACCTGCAAGCAGCTTCGCTGCTTTGCGAGGGCGAATTGTCGAACCGATGACAGATTCAAGCTCCATTTTTCTAAGCTAAAGATAGGCACGAAAGTATATGGTATCAGCATTCTGCAGACAATGTCCTGGAATGCAACCAACGAAATGTAAATGTTCGACGCAGTCGCAATGCGTGGAAAGACATTGGGACACCGAAGTTTTCCATATTTTGTAGCATTCTTAGCAAGACATAAAATATTGCTTCAGTGATTCGCGCTTTTATGCAGATGTTACAAAAGGAACGGAAAGATGATTGGCTCAAGAAGTCACCAATTCCGAGTTACAATTTGTTTTTACATTTCAGGCTAATTTTCGTGATAACCACGTTGGTAAAAAAACAGCTGGCATCGTAATAGCTGTTACAAAGCGTATCAAGGGGAAGGTTATACGTAGTAATGGTATTCTTCAGCCTCTTTGGGTTGGGTGCTATTCGCCAGCTGCTGTAACTCTTGTTATTCGAGCATGTTATAGACCTTATGCAGAATCTGCTGCCATTTAGCGCGCGCCGTGAACGTTTCTGCCATGTTGAAGGCTAAGCGCGCTCCGCATGTGCACGCACGGAGCGTACGTATCGACGCGTGGCGGTTTATAGGAACGGTAAAGCCGGCATATTTTCGTGTGCCGTGTTGCTCATATTGAGGAAATTGGGGTGCTGAAAAAATGCTCACTGGAAACTAACATCCATGTTATTAGATGTACTCGCTGCCGACGAGAAGCGACAGATCGTTTCGTTGCTAAGGCTACTGCTCACGACTAAGGCCGTGTCTGCGTTCGCCGTTCTTACTAGATGCGTGTCATGCCGGAACCAGACAGTTTTCGCAGTGTGCTCTTGTAGACACAGACAAACTGCGGCTTCGTGTACGAGCTTCAAAGCTGCATCGCGTCTTCTCGCGCGGGCCTGCGCTGCTGTCGACATCACTTCGCTTATTACATTGCGATAACAATTACATGTTAAACAGGTCGGTCGAGTGCGTCATCGATTCTCAGCGAACGGAACGATTGTGCTGAAACGTGTTGTTTTTAGTTGGTTTTCGATTATGGAGTTTAACAAGGTAACATTTGGTGGGATGCTTTGCGCCAGTATTGTTTCACTATGCGTATTTTTCAAGCATTTCATGTGCTATCACTACCGAATTCAGAAGGGCGACCCGGATGGCCTGACCAACCTCCCTTACTATTTTTTTTAATTTATACGTACCACAAAAAGATCACATATATCAGGCTCTCTCAGAAGCTGACCCCTTGGGAAAAATCCTGTGTCCACCCCTGTGTGCTCTGAAATGCTAACAGATGCTTTTGTGTGGGACTTTTGGTATGAAATTGAAAAAAAAAATGCTGTTCCGCCAAATGTGTGGCACTCGACCATCGGTGCGTTACCGTTGTTTACGCGCTGAGGTGGGCTCGCAAGCGTTCAGTCGGTGACGCAAAACTGTCTCGCAGAAAGGAGTTGAAATTGTAAGGCGCCAGTAGGCCCCAAAAGTGACGATGTCAACGCGAATATTCTTCGCGTATCGTGTTATTTGCAGCACATGTCCGCTTTGAAATGGGGCACTTTCTCACCGTTATAACTGTGCCTAGCCGTGTCGCGCGCCAAAGCCTCCTTCCAACCATCCTGCACTACACGCATTGTATTGAGATAGCTAACAACGCTGTATTCGTTACACTGAAAGCCGACAGGCAAAATTTACAACTTAGAGTAAAGCTTCGTTCTCAACGACGGCAGGCCTACATGTGACTCGGTGACAAACTTGTACCTTGTTCTCGTTGTGAGGCAGTTCTTTACACGTAATAACTGTCAAGGTAATAGCTAGGAATTGCCGGCAACATGTATACATGCCGTTACACACTCGTCTGATGCCCACTACCAAAGCAGATACAAGCAAGAAGTTATAGCAGCGACAGCAATGCGATTCGCACACAAGCCTCCAACATGGCGCGAAGTCGGTAGCTTCGTGAAACCTGCGACAGATGGCAGCAATTTTGCATAAGGTCTATAGGCCACCCGCTTTAATGGGGGAGGTTTTTGAGGAACTGCAGAGTGTCTTAGGCTGCGCTATTATATCTACATAAAATAACTACCTTGTCATTTTAGCCGGTGATAATAACTTTCACGGAATAGAGCGGTCGTCTTTGGTCTCACATGGCAGGTGACATGCACGCGAATGTGCAGATTTCGTGGAATTTTTAGAATATGTTCAATTACCTAAACTTGTCTAAACTCCTACGCGTGGAGATGCAATTATTCATCTGCTTCTAACACATCGCGAACGTGTTACCGTAGTTTTACGACAGCATATCAGTGATGATCGTGTTATACCTCCACCTTTTAAGCGAGGACTGTGAAACAACTGCGTCAAAGGAAATATATTGATCATTATTCTGAGGCGGGTGCTGTAAGCATCAACGTAGATTTCACAACGTAGATTTTTCAATTTTACTTGTCATTTGTCAAAACATGTGAAACTTGTTCATTGCATGATAACTGGATTCGTTTTTGTGACAAATTTTTAAGGATGCGGTAGAAACGCAATAACAAATACATATATGATACAGGAGACAAACCATGCTCTATCCGAGAGACTTAGAGAAGTCTTATTAAAAAGAACCGGTTATTTAGAAATACAACGCTACCAAAATCGCTTCATGCTAGGTCAGAATACCTATGTTTTCTAAGGAATCTGGACTACGGGTTCAGGCTGCAAAATGTAGGTTTTCAGCTAGGGTATTTCGCAATTCCTAAAAACACATCGAAAATAGTTTTGGAAGGTCATTTTTTTGTACACCTGCTAAAGAACTGTCTGTGTTTGACATTAAGTCCGGTGCTGCAATTGATGTCTTGGATATTGTTGATTGGCTTAACGTATTTTTAGCAGTGTAATTCATGACAAAAACTCCTCAGTATACTAACACATCACAGGTCACAGTAATTCTGTCAACACAGTATTACTGTGAACACTGACGATATTGTGAAAGCCATGGAGCACTTGATGTCATCGTCTGGTCCTCGTCTTGACGGTATTTGTACCAATCTACAAGAAAATGACTAAGCATTATTCAGCTGTTATACTAACACTTTGTTTCAACGATCTCTCAGCGCTTCTGAAATCCCAGATGTCTGCAAATTGGCAAATGTGATGCCTGTATACAAGGCCTGAAACAAAAAAAAATGTCGCCCGCATCTTCCCACGGGGAGAACTCGAGCAAATGCGTCGCAGAGTGGTGGGGGCATCGCGTGAATGTTGCGTAATTGGGTTTCGCAGAAGCGTCGCGCTGCCCGAGTGATGGATCCGCTGCTCGACGTTCACGAACGGTTGCTGCTTCTCGAGCACGACGTTCATGATCCAGGGCCCGTCGTTGCCGTTTCGCAGCTGCTTCTCGTGCACGAAGTTCTGGGTCGGCAGCTCGCTTCAAACGCTTGCGTTCAGCGTCGTATGCTCGTCTCTTCCCAGCCTTGTCTTCTGCGTTGCTTGCTGTTGTTGACGCCGACGACAGTGAGGGTGGGGTAACGTTGCCTTCAACGAGTGGTGGGAGGCTGATTGAAGGTACTGTTGCTTCCATCGCATCTACTCGAGTCAAGCAAAGCGTCAAGTCAAGCGAAAGCCAAGTAAAGACGCCCTTGACTGAATTCCGAACGCGCGCTCCACCGCTTATATACACACCGCCCGCGTTCGATCGAGAGGCGGGAGGGACAGAGAGGAAGGAGGGAGGGAGGGGAGAGGCCTGCTGCCGGCACGAGACGTGCCGAGCATGCAAGGGAGGAAGAGGAGAGGCTTGCTGCCGGCACGAGACGAGCCGAGCATGCGCAGTGGGGGTGTGGACGGCGGCCGACACGGCAGGTGGGACTAAGAAATGCTCAGCATTTAAAACAAGCGAGCTACGGGCTCATATCTTTAACGTCTGTTGCGTGCAAACTACTAGAACATGCGTCGTGTTCGCAAATCATGCAGTATATTAACAACAATTGCATTTCACTCCCCAACCACCATGGTATTCATCGATACGGAGCGTGTGAACCTAACTTGTTTGAACTGATTACAGACATTCGCATCAACCTTAAAGGGACACTAAGGGGCAACACGAAGTTTATACGGGACGAACGATGGGCATTCGAGAATGCGTGCGCGTTTGTACTCGGTGCAAAAAAGATGACTTATTAGTGGAGAAATTCGTAATGAAAGACCAAATATCTCTTCCTCAACTTCATTCACATGAAATTTGGCGCTGGAGCTGTGTGGTCATTGCGTTCATTGCTCTCAGCGAATCAGAGGGCGCCATGATACGTCACCGCATGCGTAAGCGGCCGGCGCCGCTGGTTCATGGCTGCTTCCGTGTTTTCCGCGATCATGGCTGCGATTACGGCTGCGATGGATAGCGGTGCAGGTTGAACCCACTGAACCTTGCAACGAAGACCTCGCAAGGAAAATGGGTTTACTTTTCAGCGACTTCAGCCACGTGGAGCGCGATATACGTCTTCGAGCTCGCGCGGCTAGTGTTTCAGCGCACGCCATCGGAGAGCGAAGCCTCGTTTTCGTCGACGGAAGGCGAGACGGCCAGTCAGCCAAGCGATGTCGTCGGTGAAGAGCTTCATTCGCGACTCACCCGTACTGACTAGTAAGTGCTAAAGCGTTTAACTGGCCACGTATTTTTTTCCGTTCAAGGAAAAAAAAATGGTGCTTCTGCTAGGTGCCTCGGAAGTAGGATGGTGCGACGAAGCGAGGGTTTACCTCGGACCAGAATTCCGTCCGCGGGCGCTGTACAATCCTCCTGCGGCTTATTTATGCAGTATCAGGGCGATGTCACTGAGCCCAGTTCGCAGCGGTGTCTACGCCGTCGTGTCTAGGAATGCAGCATTCACGCTGAATGTTTCGTCACACGGTGCACTTTCGATCGCATTCGAGCCATATTAGGGACCGCAACCGGGAGCCGGTAGCGTATAAAAAAAATCGATTCCGATTGGACTCGATAACTGTCATAAGCGCGCCTTGCTACGCCTGTATTTTACGTCAAACGACACCAACTCACCCGGACCAGGATATAACTCTTTATTACGAGTGACACCGCAAGGAAGCTATTTAAGCAACGGTGCGATTCGGCCTAGTTGGAACAAATTCATTTTTCACTTACTCGCGCAAACACACAGGGACAAGAAGAGACTTACGATTGCTTTGCTTGCAAAAGAGTTGTCGCTGATATCAGTACGTTAAGGCGTGTGCTCATGTGATGCAGTGTTTGCGTTTCATGTTATTGGTGTTTTTAACCTGTTCGAGCAGAACAGTGGGCTGTTAAATATGTGCGCATTCCGAAAAATAAATCAGTTGTTAGATCGCGCCTCCCCTCCTAAGTCTCTTCTTGTCCCTGTGTGTTTGCGCAAGTAAGTGAAGATTGAAGCTATTTAAATTTTGATCAAGGAATTAGATTTTAATCGGGCTCCACCTCGACCGATTGATCCCTGTTACCTTGTCATGCGCAGCTCCCGATCAACGATACCTTGCGCAAAAAGGCGCCTCCAACAGCTATGTATTGCGTGCACTATCTTATGAACGCAGCCCAACGTGAAATTTTTGAGCTCTTGTTTGGTGCTCTTTCAGGTGCGACTGCGAACATTGCGTGGTACTCGACAACTTCAGCGAGGAGGAGTGCCTCTGCTGTCGAGAGATGGGAGACCCTGCCACTGCTTCGCCGCCGGAAGGATGCGTCACAGAGAACCCGGAGTTCCACCTCGTGTCTAAACATCACTTTGCTTCGTACTTCGAACAGTTTGTTGACCAAGATCAACTGCACCCAGTTTCTATATTTTAAACTGCATTTCACCGACACCCATGTTTGCTGGTCGTACAACCCAAGGTCTAACAAAAGTATGTTGCATTACAAGAGCGCAAACTCCAAACTTATGAAGCAAGGCATCATTAGCTTCCACTCAGCCCTGCAGAAATCCTGTGTACACACAGCTGTAGCCAGTTTCAACAGCCAGCTTGAGTACCTGCTGTCCGCCGGCTACCCAGGTCACCTAATCCGCGGAACTTCTGAAAGCCAACTTCAGAAAATAAAATCTACAGAAAGGAAACAGCAACCCTTGATTCAACAACCACCTTAAGCTATGCCATGTTTGCATTGCCTATCACACATCAAAAAGGTAGCAGAAAGGTACGAAATTCGCGTCGTGTTTTTAGTGTCATGCAAACTTAAAAAGTGTGCCCTCTGCTGACTAAAGGAAAAAACGAGCAAGGCTCGTGCACAAAGGACTGCAAGAATGAGTACACAAATTGCATATTAAATATTATTTATTAAATTGCTGTGGTCGGTCGTGTATTGGTCAAACCGGCCGCTGCTTCAATGAATGCGCACAGGAACAAAAGCAATCCATGCGCACTGGCTCGGACAGTAATCTTGCCCTACAATGCAAGAACTACGATAGCATGAGCTGTTTTCCTCAGCTGGAAAAAACTAAATTCCTTTCTAAGGCAAAAACGAGAACAGAAAGATGTCATCAAGGCTTTCTTCATTGCAAAAAAAGACAAAAACGAAATAAATTTCTTAGATGGCCACATCTAAAATGGACCCTTCTGGAATTGTAACGCGCCCGTGGTCTTGCCTCATTTTCGCAGCCTGTTAGATTATCGGTGCAATTGCTGTCTATCAACTCTTATAGGTGTTCTGCCTTCAAGAAATAAATACACTTGAATGTCTGCACTTCATGTGTGTGTGTTATATGTTTCCATCATGTCTTCTTCGTGCAGTTTAAACGTTCTTATAAATTTAAGAACCAACTATACCAAAAACATGCCTTACTTGAGAAGAAGGATTGCTCAATGACTGCTCGGAGACCCATGAAACGCATCATTCATAGACTGGAGGCAACACTCAATCCAGAAAACAGCAATGCTACGGCCAAGTCAATGTTCCCTTTTGGCTTTTCGCCAACAAACGGTTGACATCACCATGTGTACGTCTGTGTGTTAAGGCACTCAGAGTTCCGAAGCTTCACTGTGCAGGCAGTGGAGAGGCATGTGTGGCAGAGGTTCAAGAGCACCATCAGACATGTATGAAAGACGATGTAATAACTCTAAGGCCGAGAGTCTTCAGTATCCACACCATCTGAAAAAGAATGTACAAAATGCGAATTCTCACTGATGCACAAAATTACATAATAGGGCTATGCAGTCATTTATTTCTTTTAGTGTGATTGCCATGCTCCTGTAGACAATATTGCTTACCACCCAAGCCTGCACTAAGGCCATACAACCTTCGGCTCCTGTTTACTTTTACAGCGAAAGCTGTTATGAGATCATTCCGGCCGTTTTTGGCGCCGTAGTTGTCCGCCGCCGCCGCCGGTGTCCGTAACCAGTATCGCTCGAAATATGAAAAAAAACGAAATAAGAAAAAAATTCCAGGATGGAACGAGGTTCGAACCTTGGCCCTCTGCGTGGGAGCCCAACATTCAACCTCTCAGCCATGCCGGCGCTTGAAACTGCTTAGCAAAAAGGTCCTATACAGGCTTCATGTAGGGAAGGAACCATATTAGCATATGCAATATAGCGTGGTGGAAGAGTAAAATAAGCACCAAGCGTCGCACAACGCGAATTCTGTAACCAGGTGTCACACAATGCGAATTGCGCAACGAGTAGGTTGTTGAATGCTTCCAACCCATTACAAAGGGATCTGCCATAACTCTTCGTCGTCATCAGGCGCAGCATCAACAAAGTGCGCATAATGCCTTACATGCGTTTGGCAGGTACCACGGCTCTCCTTAGAATGACGAAAAATGGCACAGTGCCTGCTGCCCTACTTCTCAAAAATTACAATGATTTATAGCGTTGTGGGTTCCTCGCAAGTGCACTTGTATTGGTTGCCAAGAAAGCCCATAAGCGCATGATCCATTTCCTCGGGGTCTCAGTAAAGTTAATCGCCCCCCCCCCCTCGTCTCTCTCCCACGTCAACGTATGTTATACAGCATGACGGGAGAGGGAAATAGCGACCGGGCGTCACCCAATGCAAATTACATAACTGGTGGGCCGTTTAAAGCTTCCAACCCATTACAAAGGGCTGAGCCACAATTCTTCATCGTCGTCAGTCGTCGCGTCAACAAAGTGCACATAATGCCTTACAGACGCGTAGCTGGTGCCTCGCGTCTCCGCAGAACGACGAATAATTGCTTAGTAGGTGCTTCCCAGCTTCACAAAAATTGTGATTTATGGCGTAGTGGGTACCTTTCTAGTGTACTTGTATTGTAGCCCCAAAAGAGCTTAATGGGCTCTAGAAACGCCGCTATTCCAGCTTTCGCTGTGACTGTGCTGCGGGTTCTGCGCAGGCCTGGCGTTTTTTTTTTAGTGCCATCTGAGTCTTGCAATTTGAATGCAAGGGATGTGTTCAAACTTATCTATGCCTGATGTCAATAGACTGTAAGCAAACTTATGTTGGGAAATTCTTAAGGGTGTGCAAATGTTGGAGTTTTATATTCGAATCGAATAACTTGATTCGACTTTCGAATAGCCAGTATTCGAAGTTTCAAATAATTAGACAGGACAAATATCTAAAACGCAACCAAGGCCAATAGTGCCAATTGGTTAGGGCAGGGTGGATAAAACTAACAGTAACGTCATTCAGCAGGCCTTTCGTTAATTCTTTCACCAATATCCTGGTTCAAAAGCGAGTGCACGTTTACGTTAAGGAGATTATGTTATTTCCGCATTGTCTAGCTCTTCACATTTTCGCTTCCAAAGTGATGACACGGATTTCTTACGTAGTTTGGTTGCGCATGCCTCAAGCGCCGTAAAACATCCTGACTTTGGCTCGTGAAACCCTCAGCGATTGGCTTCATGTGAAACTTTGTTCACGTTCTGCATTCGTCACTGCCGCAGCGCACCACTTGTTCGGAAACTCCCATCGTTCCGTCACGTAGTTAAAACATTGCTGTGAATGGGAGCCCGAAGATTTTTGAGCTCGGACTACTAATGACGATGAAGCACAACATAACCGTTGTCAGATGAGCCATGTTACGTGACACAGGGAAAAAAAAACGACTAGCTACTGCACCCCTCTCTATTAGCCGTTGGGAGGTTAGGATTGCCGCCGCTGACTGGAATGGAGGCTCTTCTATCAACAAGCCTGCGTGCCCATAACAGCTTAAAAAAAACTTCCGAACAGGCGCGTAATAAAGCTGTCACCACACCGTAGAGTCCTAATTTTTCCTTTGTCTTGCCGTAACTGGCGGTACGCGTTTTGTGCGAATAAGATATATAAATAAGGGCAGCTCAGTGAGCGCATGTTTTCAACTGCAGGAAACACTGCAACGTCACGGCGAGAGAATATGAAGCCAGGTCATGTGGAACAGGTTAGGTTTATGCATGACAGTTTGTAGGCATTCGGCTGCGTTATATGTTCGACGACATAAGCAGATTTCATTTCTTTGTTCGTTCTTTAAATTTCGGCACAATTCTATGCGGGACGAAATTTCACTACACGCACACCCCTAGAAATTCTATTTCATCCATCCCGTCTATGCAACACTACGACTAACGTAAATTAATCAAAGCCTGCTTAGTCGTCATCCTCCTCCATTCCAGGGTCCAAGCTGACGCGTTTGGTTGGTATGTGGAGCCAGTGGTGTCCGTATTGGTCCGGACAGGTGATAAATTAGGTGAGGAGACATACTTGGTCTCAGCAAGGGTTAGCTGTTGTCGCTTTTATGGTGAGGATGTCAGTGACACATCGTCGATGTTAATCTGGAGGCCGTCATCTTTTTTCCTTTATAATGAGGTTCACTTGGACTCTACGTTTAGCAAAAATGTTGACATAAATGAAACATCAGTCATAACAGTATGAAACGCAAATGGAAAAACTGATGAGCTCAACATTTTTCATTGTACGAGTTCTATGAAGCTTCAGACTGCTGTTAGCAGAAATAATGCACACCTGTGTGCAGTGACAATCACTATGCAAATAAGTTTTCAGGCAGATAATTATTGGGTGTTACGTGGTTCCTCAAAGCGTTACAGCACGTGTAATCGTTGGAACAATATTTAGAGCTAAGAATAAGAAAAAAAATGGACACAAGACACGCTGTTTTGTTTATCTTGGCACCCTGGTCTAACTGCTTTTTGAAAATGAATCAGTACCTTGCCCACTTTGCAACTATTATCTACTTTTCCATGCACGACACAACAGTTCTGAGATTACTGTGATATTAATGTAACATCCATTTTTTTCTTGCACAAATGAGAAAGCATGGTCACCAGAACTGGGCTGACAGGGCAGCCAGTGCAGTCGAATACACTGCCTCAAAGTACTGCCAGCCATGAGAAAACAGTGGGAGAAACTGGGCCTAGTGGATGCAACATTAACCTCATTGATGGAGAGAGGTTTATTGAAGAGACTTGAAGTTAGACAGGAACCTGTTTATGTACCTTCATGTTGCTAAAATAAGCCAATGAGTACTTGACAATACACTATAACCTGATCCTGGGTTTGAAAACATAATACTTTCATTTGGTCATGCTGAAAGAATTGAACGTTTCAAATTTTGCGAACGAAAGTGTTGGGAGACACATTTGTTTCACGTCACAGAGTTTAAACATACAGTTGGGACCAATGCACTATACTCACCAACACTTATGCCTCGCACATGAACATGCACACTTTTATCAAGTCCAATGGTGCGCCATTTGTGCCACTTGCAGGGCACCTGGAAGGATCCTTTTGCTTCAGCAATCCACTGGCACTGTCAAATAGGCAGCACCTATAACAGGCCCAAACCATGTAGGGAAGCATATGTAGCATTTACAGCTGCCAAAAGACAGCCTTTCAGCGCAACCTCTGTAATGAATATTATTAAATGAAAAGCATTTCTTAGCGAACTTCTGCGACTTTGAGCGTATCTATCTATCTAGACGCCCACAACTTTGTGCTCTCCTGGCCGTTTCGTTAATGGGATGTATTCCGAAATTGCTGTGGCATAACATGACTGTATGGCGAACGTAAATGACAGGTAATAACATGAAAATAATGACATTTATGTCATCATCGGCATGATTTACATGCCACGAGCTTTGTGCTCTGGCGGCCATTTCGTTAACTTGATATATAGCAAAATTCGAATGGCGTGATAAGAGCGTACGACGAAGGTAGGTGACAGATCATAACATGCAAATCATGACAACCATGTCATGTACAGCATGCTTTACATCACATGGTCTCAGGGCACTAGCGACTGTTTAATTAAATGAATATATACCAAAACTGGTGTCACAAAAGAATTCAGTATGACGAGCATAAAAGACAGGTGGTAACACGAAAATCATGACACGCATGTCATGTTCGGCATGACATATTTGCCATGCTCATGATGCACTCGCAGCAGTTTCGCTAGCTTGACATGTATCAAATTTGGTATTGCCTGACGTGACAGTATAACGAACACAAATGTCTGGTGGTAATATGAAAATCATGACAAGCATGTCATGTAGAGAAGGGCTTATATGCCAGGCTCATGTTGCACTCGCGGCGTGTTCACTAGCTTGATATACAAAAAAATGGTATTGCGTGAAGCGACTGTACGACAAACACAAATGACAGGTGTTAACACGGGAATCGTGCCACGCATGTCAAGTAGGGCATGATTTACATGCCATGCTCAGGGTGCCCTCGAGACCGGTTCGTTAGCTTGATATACACCAAAAATTATATTGCATGACGTGACTGAACGACGAACATAAATGACAGGTGGCAACACGACAATCATGACATGTCTGTCCTGCAGGGCATGATTTACATGCCACGCTCATCGTACTCTCATGGCCAGTTCGTTAGCCTCAGATACACCAAAACTGGTATTGCATGAAGTGACTGTATGAGGCACATAAATGACAGGTTTAACACGACTATCGTGACATGCATGTCAACTAGGGCATGCTTTACATGCCACGCTCATGGCATGCTCGCGACTTCAGGTACCTCTGAGTGTATTTCCATGGGGCAGCCGACTCCATCATCCTCAGTAGTGTCCGATGTAGGAATCATCGACCTGAAGAACAAATAACATGACAGACATTGAGCCAGTTTCGAGTGAACTGCCACATTTCTATAGGCTCAAAGCATTCAAGCTTAGTTCGGATTGCTCTGTACCATGGAGTACCATGATATGATACCGTAAACATTGCTAGTAGCTCTCTGTGGCTTCCAAAGGGCGCAGTGGTTACGTCATCCTGCGACCTCGGTCTCTGCAACGCAGCTGTCCCGGAAAGCAGAGTCAATTCTCTGTCGCACACACGAAAAGTGCGAAATGTTTCGCATTGTTGGACGTCAAACACTCGTTCGGACCTTCGTAGTTTTTTAATACACACAATCTCGTAACGCACTTCATCCCTGTAATAGACTCCTGCAGCTCATGAGGATGCCTCAGCCTACCCCAGTTTGGATTTCCACAGTTACACCAGCCGCGTCGCTCTCGATCGCAGACTCGGCAATAGCAACCGAGCTGAAAAACCAAACAAGACGAAAAAGTGGCGCGTCCACTCGGTAGACGTTTACGGTGGCGATCATAAGTGAGATTCGACACTCACCGAGACGCTGGTTTGCTTCAGCAAGGGCACCTGTGGCGGGAAAGACTGGACGGCACAGCTGATCGGGAGAGGACTCCGCTTTTGGGCACACCAAGAGCCTTCCCGAGCACATGATTTTACACATAATCCGATGGCGAGAAGTGCAGAGAAGATAGCATCGGTTTCTCTGGATCCTTCTTCTGCCGTCTAATCATGGGCACAGCCTTGAGCCATTGAGAACGACGGGGCTCGTCGCGCGGCACCACATGAAACGATACAGTTGGGTTGACACTGCCGCTGCCCTTCAGCCGACGCCTTGGGCCGTTTGTACGGCCGGCTCACGCCGTCGTCCACATCGCTTGCCTTCAAGCCGATATTTCCAGTGAGGAGAACGCGCTAGCGTATCATCCGCTGCTAAGCATGGACGAGGTGCTCAATGGGGTCTACAAATGCACCACGCAATGACGATGTCCAAGTCCCACGCTTTGGCGACTTGATTCCCAGAACCCCGGCGACGACGTACGTGTTGAGTCCGGACTGTGGTTTGAAGGGTCGTTGACTTCGAAGATCTTCCATGACGGCCACTGTCTTGAGCACCTGGAAACGCTTGTGCTTGCATTCATGTGAATACTGGCCCTGGCGCGATGAGGGCCTTTCCAGCGGCTCCGCCTCACGTTCACAACGACGCGCAGAAAGAGGTGTTCGCGACTGCCCCGTCGGGCTTCCGCGTACGACGACAGGCCGCCTTGCTCACTCGACCAGGTTTACCAAGCACCTTCCAGGTATGCCGGACTCGATGCTTCCGTGCAGTGCCAATACCAGTGGGAAAGGCTTCCGGCCGACAGGTCAACCTCAGCGCACACCGGCACATCATTTTGGTATTTTTCAACCTGAACTTGACAAGCCACGCAACGAAACCAACGAAACTGCGACGCTGGAGCGCGACGCTGGCGCCATGGGCGAAGCATGCACGCTGTGCCCGGAGCAAACCGAAACCACCACGGCCGCACGCAGTGCCATGCCGTTTTTTCTTCTTTTTTATTTTAGCTTTGTGCTAAATTTGTACTTCCCTGAGTGGCACGGCTTAAATAGGTGCCGAGTACTGTTTATGGATGTTTAAGATAAATTTCATGGTGCGTTTCTATTAGCAGCAATAAATTACTGTCGACCAATCGCGGCCCGTCTGCGTTTGTGATCTTATACGTCACGAGCGCCTAGCGCGGGAAAGCCGAGGGGGCGTCAGCACCCATCCTTCGGTTTTCCCCTATTTTCTCGCTTACGAACGCTCTGCTCGCCATAACAATGGTACGGTTGAAGTAATAAGATAATCTACCATCGAAGATCAACTTCCGGTTTCTCTTTAGTGTCCCTTTAACGAACTTCCACAAACCGAGCCCATGATTATAGATCATACGAAAGCATTTGGCCGTTTATCTCATGAACTCCAAGCGGAAAAAATACAGAAGACTAATATTCATGAAAAATAATTAACTCTGTTAAGCAATAATTAAGTAACCGATGACAGGTCGCTGTGATTAATGACGTGCGTTCGTTATTTCAACCTGTTGAGCCCAGAGTGCCACACGGTTTCGTTTTGGGTCCCACTCTATCTTTAATTTTGTTAAATGATATCCATCAAAATATGGAGTCGTAAATCCGGTTGTATGCCGATGACTGCCTTTTGTATCGGCCAAAAAAATGTAAGGCACACTGTGCGAAGTTATAACAAGACTCACATACGATTGAGAGATTGTGTTCACGCCGGTAAATTAGCATAAATACTACTAGGTATTGCCTAATGGGATTTGCTGCTTCCAGTTAAAGTAGAAAACATGCAGACATTCTTAATAGTGAAGTTTCATTTAAATATCCAGGTGTCCATCCAGCTCCGTCTTGTCCAGGCATAATAATTTGCAATTTCTTGTTCCGGCAGCATGTACTGCAGCTTTTGCCTTGGTCCTTCACACGTTTTGCCAGGCTAACAGCGATACCAAACATTTTGCATACTATCATACTTCGGTCAAAACTTGAGTGTGCCTAATTTATAAAGAACCTGCACCAGGCACATTTTATTAAGAATTCGGAATCTTTGCATGACAAGGCAGCGCTATGTATTACAGGTCACACAGGTAACAATGCATAGCGTACGATCATCGCAAAAAGAAAGCTTTACCAAGGTGTTATTCCACTGCAGAGGATAAGAAAAATGCACCTGTTAACCTTCCCTCCCTACTCCCATTTCCGCCCCCCCTCCCCTATATAATGCTCGTGCTGAGCAGTTTTTAGTTGCACGCCATAAATATACCCACCAATCAGGCCAGAGATGTCGAAAAGGTAAATGGCACTTGACTTAACACAAGATAATCGACGCCCCAGGACAGAAGCACACACGCTACAACACTCGCACACACAGCGTGTCACAGGCCACATCCGCCCAGTCGTTCTGTCACTACGATAACAAACACCCAGCGCAAGCGTTTTGGCGCTAGAAAACGTCATTATTGTTGCAGTAAGGAGAGAGGCTTGTTCGCTAGGGAGACCGCGCACGCGTGCACCATGGCCGTATTGTTCCACCGGCCTGCTTCGCTGGTGAGCGGCCGTGCATGCGGCGTTCCGAATTACTACGAGGTAATCAGTATGCCTTGTCATTTTTGCTATGCCATGCGTAAGGTGAGGTCCCAACTATGGAAATGACAGCTATAACACCTTGCCATCTAATTCATGCAGGGTACGCCATTGATGCGGTATGAAACCATTCATTTTATGTCATAAAATTAGTTACAGCATGTTTGTCGTGAATGCATGTGCAGTACTCACGGATTCAAACGCGACATCAAAATTTTTAGTATAATGAATTGTAAGCGCAGTTTCTCGAGATTACCACGTCCTGTAGCGGTGAATCTGGTCTATAAAGACAATGTTGACACTGATCTACACGTTCGACTCCAAAATACGCCGATATGACCCGAACTGAAGACTGTAGGAACAATAACATGTGCCTTACTTAGCCCTGAATTGGCCTATTTCAATCCGTGAGCCGGCGGGTGCATTTTCGATGGAGGCGAAAATGTTTGAGGCCCGTGTACTTAGATTTAGGTGCACGTTAAAGAACCCCAGGTGGTCGAAATTTACGGAGCCCTCCACTACGGCATCTCTCATAACCATATTATGGTTTTGGGACGTTCAACCCCAGATATTATTATTATTATTATTCAATCCGTGAGTACTGTACACGGTGTTATACTTACGCGACTCTGTCCGGGAGCTGGCCAACGAGTGCTATTTGTGTCTGAGTAAATGCAGTACGCGTCATGACATCTATCATGGCAACCTAATTCTTTTATATCATGCACATTGAGATATCCTGGCTAAACAAATTGCTTCAATGAAACCTCCTCATTTAGGCCATTTATATCACAACATTCATCACATCGCATTTGCGTCACGATCACGCCATAAATATACCCACCAATCATGACATGTTAAATAAATATACCCACCACACATGACAGGTTATCAATGAAGCAAAGAGAATTCTTTCGACGGCCTTAGTTTTTAAATACGAAGCATTTCTTAGGGAACTTCTGCGACTTTGAGCGTATCTGTCTATCTACCTAGCCGCCTACGACTTTGTGCTCTTCTGGTCGCTTGGTTAATCGAATGTACACCAAAATTGGTATGGCGTAACGTGACTGTATGACAAACATAAATGACTAGTCATAACACGAAAATCATGACACGCATGTCATATACAGCATGCTTTACAGGGCGCGCTCATGGTGCGCTGGTGCCCGTTTCGCTAGCTTGATATACACCAAAATTGGTTTGCGACGTGACTGTGTGACGAACATAAATGACACGAGTTAACATGAAAATCGTGACATACATGTCATGTACAGCCTGACTTACGTGCCACGCTCATGGTGCGCTGGCGGCCGTTTCGCTAGCTCGATCTACGCCGAAGTTGGTATTGCGTGACGTGACTGTGTGACGAACATAAATAACACGAGTTAGCATGAAAGTCATGACACACATGTCATGTACAGCATGACTTACGTACCACGCTCATGGTGCTCTGGCGGCCGTTTCGCTAGCTTGATCTACCCCGAAGTTATTGCGCGACGTTACTGTGTGACGAACATAAATAATAGTAGTTAACATGAAAACAATGACATGCATTTTCCTTAGTGACATACAAGACGAGGAAATGCAGCTCTTTGCTGGCTGCTTCGCGTTACATCGATTCCCACAATGCGTGGGATCTGCCGGCTTTTTTGGTACACACAACCACATGAATCCAACAGACAGGTCAGGGGAAGCCTAAATGTTAAATGTTAAACGTTAAACGTTGCCTTTAGTTTCAAGTGTAACTAAAACATCGAATTACGCGTCTGATGCTCTAGCAATTGAGCTACGACGAAAGGCGCTTCCCCGTCGACTTCGTTAGGCAATTCTGTGCAATTCCCGAGAGTGTAAGCCAGCGCCGCTCGTAGCCAATGTGGCGAGTGTGGAACACTCTTAATTGCCACAGGGCATCACGTGGCACGTGATGCAATTTAACAATTCCCGGCGTCACGAATCTAACGTTAACCACAATACTCTTGCCAGAAAGGAAGTGTTTCGCCATCTCACTCATTTCACAACTGCGCTCGGGCTTGACGATGCAAACACGGCGCGAAACAGAAGCGCTTCTTCGTCCAGCTGCGCCTTTTTAATAAGCGCTCGTTCAGCTGTACTGGAAAGGTCATCACTAGTAGCTTGTCTAAAGTCACATGATCTTCCTCTTAATAATCCGCCCTTTCATGAAAGACACCGCGTCGAGTTGGCAGAATGGATCCGCGTTTTCTTTATCACTTTACAAATGGAATTAAATACATTTCTGTTTCTGCTCATAAACACAGTGGGTGAAGTGTTTCGCGGATGAAGGCTACGCCTTCGCGGCAGCCAATTTAGCTCGCAACATGGTTGTCTCGCCTCCTCTGACAACCGTAGGTTGCAAAGTTTATACCTGAGGCTTCAAGACGACCTGTCTTCCCGTCTAAGTGTTGTCTCGAGGCACCTAAACTCAAACTTCTATTTGTATTTTTATGCTTTGCACTACCGCCAGCGGTGCGCATGCGTTTGACGCTCACTACAATGAATGACATTTGCTAAACTTAGTTCTCGATAGCACAATTGACATTATAGACAATGGGAATTAAATTCCAGAATATTTCGTCCACGTTAAACAACTGCTGCGGGATGGCAAAACTGCTCCGCCTAGCGACACCTTATTGCTACTACGTCAGTAAGCCGTGCCCAACGGAAGTCAGTTTCAATTCTCAGAAGTTGTTTTATTCAGTCTTCGTGCGTATGCATGCTCCTGCTTTGCGGACAAGTACATTTTATCAGGCTTGTTCCTGCAAACGAGCCTTCCCGTTGGGCGTTCCATAGCAGTGACTGGACCACCTTTTCAGGTACCGTGGTAGATATGCAGTGCGTTTTCCTTTATCCATTGCAATGATTCAAGTGGCGTCAGGCGTGCTTCAGTTTGCAGTTAACAAACACAGCGCTTTCGTGCCTCATTAAAACATCGGTAAATGTGTGCCGAGATATTGCAGCTTACATTAGTAGAGATGGATATACTGCATATGTTGTTCAATCATAAGGTGTTACTACAAATATTTCGTCTCATAAATGCCGAACTTAATATTCCGGGTTTTTCTTACTCCAGCCTTATTAATAACAATAATACAAGATGTTCAAAACAACTTAATCAACTTCTTTCTAAAGTCAGAACAAATTGTGGGAAATTTACCTTTGCATTTTCAGGCATCTCACTTTGGGATTCATTACCATCATCTTCACCTTCATTATTATCATTCAAACGTAGAACTAAGGAGCATTTCATTAGCACTTTGTCACACGCATAGAATTCATTACGTTTTTTTTGTCTACAGCACACTTTCAAAATGTACTATTGACTATTTGTTAAGTGTTTGAATTTTGCATGTGTTTGATGCTTCTTAGCGTTGCCGGTTGCACGGGACATTTAGACCTGTTTGAATTTATGTGAATTTTGTAATTTCTTCCATTTGACTTTTTAAATATCTCATTTTATTATTTGTGATTATAATAATGATACTTTTATTTATGATTAGTCTTCCCTTCTATAAAGGACGCACTAGAGATTATATAAATATATGACTCACTGCTTGCCGAGATTCTCCTAACCCCCTTTTAGTTCTTGTTAGGAGCTACCCCACACAGTTTTTACATCGTGACCTCCGAATGTACAACTTTATGTCTACGTTCTTGTAAAAAAAAAACAAAAAAGCCGGCAGATCCCACGCATTGTGGGAATCGATGTAATGCGAAGCAGCCAGCAAAGAGCTGCATACATCATCTTGTACGTCGTTTAGCAAAATGTGTGTCATGGTTTTAATGTTAACTCGTATTATTTATGTTCGTCACACAGTAACGTCGCGCAATACCAACTTCGGGGTAGATCAAGCTAGCGAAACGGCCGCCAGCGCCCCATGAGCGTGGCACGTAAGTCATGCTGTACATGACATGCGTGTCATGATTTTCATGTTAACTCGTGTTATTTATGTTCGTCACACAGTCACGTCACGCAATACAAATTTTGGTGTATATCAAGCTAGCGAAACGACCGCCAGCGCCTCATGAGCGTGGTACGTAAGTCATGCTGTACATGACATGCGTGTCATGATCTTCATGCTAACTCGCGTTTTTATGTTCGTCACACAGTCATGACGCGCCGTACCAATTTCGGGGCAGATCAAGCTAGCGAAACGGCCGCCAGCGCCCCATGAGCGTGGCACGTAAGTCATGCTGTACATGACATGCGTGTCATGATTTTCGTGTTAACTCGTGTTATTTATGTTCGTCACACAGTCACGTCGCGCAATACCAATTTGGGGGTAGATCAAGCTAGCGAAACGGCCGCCAGCGCCCCATGAGCGTGGCACGTAAGTCATGCTGTACATGACATGCGCGTCATAATTTTCGTGTTAACTCGTGTTATTTATGTTCGTCACACAATCACGTCGCGCAATACCAATTTCGGGGTAGATCAAGCTAGCGAAACGACCCCCAGCGCCTCATGAGCGTGGCACGTAAGTCATGCTGTACATGACATGCGTGTCATGATTTTCATGCTAACTCGCGCTTTTATGTTCGTCACACAGTCATGACGCGCAATACCAATTTCGGGGTGGATCAAGCTAGCGAAACGGCCGCCAGCGCACCATGAGCGTGGCACGTAAGTCATGCTGTACATGACATGCGTGTCATGATTTTCATGTTATGGCTTGTCATTTATGTTCGCCATACAGTCATGTTACGCCATACCAACTTTCTTGTACATTCGATTAACCAAGCGACCAGGAGAGCACAAAGTCGTAGGCGGCTAGATAGATAGATAGATAGATAGATAGATAGATAGATAGATAGATAGATAGATAGATAGATAGATAGATAGATAGATAGATAGATAGATAGATAGATAGATAGATAGATAGATAGATAGATAGATAGATACGCTCAAAGTCGCAGAAGTTCTCTAAGAAATGCTTCGCATTTAAAAACATTACGCTACAGTGTTGATCAACGCAGAATAAGAAGCGGTTTTTCGGCCATACATTATTTTGACGGCGATTATACATGTGTCGCGTGCCAGCGTGCCGACGCAGCGAGGACGATGACGTCTGCGGAGGCACGAGAAGCGAGCGCGTGGGCCATCGAATACAGCAGCTGGTTTTGGTAACGCATGAAGGAGCATCCTTCTTCCTCTGCCTCTCCGCTACAGTGGTGACCCGGACCTTGGAATGACCTTCCACAAGATTCCACCGGACGTTCACACTGAGTCAACCGACCTTTGACACGCCTATCACGATAGCGCTGCGGCCAGAGAAAACCACGGCGCACTGCATCTTTCTGCCGCAGGGGTTACCCGAATTCTAGGCCGCCATTTCCAGCCACCTGGCTCATCAAGATGGAGGCTGGTTTTACAGCTAAATCTGTTATGAGGTCACAACAAGGTCCCTTTTTAGCGCAGTAGTTGTCCGCCGCCGCCGCCAACGGTGTCCGTAACCACTATCGCTCGAAATAGGAAAAAAAAGTCACAGATTCGCCGCAAGGGCGAAGCAATGAATGCGATAGCAAGAAACTAATGCTATACGAAGTGAGGCTCGCCAATGGATACTCTCACTTGGAACAGCGCTCCTGTTGCAAAGGCGGCCGAAGCAGCGAAGGAAACTAGCGTGCTTCAAGTGTCGAGCTGGGACACTTGATAGTTCGCGCTCATCTTCTGTTTATTCGTTTAGCAGCGTCCCTTGAGCTCGAGTGACTTTCGTACGCTCCGTAACATGAGCGCGGACATCACGGGGGAAGCTTGAAACATCCCTCTTCACCTCACCACGAGAAAACCGCGCGAGCAGACAGCGGAAGGGCAAGGTTCTCCCTGCGCAAATATAAGAAGAAGCGAGCGAGCTCGCCGACGCGCTCCTCGCGCCATCTTGCTGGTAATAAGAAACGCTTATAAGCGCCTGCCGTCTCTGACTCCTGCCATCGGTAAAGGGTGTGTATATAACGCTCGCCGTTAGCCAACTGAAGGATCTGCGCTTTCTGGCGTAGTGGTTAGCGCCACGCGCTGCGGAACGATAGGTCGCTGGTTCGATTCCGCGCGCGCTTCGGAAGCATTTTTCTGAATTCTTCATCTTTGGGACTTTGATATATATATAGACATACTTATACATATACGGTGAATGACGGCGACGGCAAAACCCAGCCGAGACTGTCCATATAATTGCTAGCGCAATAAAAACGAAATAAGAAAAAAATCTGATGTTTTAACGCCAGCAGCGGCCGTGCAAGAACACGTTGAAGCTACGGATATCCCTCCGTTAAGTGAACAAACAGCTCTGACCTCAGATGCCACCGTGCGACACGAGTGTTGGCGACGCCCACAGCATGCGCGCTCCGTTCAACGGGTAAAGCCACCTGCAGCGCATCTTATGCGCTCCCAGTCTCTTTCCCCGTTCCCGCGACGACGCTTCTGAGTTGCAAAGCTCAGCCCCTTCCGTCGACGACGCTGGCTGGGACGCTTCATGCGCCAAATCTTGGGACCAGCAGTTCATCCTCGATTGGCCATTGGCCTGCGACTTCAACGGAAACGTGAACGCCATTTAGTTATCGTTCAGACAGCCCAGTTCCTGAGATCACAGCGATGGCACTTGCTTGCGAGCGCCAATGAACCCTCTCGTCCCGGACGACTCCAGAGGCACAACCAGAAGCATACGAAAGCCGATACCAAATCTGCCTCCGTCACACTTGGCGATAATATTAGGATAGTCATTTCAGTGCCTGATAAGTTCGGGAAATTGTGTCCCATGACAAATCCATCTCGAGCTAAAAAGTTGGTAGCACTGAAGAGCATGCAAACAAGTATGTTGATTGCAAGAGAATTGTGATTGATTGTGTTCTGCTCTCATGCGTAAAACGATATGTCGTCCAAACCAGCAAGTGCACGAATGACCCACTGAGAGAGCATAATTACGAATGAAATAAACTGACGCCTGAAGGGTTTCTTGCACTCCACGTTCGTCCATGTGTTTGCCAACATTTTTCATTGTTGGTCGATATAAAGAAGAGAACACCCGTAGGTTTGTTGAAGCCGAGCTTATCGATGCACTAGGTGAGTTGTGTGTTAGTAAGGCATCGATTGCATTGTCGACTAAGGAGCTGGGGTTCCTGCGCATGCGTTGACTTACGGTAGTTTCCTCGTCGTGGTTTCGCTTAGGTAGAGTGGCCTTTTTTTTTGCTCACGTTTTGAGTGGTCCCACGTGTTGCACTGTCTGTCTGGTGACGGTGGTATAAATACGGTCTCAATTTTCGAGAGAGAAAGAGAAGAGGAAGGCAGGGAGGTTAACAAGAAGGTAGTATCTGGTATGCTTACCCTGATTTTTCAAAATAAACATGTTACTAGTAGCACAGTGTGCAGTCCTTATGTGCCCTCTCGTGTCCGTGTGCCCACTCGCGCTACATCAAAGCCGTTCAAATGATTCACCAAAAAGCCCACATTGCAACACCTCAGATGAAGGTCTTAGTGGCTGAGTAGACTGGTGACCTAGGTGGCCTATTGTAAAATCACTCTGAGGCGGATGCAGAGGCGGAGTAGCATAGATGGCTGGCGGCTCCTTGTACACTGTCGTCCCGCGCGGTATGTTCTGTAGGGTATGCCATCAAAATGTTACGAATAAGCGCTGATATGAAATGCAATGCAATACCAACTCCTGACTGCAACTTTCCTTGCGCGAGAGTTATCACGTTGAGTGTCTGCGGTCACGTCGAGAAGTCCGCTCACGTTTGCCAGCCCACTGCGGTTGTCGACTATGACGTTACTGTGCTCATTACGAGGTCACAGGTTTGATTCCTTGCTGTGATGACCCCGTTTCAATGGACACGATGTGCATTTGTAGTGTTTTACCGCTAAGCTGTATTGGCCAAGGGTTCCGCGTGGATAAATAATGAAATAAATTTGGCCGGCATCCCGCTCTGCTAACGTGAATATCCAGCGAAGCTGTTTCAAACACACACACACAAACACACACACACACACACACACACACACACACACACACACACACACACACACACACACATATATATATATATATATATATATATATCATGTGACGACCACCTTTAGGACAAGTTGTTTTTTGTGAAGAAAGATGACTTCGGGGGCAGTGGAAGCCTACTGCGAAGGCCAGCTAAAAGGCTTCTGTCCTGTGGGTGCCAGAGACAAAGACAAGCGGACCAGGAGACCTCATAACAAGCCGGAAAGCTTAGCTGATGTCGCATGCAGTCACGTTCTCTGAGTGGTGCAGTCGCCAAACAAAAAAATTTCAGTATAAGCTGGTGAAACCGTTAATAGGTTTAGGGCTGCACCTACTAGGCAGTGCTCTTCGGAGTTAAAGTCCCGAGCCCGTTAGCACTGCTAGCCCTGCCGAGGTCGAAAGGTGCATGGAAAAGCTTATGAAGGTGGGCTCGGGAGAAACGCCTAGTGTCAACGCATTAGAGATATTAAAAACCACGACGTCGTACCCCAGACGCTACAGTGAAAGTTCATGCTCTCAATGTAAAAAGGGCAAGTATAAAACAATCCCAAATTGAGGCGTTTGCTGACGTCCGTATTACCTGTGACATACGTAGCTAAAAAATTAATTCAGAGAGAAGCTGCGGTCGGGATAAGCGACTCGCAGGCTGCCGCCCGTGGCTTCACGTGCGGCCACATCTCGTGGCAGGCGGCCCGCATAGTTCCAGCTTCCTATGGCGGCAGGGACGGCGGCGACTTTCGAGGAACGATGGCCTCGACGTCATCGTCCCGGCATTTCAAAACCGAAAATGCGACGTTCTTCCTCCTGTGGACCCCAGCTGACACAAGCGTCCCGCTTGCAGACAACCAGGCGTCCCACACCGCGACTCGAGATCTCACTCCCTAAGCCGCGGCCGAATCGGTGGCCGCCTCCACCTCCGAGAATGGGGCGATGACGACATCAATAAGAACACAACAGCAGCAACCGGAATGGTCGTGTGGCGATCGCCTGACCACATTCAGTGACATCACAGAACATTACAGACTAAACAGACGCAAATACCCAACCACACGACAAATTAAACAAAAGACAGGCCGTAACTTGGAGGTTACTACAAACAGACACCTACCCAAGCCCGGCGATCCTACGCCTCTGTTATCCGAGCATATACCCGACTGACGCGTGTAAAGCGTGCGGCGAAAGAGCCACACTGCGACACATGATTTGGGAATGTGCCGGGAGAGTTACTGTAGCTGACGCCGCTGACTTCGCGACGCATGTTAGGCAGGAACGAACTGACAGAGCAATCGTTGCTGCTACCACCACGCGAGGGTAGGGGCCTGCCGCCGCCGCTGGAAGGCGGCACTCACCAGAGACAAGCTGACCGACGAACTTTAGGCCGTCCGGCAAGTCGAAGATGCAGCCCTGCTCCAAGGACTTGGAGCCGTCACCTGGCGCCATCATCATCGACGGAGTGTGGGACGGGACAGGGGTTAATTCCCTGTTCCTCCCGACTCCCCCGAAGGAAACTGCCTGCCTTTTAATAAAGATTATTCATTCAATCATTCATTTATTGAGAGAATACACGAAGACCGGATGCATCGCGTGCACTTATCCTTTTCAGTGTATCGTCTACAAAGGAAGGATGCGTGGCCTGCGCCTGAACAAAAAATTTCACAGCATCTCCGCTTCCTCTAAAGGGGACCATGCGGCGATGCGAAGCGCCGTTTCGGCACGTCGAGCCCGCGTTTCAAAGGGGAGGTGGAGATGAAGTGGAGAGGAATAAGGGAGAGGGGAAGTGCGAGAGGGAAAGGGGAGAAGGGAAAGGAGAGAGGGGAAAGTGGGAGATGGGAAGCGGAGAGGGGAAGTGGGAGAGGACGTGTGTGAAGAGGGTACGCGCATGCGCAGTATTGGTGGTCACGCCGCACACCACCGCCGGATTGAACTCCGCCATAAGATGCTTCGCATCTAATACAAACGCGGTCCTCAGGAAGGGCTTCTCAGCGGCGACTGGTTCAGCATTATCTACGAATGCACTGCTAATCTCAGTTCTCGTACTTGCATTCGCGACACTCAGCTGATGAATGTAACAAGTCGTCCACAGCTGGCCTCCCTGTTCTTCTAGCATCGCATTGGTACATCTTTATTGTCGCGCCCAGTATGGCTTTCAGCAGCCTCTGCTGCTAGTGAACAGTCACCAGTAGCGGGTAGTTTTCGTTCATTCATGAATGTGGTGCTCCAAGCAGTTTCTCTAACCTTCGCAACTCACTCCAGCACTGTCTGTGACAAATTGCTCACAATCATTTCCGCTGCTTCTTTATTATCCCATTGGCACTGCAAGCTGTTGCGCTCACTCTGACCTTCGACGGCTTCTACAGGTAGTGCCGCGTCATTAGCAGCTGTCAATGCAACCGATACGTTCTCTCCTGCACTGTTAATGCAGTAGCGTTCAGGAGCTCGTTCCGCAGAAATTCCAGTTTCGGCGTGGCTGGTTGTAAGCTAAAAAAAGCTTCCAGTACGCTTGAGCTTTGCCTTCAAGAGTACAAAGTAATAGCATAATCGGGCCCCGTTCACATCGCCTTCTGAATCGCTAGAGTGGCTTCGCATCTGGGAGGACACCGTGCCGCAAGGAAAAGAGCGTCTGTGTGCTTAACATTGGCCGTTTCAAATAACCCTAGAATGCTTACTGCAAATTCAGTTGCGAAGGGTCCACTGTTTGCGAATTGGCGAAGTATACACTGCGGATCCGCTAGGTAGCACGCGCACCCGTGCAGGTTCACACTTGTTTGATGTTGCTGCTGGTAATGTTGGTTAATTACGCCGGTGTGCTTTGTAATTGGTGGACCTTTAAGCCAACCACTCGTTGCGCAATTCACATGTTTTGATGACTAATGCGATTCTACGTTTTTGCCACGCTATATCATGTGCGTTAAAGACAGTCCTCCCACTACACCAGCTTCGTATACGGTTTTCTTGCGGAGCGGTTTCAAGCACTGCATTGGCTCTGTGGCAAAACATCTGCTTCGCATGCAGAAGTCCAGAGTTCGTTTCCCAATCGAACAGGTGATTACCGCAATAATTACCAGATGCCATTTTTTTAAAATAGAAAAGCGGCAATGGCCTCTTCGCAGGAAGGACAGCAGTAATTCTTCCATTTGACCCAACTGCCTATTTGCGCTTATTGGAAAGTTAATTAATTTGTTTTATTTACAACTACCGTAATTGCTGTAATTATAGTCATTTCAAGATGTCTGTCACCACAGAAAAAGTATTATGATCGCATCAAGAAAATATTTAATTTCTCTTATTTTTGATGATTTTCGCACCAATTTCTAGAAACATGCGGTGTGTTCAATAGCTGCCCGTGTCAGGTGCTTAATTCACAACAGGAGATGTGTTCGAACAACAATGTCAATTTCTGTGTAATTGAAGTGCAATCCCCTGAGGGAAGCGCCAAAAGTGTGGGCGTTAGCAGCCAAGGGATTTTACGCCAGCACGAGTTATGTGAAAGGGCCACGCGGGTGCGTGCTTCCCGAATACCCTGCTTTTACAGCAAATGTTCTAGAGTCTCCTGATGAACGTCTTCGTCATCGGCGCTTGATTTCGTCATGCGTGTTATTCAATAAATGCTTGCTTTCGTGCTTTGGAAAATCTTTCTTTAGAACGAGGGCGAGTTTCTCAGGCATTCACAACGTCATCGTAATTGGGGGTATCCCGCATTAGTTTGTGCGACACTACATCTCGATAAACTTGCTACATGACTTTCGTTGGAATAAACGTTTCGATTAAACTTATGCAGATGTCACACAGTTCACGCAATTTGTCTCTCGTTGTAGATGATATCTAGTGGCTGACATGAGGCCGCTGCTTCATTCCGAAGTAGGCTAGGTAGTTGCTTCATTGCAAAATGTGCTACCATGACAGTGCCGACGGCGGGCCCTCACGCCGGCAAGCTTTTGCGTGCACGTACCAAGTACAACTTGCTACGCTTAGGTTTTATCCTGTATATCCAAACTTCTGAGTTTATTGACTAACGCAATTTTCTTTCCAGATACTCCATGCGAGAAAGAACGCGTTTAGCACTGCTCATACTGGTTGCAAGCGTACTTCTAGCCTGCAAAATCTATTACATATGGGAAATTTGCCAGTTAAATAAGAGCGCCAACAGCACTCGCAATCATCATTTCATTGACAGAACGCAACAGGGTAAGCTTCCATGGTAGTAACTGTGCTAAAGAACTTCCGCACTGACTTGATCTTAAATAAAGGTGACGAGCAAGGGTCATTCTCACCGTTGGCGATCTTGACTGTATCTATACTGTGAGCAAAAGCGGCCCGGAAGCCTATAGTAGATTGGTAACGTAATGACGAAATAAAAACAACGTAGACGATTACAAATATTCCAGTTTTCATGGAATATAAAACGCCAAGTGTTTTGCTATGTGTGCTTTCTTATAACGTAAATTTCGCTTTGCTCTGACAGATCGGCCACAAAGAAGGGGCCTCGTGGAAGGTGCACACGCCGAACAAGATACAGCAGTCTCAAAAAAACCTGCGAATATTTCAGCAGATGCAAATGATTTATTTCTCGAAGGACCTCTCCCGGTTGCATTTAAAAATGCGCTTGAAAAGTATCCCATCGTACCAACAACTGACGTCAAGATAGTGCTCATTGTCGCCTACTATCGGTCCGGGTCAAGTTTCTTTGGCGAGTTAATGTCCTCTACACCAAGGACGTTCTTCCACTACGAGCCTCTTATGCTGTTCACTGTGGCCGGCGGTATTCGACCGGGAAGGCAGCACCACGCTTTTCAGCTGTTGGATGCACTCGCCGGGTGCCATTTCGAGCCGCTCTACACTGCATGGATGGAGAGCACCCCTTACTACAAAAAGAATCACTTCCTGGCTGACATCTGCGAAGGTGGAGAGTCGTGCTTTTCTCCAGGTTACCTTTCTGGTCTGTGTTCAAGAGCACAAGCGCAAGTGTTCAAGTTCACGAGACTTCGTGTTACTCAGGTCAGATGTTACTCGGCCCTTTCATATTCAGTTACATTCTCGTGTCCGCATTCCCTTCTTGTGCATGCAACGTTAATCTAAGCAGTCTTTCTGTCGTTTGTTTTCTCTTTCAAATTATGCCTAAACCTACTCGCTGAACCTGCTGCACTGCTTCTGTCAAGAATCCTAAACATGTTCATCAAGGATATTTTTTTAATTGTGTGAAAAAAAAAACTGAAACTGAGAAAAATTGCATTGTCTAATTAAAACGTATGTAGTAAATGCAAGGATTCTTACAGGGTTGTTTATATTCCTTCCTGGTTGTAGGTGACTATTTTCGGTCGTCACGAGGTCTACAGCTTTCGCATACAAGGCCATGCTTTCCTCTTTATTTATAAATATAGCGCTTGCGTGACATATATAGATATGTTGCATGCAATAAATACATAATTGCGGATTTACCACCGTGTGTCTTTTTGTTGAACATTCCAGTCATCTGCAGTCTCTATAAACGTACCGAAATCGATGGTTTGACGAATCATAGTCTGGTCGGGAAGGAGCACGAAGAAGAAACGAAATGAAATAAGGCCGACCAAATTAAAGGTTTTATAAACACTAAAAAGACGTTTCAGCTACCGTACGGTAGCATTGTTCACAGTAAAGTGGCCGAGCAAAGTGGGCCTATGTCCGTTTTAGAACGCTGCCGAGACACCTGGCGTACGGTGGAGGCAGAATTCCATCGTTTCTGTTCAGCGTTTTTTTTTTCGTAGTCTGGATAAGAAGCGATTCCATATACAGACGCGAACACCAGTTTGTTTACTTTGCGATTACTGTTGCCTTGGCCCAGTAAATGTCGTGATTACATGTAGCCACGTGTTCCACAAGTGCGTTAGAAACGACATTCTCATTTTTGACGTCATTCATGTGGTCCTTCAGACGTCTCTCAAAGTTACCACTCTCCCCGATATAAACATAGTCGCAGACTGCACACGGGATTCTATAAGCGACGCCTGGGAACTTTTCTTTCTTGAGTGGGTCCTTCACGTGCACCAGTTCGTGTTTAAGTTCTCGGGCAGGGACATGCGCGACGTGTACGTCGAACGTTCGTAGAACCCGTGCTAATGCTTCACTAACACCCGGCACATAGGGAACGGCTGCACGAGCTTGGGGCTGCACAGCTGGCGTAGCGGCGACGTTGCGTGTTCGGCGTTCTATGGAACGAGTGAAGCTGAGAGGGTATCCGTTGTCAGAAAGTTCACTGCGCACTTTGGAAAGGTCAGAGGCACGGTTAGCGTCACTGGAGCAAATCATGTCAAGGAAGTGGCAACAGACCGTTGGCGGCAGGCCGGGTGGACTGACTCCTAATGCAGGTAACGTCCGATGTGCGTTGCTTTTCTGATGACACCAAGGGAAAGGCGGCCGTTTTCTCTTTCTACAAGTACGTCCAAGAAAGGTAGACGGCCAGAGACCTCCGTTACAGTTGTGAACTGAATCGATGTCTCTATGCTATTCAAATGCGCCGATAATGCACCGAAGCCTCTTTCTTGGTGACGCAAAAACAGTCGTCAACATAACGAAGGAAAATATTCGGAGGACGGTCAAAGGTCGTCAAGTACCGTGTCTTCCCCGACTCCCTGGCAAGGTTCGCCGCCGTGACAGAAATTGAAGCGCCCATCGCGGTTTCATGCACCTGCTTGTAGACAACATCCTGAAACACAAAGTGTATGTTTTCAAGGCAGAACTTCAAAAGTTTTAGAAGGTCGGGTGCGTCTATCGGCGATCTGCCCCCAATTTTTTTTGTCGGACTGCAAGGCAGCCTCGCAAACCTTAACGGCCAGATCCACTGGAACACTGGTGAAAAGACGTTTCACATCAAAGGAAACTAAGATCTCGTCGTCGTCAACCGTGATGCCCGCACCTTTTCGATGAAATCATAGGAGCTCCGGATGAAAGAAGTGCCTTTTCCCACGACAGGAGCGAACACGCGATGAAGGTAGCCAGAAAGCTTGCACAGGGGGGAACGAGTGAAGTCCACAATCGGACGCATGGGGATACCCGGCTTGCGGATCTTCGGCAGCCCGTACAACGCAGGCGCCGAGGCGTTGTGGCAGAGGAGGGAGTAGTACAGAGACTTGTGCAAAAAACGGAAGACGTCGGCGAGAAGCTTGAAGCCCCCTTTTCGTGGGATTGCGGTTAAGACGAACGTACTTTCGTAGTCATTTTTGTCCATTATAACGGTGGCGTTACCCTTATCAGCAGGCAGAATGACGATGTCCTTGTTTCTTCGGAGACTCTTCAGAGCATTAGCCTGCTCAGGGGGGAGGGCAGACGAGGTACGCCGTGGAAGCTTTGAAAGGATGCTTATAGCACGGGTGCGAGCTTCTTCTCGCCAGGGGCGGCCAATGTAGTCGATGGCGCGCCCGACCGCACAGATCATCTTGAATTTGTCTGGTGCGGGTCCAGTAATAAAATTGAGTCCCAGCTCGAGAACGGCAAGTTCCTGATGAGTGGGGGCGTACGAGGACACGTTGTGCACGGCGGACGTGGCACGGCCAGGCGGAACGTAGGGGCGGGTGGGCTGCAGTCTTGCCAACTTGTTGCCGTGGGCTAGCTTGGTACGTTGAGCATGACATTCAGCCTTGAGCTGCGCATGCGACTGGATGGCGGTGAAGTCGCTCGCACACTTTTGCTGCAGACGACGGCGAGCAAGGAACTCCTGTTGGTGCAGTCGTTTTATGATGTCCTTAGAGTCGAGAATCCTGGCCTGTAGGAGCTGGCGTTCCGCTCTTGAGACGACGCTATGCTCAAAGGGCGTGGCGACCGGCCTGAGCAGGCGAAGAGAACGCGGCATCAATCCTCGCGCTTTGCAGGAAAGATTGAAGACAAGATGGGCCTTGAACGAAGAAACCCTGACGCACAGCGAAACGTACTGGCGGACTTGAGTTTAACGATTGGCCGAACGCCTGTCGTAGCTTGGTGAAATCGATGGTTTGACGAAGCATCGTCTGATCGGGAATCGTACCTCCATGAATCCGGTGATGTATTTCTGCTGTAAATCATTCCGAGCCGTCCCGCAACGTCCAACAAAGAGAGTATTCCACTGCGTAAATGTGGACGACCAACAGAGCTGATGGGCGCACTCCCGCCTCTGCTGTCGTCGCCGTTCTACATGAGTGTGTTGCTCCTCGGGCGTTCTCACAATGCGCGCCGCCCGTGCTTGCTACGGACGACTGTGCCGATGCAGCGCCTCGACCCCAATGATGTGGTGAAGCACGTACTGACTGGGTTTTATCATTTTGATGCATTTGAACTTCCACCGCTCTATGGAGGACAGCAAATGCTTTACCAGTTTAGTGATTCAAACACACATTGGAAGCATGAAAGTAATAATACCCCTGGCGCCCTCTAGGGACCGGATGTTCTAAAGCTGAGGGTCAGTGTGGAGCTCCAATACAGCGCTGTAGGTATCGCACTTCCCAAAAGCTGACTCCCACGCTTAGAAAATCTTTTGTCCGGCCCTGGCCGGTTTCAAGGTACTGCTAAGGTGTCCACTTCTTGTAGATTCTGATTCAGGCGCCGTTAAGCATCTGCTCGGACACCTCGTTTAACAGAAGAGCCAAGTAAAGCTCTTCAAACGCTTAGGCTACTCATTGTGAAGTAAAGGTTGTAAGTAGCTAGCTGGTGCACAAAGATGGAGCTGTTAAAGCGCGCTACATTGGCAAATCATATCATACACACAGACAGGCTTTTATGGAGCTCTGTTTCTACGGTTGCTGCTTTTGCCCACCACTCATGCTTCCGAGTTATCTTCTCCCGCTTTCATTCTCTCGCTGTTTTCACTAACACAAGGCCCCGGAAACTGAGCGCCAGTTTCCGTTTCATGTAACATGCGCGCTAGTAGCGGTTGCCGGGCATCCTAAGATCTGGTTGAAAGTGGGGTTGACGTGTATGTTGGCATTTATTTTGTTTCACGAGTTTTTACAAATAATGAAATTTGATTGAACTATAAAGAACTCTTCTGTTGTGTACTTCTTCATTTCTTTACTTCTTATTTTGTAACTTCCAAATATAGCAAAACGCGGGAAGTGGTTGACTCGTGCTCGTAACGCTTTCCTCCGCTCCCTCTTGCCATTCGCTCAGCGATATCACACATTGGGTCGCGCTCGGTTATTTCTATCGGTTGGCGTGCCAAGTATGAATACGGGAAAGATAAGACATTTGATGTGGCGTGCAGCGAACGGAAGCCGCAGCCGCAGTAGGCCACGTCGGTCAACCATGCATTACAGGAAGATTGCTAAATCGGGGCATCACATGTTTTGCGAGGTTCTGTGGTTTGTTAACCCTGGGATTTCAAGTTCCACCAAGCTTTTTTCAGGTTTTCTCGTGACAGCGGGTAAGCACAAGTGTTTGTGTCCAGTACTTGAACAGGCATTCATTTTGCATGAGTACATGACTAAAGCCCGTTCTTTGCAAGCCTGACTGGGTTGATTAGCGCCATGAGGCTAGACTGATGCGTCGTGACGACAGCCTACCTGCTGCCAGAAAAATACATTTCATGAAAGGCTTGAAAGACATGCGTGTTGATTCGGCTACACAGTTTGTTAATCTCCTACTTCTAGCATGCAGTGCAAATGATGTGAAGCAATAAGCTCCTTCCTGTTCATGGAAATACATGTAGCAAGTTTGAAACTCACAGATGCTTTGAGAAATCGTTTAACAGCAGAAACTCACTGATACTTTGAGAAATCGTTTAACAGAGAATGTCACTGGAGCCGCCGTTTTGACAAGTGGCCATGTTTTTTTTTGTCAAGGCTATGCTGCTGCCCTGACGAAGACAAGTCAACTTCCCAAAAAAATTGTCTGCAGCGGTATTCTCTATCCAACAATTTCTCATCGTTTCACGCCTCCATCTTCCGCTGAACTTCTGTCTTGTTTGGTGCTCAAGTTGTCTAAGAAAAATATGTGCGCCGTCATAACACACGTGATTCAGTCAAGCACGACGTGTTCTGCTCTTGAGTCTTAACAATTTTCGCATTGGTTTGAATATTCTGGTTTAATTGTTTTCTCATTATGTTAATTATGGGCTCATTATGTGCGGTTGTGAATCAAAGCTGCTTTTGCAGATTTACACGTTCACGCTACGTGTATGTCTCTTTATTTAGCACGAAACAAGTCATCAACAAAAAAATTTAATTTTACTTGTATTGATGGAGTTTTGTCTTATTGAGAAATCGGTCACCTTTAGTTTGCCCACTTCACAACGCACGAAAAAAAAGCTAAAGAAATGTTCACTAACTTAAACGAATGGCCGCGCCGCCCGAGCGCACAGCGCACCTGGAAGAGAGCACGAACACATGCCGCACAGGTCGCTTGCATGCGAATTGGGAAAGGGTAGCCTCCGCGGCCACCCTCCTTCACTCGGTTCCGTGCCCTTTCCCTCTATTTGCTGCCCTCACCAGTGACGTCATGAAAGATGTGCTTTGTTTGTGAATTATTTCTAGTTGGATACCCGGCAGCTGCTAGTGGTGGAAGCGGCGCTGCCGCAGCGTATCAGCATGCGAAAGCGCGTTCCATGGGAGGTATAGGGAGTTTCCGTCCCCTGCTAAAACTGCTTTTCTTTCCCCGCTAGACTTCGCGTTTGCTCACTGCTCTCCTTCACTCTG
The DNA here is from genome assembly GCF_013339695.2 of Rhipicephalus sanguineus. Classification (NCBI taxonomy): domain Eukaryota; kingdom Metazoa; phylum Arthropoda; class Arachnida; order Ixodida; family Ixodidae; genus Rhipicephalus; species Rhipicephalus sanguineus. The sequence goes on along the minus strand of NC_051178.1, from coordinate 78,761,368 downwards.
GCAAGAGATAGTTTGCTGGGTTACGCCTATAGCAACGTCAAAAATGCGGAGAAAGAGAGTCACGGCGAGATTTTATGTGCGTGGTGTACTCACCGAAGTTAACTGCCGCCTGTTGCAGCTCTGCTGACAAAGTATCTAAAATGTGGTCTTGGCCATTCTACATGCACGAAATGTATAGAGGGCGCTGTGGTACTACTGACTGCCCAGTCAGCCGACGTACACTATGATACTTGAAATACGAGCGCGTAACTGCACACGGACACAGGAAGACAGGCAGAATCGCATAATACGAATTGAAAGTTTATTTAGAAAGCTATGACACATGTACATATTAACGTACAAATGTTCCTGCACAGTATCCGAAATAACGCAATGATAATAATAAAAGCGACAAAAATAAAAATAGCCACCACACCTTGCCAAAGCCTGTATTGCCTTCTAGAAAATTATTAACTCCTATGGCATTGTCGCTTCCAAGACGAGCGCCTTATCTGACAGGGCGATTAATCGTTTACACACACAACACAGGTGATCACGCGCTATGCTCGCAGCTTCAATAACGATTCTTGTGCGGTCATCTTTCTGTCTCTCAATCACAGTTTTGCTGTGATTCCTACTGCACATGCCATGAAAATTGACAGGGGCGTAGCCAAGGGGAGGGGGGGAGGTTGGGGGTTAAAACCCCAGAAATTTTTCAGTTTTGCTTGCGTATATATACACACGCACATACAAACGCACGCACGAACATACATAAAGTATGGTTGAACGCCCCCCGAAAAAAATTTCTGGCTACGCCCCTGGAAATTGACTATTTTCTGCAAGGCAATGCAGGCTTTGGCAAGTAACGGTTTTCTGCAAGGCAGTGCAGGCTTTGGCAAGGTGTAGAAGTTAGTTTTATATTTGTCGCCTGTATTTTTATCGCTGTCTTCTCATCTTGCACGTTGTTACGGAACTGTTATCTGCCGGAATACACATGTCATTGCTTTCAAAATAAATTATAGTTCGTAGTATGCGCTGGTCCATGTCTTCGTGTGTGCCTATGTAGTTACGCGTTTGAATTTGACGTGTCATGAATCACCAACTCACCCAATCAGCCAGTCGGACATGTTATATACCGTGCCAGTTTATGTACTCACACATAATCTCTTGTTTATTATGCACCAGCTCTGTATGCAAAACATGGCGCATAGACTAGTCAAATCTGGCGTTTCTTTTTTCCTATAAGAGCCAAGTCCGCTTTAAGTGAAACTGAGAACAACGCAGTTTTTGACAATATAGTCCGGCCTGCACCAACATTTTTTGCCAGTGTGCTCATATCACCAAATACCTGAAACCTGTAATGCGGCTAAAGTCTAAATAGTCTACTATCGTCGTTATGCAGGTGTGATATTTGAATTCGGCTATTATAGAATGGAACATTTCATTTGCATTTGAATCGGCAAAGCAAAAGAAGTCCAAATGACAACAAAGGAACTATATAGCAATAGTTTGTGACAAGGTGAACACCGGCAATGTGCTTCCGTCGGTTCCGTCCTCTGTTGCATGGGCGTAATGGCGATTACTAGACTTGAAGAGTGAGAGGTCCTTCCTGGTAGCAGGCACACTGTTCTCGAAGCTCGGCGGCGTTCGCTTTTTCTTAGCAACTACTTAAGGCCTCCGAAAAGTGCTTCAGCTCTTATTCGTCTTCATAGGTGCCTTTATACCTGATTTTATGCCGCGCCGTTAAGGATCGCTTCTACTTCTTCTTCAAGGTACCCAGTATCAGTTCCGTTTTCTTCCATTTTAAATATAGCGTGAAGAACGACGTGATACTGCTGCGTGAAATTAGAAAAGAAGCCCTCTGAGGCAGAAGTAAGGAAGAAAGTCGGCCTCTTACTCTTTCCAGTCATTTTTGTGCCCTACAATATTATCTTCTTCAGCAAGTACCAACTCGCCCAAGAAAAAAGTCATTGTGGAAAGAAAAACACGCTAACAAGGCAACTAGGGAACAAATGAAACAGATTGGATTGGTCCATGTTGGTTACTTTGGTGACGATGTTTGACGTAGCGCTGGTTTAATAGGCCTGGCTCAGTTTGATTCAAACAGGTGCATGATTTGGTCCAGATTTTTTTTCATTCGGAACCGCTTTATTGAGTTCACGTTACACTAATGAATTCCTTCATTTTGATTGCAAATGCTTTAAAAGTGAAGGACACTAAGGCCTGCTTCACATTCTTGTGAAATTTAGCCAAGTTTTAGTTTCTCGACTTTTTTAGAAGAAAGTGTGCCACAAATATTCCCCTAGCCTCCCCCTCTTTTTTGCCCTCTCTCCTCTCATGAATTTTCCGGCCAACTTTCCCTGCGATGTTGTGCCATGGTCCCTTATGAGTAACAGAAATAAGCATCCTTTCCTTCTCAATAACTGCCCCTCAATTCCAATTCCAACTACATTACATTAAATTTTGTTCCTTTATTTCAGCAATTGATATGTTGGATAACATTCGGGGTTCTTCTAGATTAGTGCTGCGAAGCAGTTTTTGCGAGAAATGCCCGAGAAAGTTCTCTGTTAGTGTTTTATGGTTATTCTTTTCAGCACATGTCAATATATTGTATTTTGCATAGGTTTTCATGTACCTGCATTTTTTCACCGAGCCCTGAAAGACAGTACTACGTTTCAGTAAATTATGAAAATTAACAAAATGCCCTGTGTCGCCTTACCTTTTGCAGGTGCAATCCTGGATTCAGAAAAACCCAGAAATGGCGCCATCCGTACGCGTAGTCCACCTGGTGCGAGACCCCCGCGCTATGTACGCTTCTAGAAGCCGTCTTGATTGGTGCAGGAACGACGAACACTGTGGAAGTGCAGCCGCCCTTTGCAGCCAAATGAGATCTGACTTGGATGCGTTCGGAGAACTGGGCCGTCACCTGCCGAGCAACAGAACATACCAGATTCGTTTTGAGGACCTCGCAGCTGATCCACTTAACGAGACGAGGCGGTTGTTCACGAGACTAGGTCTAGAGTTTTCGCCGTCAGTATCCGAATACGTAGGAAATCACACGACGGCGACCGGTGCGAAAACAAAGGACGCGTTTTCGACGTGGAGAAATGCGAAAGAAGTGGCAGACAGGTGGAGATACAGGTTGCCACGAGGAACGATACGCACGATTCAAACCACGTGTAATGATGTTCTTCTGAGGCTGGGCTACAAGCTGGTCTGAAAAGGATAAAGGAAGTACAGAAACTGCTCCCAATAGTGGCAAAATTGCGTATTTTGCCACCTGACTCTTCCTCCTTAGGCGAAGCTCACAATAGCACTGAACCTCATTTTTCGCTGTAGTTCCTCGCATCACTCATGTGTGATTCACCGATGTGTGATTCACAGACTTCACACAACGGTACCAAACAGCTTCTAGAACAGCCTATAGACCACGAACTACAACAGCGCCACGGCCCTTAATTCTCTTTCAAGGAGTGGGAGGTATCAGGCAAGCTTCATTCACCAGTTTTGCTGTTCCTTAAGCTGCGATCACTCCCGTCTGATGAAGGCACATTTTCATTTTTTACGACAATGCTTTATATTTTGTTCAACTGAGCAAGCCGCTCAAACGAAGCAGCGCCAAGCACGAGCTTTAGCAGTATTTTTCAGCAATTTTGTTATTATCCGCGGAGACAACAGCCAACGAAGAATACACTTGATCACAACGAATGGAAAGCTTAAAATAGAGAGAAAGGGTGTAGAGTTTGTCGTAGGGCCATTTGTTGTAGCATGCAACAGCCAACGAGGGCGGGAGCATGCGTAGTCTTGATTTTCACTGTTCCGATACGTGCCGCTAGGCCTCTGGTACGCTAGGCCGGTCGACGCTCGCGGGATAACCTCCATATCACCTTCGACTGTACTTCACATCCCCTCGTACTTTAAGATTTTTTCCTCACTCGTAACTAATTTTGAGTGTTTTTATAGAACAATAGTGTTGAGATCCAAATAAAAGCACAATTTTTCTGATGCGATACATGTAGCACAACGTGTTGTGGATTTTATGGAGCACCCCATGCCGCCAAGAGACCCGACGAGCGGAATCGAAAGGCTTAAAGTGAAGAAACGTGTAGTCGCATCCACCAACTACGCCGCTGTTTGCCAAATGAACGTCACCTGTACCGGCCGAACAGCGCTGTTGTTCGACGAGTTGTACGACGTTGCGAAAAGCATGAGTGTGCATTTTTGTTTCGTGACTTATGTATCAAGGTTCTGATCGAACCCTCAATATCCGAGAGAAGTGAGCAGCGCAAGGCTGAGCACGACTATTTTGTTGCATGGCTGTGACCCAAGCAGTACTTAATGGGATGTTAAACACCACAAAGACGTGCTTGTGTTCCGATGAAGAAGTAATTCCGTTTTCGTGACAGCGCAAGTAATGACGACGGCGTAACATGTTTAAAAGCTATCGCCAGGTTTAACATGCGGTCCAGCGCAGCAACGATTGTGTTACCCGCGAATGACCGACTACTTCAGCAAATCCGTCAGGCAGGCTCGATACGTATCTCGGAGTGTCGTTCATTTCATACGTCAATTCTGGCTCATGCAGTTTTCAGTAGGATGCACAGGATTTTTTAAAGCATCGTTGATGCGCGGTCACGGAGCTGAAGTATATCATTTCTCAACGCAGAAAAAAAAATGAGGCGCGAGCATTGGGCACTTCCCAAGATTTGGGCGAGTATTTCGGTCTGATATACATTTCAGTGCAGCTCATTTTGTTTGCTCCCGTGAAGCGACACGAGCCGTGCATATCTGTACCTATTCTAGCAGACGGGTTGTCCCCCCTCCGGCAGCCATCTTGAATCGCACAGCGCGATACCTATAGCCCTTGGACTTTGCGAATAGTTGCTGCCATTGGTTATCGTCCTCAGGCAGATCGCTGACGGGCCCAGGACGCAGTCCGTGCTCAAGGTATCCTGAACTGAGGGTTTCTCTCCGAAGCTATCTTCTCGGAACAAAGTTTGCTTTCTCTCTGCCTAAGGCCTCCTCATTATTCCACTCCTCTCAGCACGCCACCATTGTACTGCTCTCTCCATACCAGCTGCGATGAACACAATTGTGTTTATCGTTACAATAAGTTTATGGTTACACAAAATTTACAGTGGCTTAGCTCGGCTATGCCAGGATATACGTAGCGTTAGCAAAGATTCAGCGAAATATTCTTAGGTTTCTAGATTGTCTAGGATTATGAGCCTTCTTCTGTTCATTCTTTGTACGCTGAACCGCTAATTGCCAGGCAACTACTTCGGGATCCGATGAGATAAGCTTCTCGGCTCCTCTGCGTCGTCGAGCAGCATTTGCGCTCTCCTTCTCCATGGCGTTACCCACCTGCAAACGCCAGTCAGAGGCGCTATCAAGCGGCCCCAGCGCAGTGTCAGACTGTGCTATGGCTACGACGTCACTCCTCTCAAATGCGGCGCAGACCAGCAGCGGCGAGCCGCGCGCGGCGGTGGCGGAGTCCGCGCGCGCGCCGGCGCCAGCGTGTCTGCCGCGCCTACGACGCCACTCCTCCCGAACGCGCAGACCAGCAGCGGCGAACCGCGCGTGGCGGTGTCGGAGAGCGCGTGAGATCCCAGCTCCGGTGACCCAGCTGTGTGACATCATTGATCCTCACGCATGCGCAACACGGCTCATGACCATCCACGCGAAATCGGCTCCGGCTAGGCAAGTGTAGCTAACGCTACAAAAGGTCATACATATAACAAATTAGAATGCTTTTGTTATCTGATACTCACGCCCATGGACTGGAAAATTTACGAGCTACAGTGCTCTTCTTTCACCTTTGCCCTGTCATGCACTGCAAGGTTCACAAGACATGCCTGCATGCAAGAGTTTATAGAGTGATACGTTGTGCAATTCGGTTGAAGTGATTATTGATGAATCTGGAAGAAAAAGCGGGATAATCCAGCAACATTTTCGCAGGAGATCAACAAAATTGTTTAATTTGTTTGTGCTTGTTTTTTTACGTGCATTGAACTTACGTATTCACATAAATAATGAAGGAGTACCTGTTACATTTTTTGTTGAGCCACAATTTGTAGCTTATATAGCTCTTTTTAAAGATGCATGTAAACACTTTATGGAGAGTCGCTCCTCCCGTGACTTTCCGAATAGATTTTAATGAATGCCAAAAAAGTGTTAACTTGTATCTTTAAAGGGAGTTATGTATGTGCCATGTCAAGGCTCAACAAAAAGAGTAAAATCACTCACTTTTTTCTTAGATTGTTGGCTTAGTGAAATCCGTGCGCTGAGGGCGTTCGACGCTGAGTGATGCTGGAAAGGCGTGCAGTGAAGGTAAGGTCGAATTCCTGTGAAATCTGTCTGAATTATGAGTCGTCGTCGCCATGGCTTTTATTGCCTGAATTTATGTTATTTTGCGAGGAAGACGTGAACACATGAGCACTCTCTGACACCCGCTCCAGTACCGCCCTATTCATGGCCGATCGCCCATAGTGGGTTGAGCCATTCCTCCAGGACCAAATCAACCAACCGACCAACTTAAAGAATGACAATCAGTCATAAAGGCAGAAATACCGTAGAAACAAATCAACTTATTAAAACTTGCTATAGAGAACTTAACAGGAATAATATCGTGAAGAGGCCGAGCGATGTTTCCACAGGTGCAGTTATCAATGTCAAAGGCGCATAGGTATCCTTGGCTGGTTAGGTTTCAGCGTGTTATTACTGGACGTCACGTCACGTGGTGTCGCTGTCGGTACCTGCTACCTGCAAAAGGAGGAAACTGGAAAGCTGACGGACATGGTGATTAACGCTTAGTGGGGCCAGAAAGAAAATAAGAAATAATTACTAGAAGGTACTCGTGTTGACCGTTTAAGAAACACGGACACTGAAAAGGAAAAGAGCTTCCCCGTTTCCCCCTAACCAAACTAGACCCCCCCTCCTTTATGCCCTGCCATTTACCTCTCCTCTTTTATTGCGATATAAATTATATGGACAGTCTCGGCTGGAAAATGTCCGTCCCCGTCGCCGTCATTCACCGTATATGTATAAGTATGTATATATATAGAAAGGCCACAAAGAAAAATAATTAAGAAATTCTTTCCGACGCGCGGAATCGAACGGGCGACCTCTCGCTTTGCAGCCCGCCCCGTTAGACGTTAGGCCACGACAGCACCGTCTCTCAGCCTCCTAACGGTGAGCTATTTTATACACCATGTAATTCAGCATGCTTTCTTAGTGGCCACATAGATGGCGCGACGTGCGCGCGTGTTGCGCGCTTTAAAGATCGTCGCCCCGCCCCTGCGAACGCCGTTGCTGTTCGCGCAACAGGGCGTCGTCGCTTTCGTGCGCTTATCTCAAGGAAAGAAGGGGCGGCCGGTGGGGTGCTTCGCTTCGCTCGCTGCAGCGGCCGCGTTTGCGAAAGGAGCGCGCTGTTCAAACAGAAATTAGTAACAACTGTGACAATTAGTTCGCGCTCGTCTTGTGTGTACCTGTTCGTTTGTTTCGTGCGTCCTGCTTTATATTTGAGCAGTGCGCTTCAAGTGTCGAGCATTGACGCATTAGTTCGCGCTCGTCCTGTGTGCGTTCTTTTCGTGCGTCCTTTGGGCTCGAGCGATGCGCTGGCAATTTCGAGCTGCTTTCCGTTTTTCGCGTTACATTATAATTTATTGCTATCGCAATCATTGCTTCGCCGTTGCGGCGAAACTTTAATTTTTTTCTCTTTTTCATTAGGTTTTGATTCTTTTCTCCCATTTCTCATTAGTTTTCTTTCTACCGCGGCATTTCTTAAGCTCTGAACACAATTCACTTTAATATTAGCAATAGTTTCCGACACTGATATGCTCAAAAGTGGCCACGACCATTTCTTTTTCAATGTGTTCTTTTGCGAATAACAGGGACCAAGTGCGTCACACCGTAACGTGACGTCAGAGACAAACCTTTTTAAAAACACCAGGCCAAGCATGACAAGGCGCCTTTGACAAAGACAATTCAACGTATCCAATAATAATAATATCTGGGGTTTAGCGTCCCAAAACCACGATTTGATTATGAGAGACGCCGTAGTGGAGGGCTCCGGAAATTTCGACCACCTGGGGTTCTTTAACGTGCACCTAAATCTAAGTACACGGGCCTCAAACATTTTCGCCTCCATCGAAAATGCAGCCGCCGCGGCCGGGATTCGATCCCGCGACCTTCGGGTCAGCAGTCGAGCGCCATAACCACTAGACCACCGTGGCGGGGCGCAACGTATCCATACATCGGTCAGCCTGACTGAGGCTGTTTACAGAACTCCTATATCGCATTGTGTTTCCATCCTTGGGCTTCTGCCTTTAGTTCGGACTTACTAAAATGTACAAGCTACGAAGGTAGATGATCAAGGGAGAAAAATAACCTTTCTTCATATGTTATATTCTTGCATGTTCACACATACTTGACTGAAGCTGGCGGATTTCCAGAAAGAAAATATTGTATATTGTACCTTCTGAATGCGCGTCTTTTTACTTAATTTGCGTTTTAAGTTCTTTTTTATACCTCGTACAAAAATGGCCTGATACAATGATAACAGGACAGACAGCGCTTCGTCTGCGCGCGCTTGTGTCAACCGAGGTCAGACGAAAAAAGCCGAAGCAATGAATGCGTTAGCAATCAATTCGATGCAAGCAGCCGGAACGACGAAGCAATGAATGCCATAGCAAGAAATTAGAATGTCACACCAAGAACGAGAAGCAGCTCGATACTTGCAGCGCGCCGCTGAAGCACAAAGAAGGACGCCCGAAAAGAACGCACAGGCATGCACAGGGCAAGCGTGAACTAACAACTGTCGCAGGTGTTACGTCTTTGTGCTTGAGCAACGCACTGGAAGTGTCGACAATATAGAGTTTGAGGATAGGGGCCCCAAAAAGCTTGGGGACCAAGGAGCTTTTGAGCCGCCAGGACACATGCGCAGAACCCAAGCCACTCTTGGGCTCATGTGCTCGCGTTGTCCCAAGACATAAAATTCGAAAACTAGCGTGGGTCCCCAAGACATCTTGGGTCACGACAAGTATGCAGATGACGCGTGGGCCACGACGCTGTATGGCCCGCGTCTCACGTGATTTTAAATTCACCACGTGTGGCGCCCCGTGCGTTTGAGCCAACGCAGCTTGCGTTTGACCCAGTTCTCAAACTCTGCTGATACTCCGAACGCAAGAGCAGCCTACCCAACGCAGCTTGGTGACCCAGTGTCTTGGGTCCCCAATTCCCAAACTCTCTGATGGAGAATCAGGTGCTATTGCATATTTCTTTTTCTTTCAATCAGCGCCGCGTGGAGTAACCTCCTGCGTTTCCTGCCACACGGGGGCGTCTTATGCAAGGTATGCCTGGTGTGCCCAGTGTACTTTGTTTTTTTTTCTTCCACATCATGAGTGGTTATTTCTCGTGCGCGACTCAAGGGCAGTTTTCAAAGTGAAAGAAAATCCGGGGCATGACGGCGACGGCAAAAATCAGCCGAGAGTGTTCATAATTGCTATCGCAATAAAAGAAGCGCCAGCCGAGATCCTGATGTGCTGACGTTTCAATCAAAGATCACGTTTACCCGACAACTGACTCCTGGAACTCGCCCACGTCACCCTTTTACCGCTTATATCCCTGGACGGCGCACTTTCGCCGATTGTACCTTCCCCGTTTAGCGCCTTGACTTCACCGGGAAAGCAGTCTCACCACATGCTCCACGTGTGCTCTCAAAAAGCCGTGAAAGGTACCCGCACCCGATCCGCAACCCATCACACCGGGAGGAGATGGGCACTTCGCTGGTTCACTGCTGCTGCTGCAGCCTCTGCGTGCCTCATAGTCGGCATGACGTTGTTTAACTCAACACCGATAAAGCAGTCCGGAAAGGCTGGAGGAGTTTTTTGTCATACTATAGGATTTGGCATGCCCTACCTACGATCCTGGGTGCTAGAACGTAGCCAGCCCCTTGTAGCAGCTTATCAATTTAGGGGATTTTCGGCGGGAAAATGCAGACTGTCGTCGTTTTGAATGGATGCAACTATTATTATTGGTGTTCTTTTTAAACACGAACCACGCGGACGGGAACACTACGTAGTGACCCACAGAGATAAGCACCACATGTGGAACATAATACATGAAATTAATGATGTTGTACTAATAAAGCAGTAATGGACCTACTGTAGCAAAGCCGAGAGTGAAAAATAAACACAGTTTCGCCACAAGGGTGAATAATGGATGTCATAGCAACAAATTGGAAATTCATACAAAGTTAGTCTAGCAGCTTACTCCTTTTTGCCCGACCTCGCGTAACTCAACAAACGCTGGTGTAAGCGAATACGACAAGATAGCGAAGTGGTTTTCGGCCTTTCTGTCGTCTCAACGCGAAGCGGTGAGGGCACAGCACGTACACGGGTATATGAGCCTTCCAATGATGTCTGTCGAGATAGCAAGCGGGCGTGTCCGTGATCTTGTCACCTAAGTTCAACAAGTGGGTGAAGAGAAGGGGAGAGGGGATGGCGTCACTCGGCTTGTTTCATCTCCGCGTCAGCAGCGTGTGTCCCCAGCACTCCCTCGCTTTTAGTCGCGCTTGAACATATGATAGAAGGGGGCAATTTTATCAATTTGGACTTGATGCAACACGCCGAGAGTGTCCATATATCTGCTATCGCAATAAAAAAAGTGTGAAGTCATGGAATCATCGTAGAATGCATGGGTAGACCGCACTGTGAACCAGTCTAAGGGTTTAAAAGTTGCAATTGAGAGAACAGTAGTGGCGACTGGCTACGACATTGTACTGATTTTAAAGTTGCAATTGAGAGAGCAGTAGTGGCGACTGGCCAGAACATTGAGATCGTAGAGACCGATTAGATTTACGGCAAATAATTTATGCTAGGAATGTGCCATGCGGCAATGACAGTTGTTTTGTGCCTGAGTGGAAATGTTTCAGTTGTGTGCAGCTACGATGATTTGTTTTATCGTAGTACACTTTATCAGAACGAATACCAGAAAACCAGAGGATTGATGCCTATGATTTTAACAAATGAAGCAAAATTCCCTCACGGCAAATCTAGACTGTTGTTTTGATAATACCGGTCATCTAGTTTTGGAGCTGTACACGGAAGCGAACACTGTAGCAGTACAGAGAAAGACAGGGGCGGAAGAACGTACAATTATTCCCTCCTCTTACTGCTCCACTGTGCTTGTTCTTCAACCTGTGTCACCGCCAGCTTCAGTACAGGTAGCATCCAGTATCACTGTCTCAAAGTCCCATCAAACGCTGCACCTATTTACCAAGAAATCCCCTTTATTTCTCGCAGAACGAGTAGCATCGCCTGCACATCTACGATTTATTGCCTAACCGGCTGGTACGATTCGATAAGCGTGAAAAAATGAAAACGGTATAGTTGGACTGTGCTCTCAGATATAAAGGAAGGTATGAGGGTTTGGCGTTCGTCTGTAACAGCTTTGCGTCCCAATGCTTATTGTGCGGTAACATATAACGATCACTTGCAACTAGGCGTACAAAAGCGCATCGCGAGCAAAAAAAAATAATAAAAATGTCGGACCGACGTCGTAACATGAAATGACAGCTTTATGTCGTTATACTGCCAGTCGTAAAATTAGTGATACGCAACTAAATCCATTTTTGCTAGCAGCTACGAGTAGCCGCTCACAAAGTGATGAGCAGGCAGGAATCGTCTATTCTGTTAAGAATGAGGCAATGCCCGGCTTTTTTGTGAAGGTGTAGATTTCGTTCCCAATATAACTGCGCTTTTTAGTGCATACAAGCAATATTGACGTCGTGAGCTTTCACGGTACAGTGACGTTGCGTGACTGGCAGCCTATTTTATCGGAGACAAGATATGTGTGACCATGGCCTCCGAGAATGCGCACCGGTGGGTAACTCGCCGGCGCACAATCTCGAAGGTCATGATCTGACCAACTGTGAAGCCCTAACGCCGCAGAAGGTGCGGTTTCGCCTTATTTTATTTTTATGTTCTACCTATTCGTGTATAAGCCGTCATGTATCGGAGCATTTTCAAAGATTTTCTCGCAAGCGCTGTGGGAATGGCGCCGAAGATTTCGTCTAGTCATGGAAAGCTAGTGAATAATACGAAATACGGAATCATTCTACGCTTTCTCACGCAACGAAGCTCTACAGTACGATGCGGAAATGGGTCTTCGTGTATTCATGGCGCGCTCGCTCCGAAAGCAAATTACGGAATACTAGATTGAACAACTTACGTTGCAGAAGAAGAGCATAGGGCAGCAGCAATTTACAAATATAGCAATAATATCTGGAACAGTTTCTAACCAAAGGCGGAAAGGAAGAGATGTAGCGTCTATTCGAATGTGAAGTAGATCCTAACGAGGCTGAGAGCAGAAAGTAGAAACACTTACGACAGCAGCAAAAGATTTCGATAAACTGGATGAGGTCGTGGAGAGGGCGATGACACGAATATGGTGAATGCTTTGTTATAGTGTTATGAGAACACGCTTCCTCAGAATAGAATTGAAGTGTTTTGTAGAAGAGCGTAATGAGACACATTAGGATCACTGTAAAGCACAAAATATGGCTTTACACGAACTACAGCTTCTTCCTAGAAAGTATGTGTGCTGGTTAAAGCAGAGGCTGACAAATAAATCAATGCGATAAAAATACGCGTTAGTAATTTAGAGGTGCCTTCACATCCGTAAAAACTTAATGACAGAGAGCGAGAGAATGCAAGGCGTGCTAACATGACCCTATAGAACCACGTGGCGACACCAGAATCACGAGCATTAGGTTATACAAGTAACTCACGTCTCCACTTTTCGCAAGTTCTCTCCTAATAGTTATGCTATAAAGCAGCTGTACCCCTGCATATTTCTTAGGAATTTTCAGAAAAGCGAAGCTTTGACCAATTATTTTCTTCTGCTGCAACGCAATGCAAGCAGATGGCGTTGCACATTTCATCAACGTGTCATCCAAGGACCGAACAGCTCGACTGTAGGCTAATAGAGGGAGAGGCAGATTCGCTACGCTTATACGCATCAAATCTATCAAACCTAGCACTTTAGAGATACCAGACTAAAGCAGATTTTTGTAAGTTTTGCGTACTCATGGGACTGCTCAGAAATAGAGGATAAAAATCATGAATACAAAAAAATTGTGTTTTCACCATCGCGCTTTCAGGATCTGAAGCCCTACGAAATACTAATTATGTGCAGCTTAAGTGATGAGGGGCTCTTTCTGAAACACTGAGAGACTCTTCAAGCGTGAAATTCAGAAGGTAAAATAACGAAAGATAATAGTGCAACCTAATTTATAGAAAAGATCAACACGGTTTTATTGCGTTTTCTCAAGTCACGAGGCTGCCGAAGGAGTGGGAAACATCACAAGCCTAAGCATTGCTTCACAGCCCAAAGGCAACGTGCTGGTGAGCGTAGGTTATGCGCGCAAATTATTCGAAAACAAGCAGTTCGTAATGCCGAGACATCTGTGACTGCGAAAAAACCTATCAGCCTTCGTATCAGCGCCCGCATATTAATCAGCGGTCTCGTGTATTACTTGCAGCGCGCGTCTTTCTACATATGGCTGCTTCTTTCCAACCACGGCCACAGGAAATCGCCGAATATCCATAGAGTCAAAGAACTTTCACTTCACTAATCGAAAGCAGTGCGCCATATTGTTGCTGCTTATACTGCGGGGATTGCGAGCTGCATACGGGCGCATTTTCTTCGCTTGTCTGGTGTAGTATGCACATTGGGAAAGTAGTACTACAGTTTTTTTACTACCATGTTCTGGAATAGGCAAACATCCTAATTGCGTTATCGCGAGAATAACGTGCGTTTGCAAAATCCATGGTTATTAAGCAGTGAATAAAATGAAACATCATTTCAGAAGGTTCAAGCAGAATATGAGAGACAAACGTTCTATGTTGCGTGAAGTATATACATATACTGCATGTAAAACTTGATGTAACGAACCTCCATTTTACGAAATCACCGATCTAACGAAGACATTTTTATTGGCTGATATGTTGCCATAGGGTTCAAAGTTGTCATCAAACGGAAATAGCGAACAAATACGGCCAAGAAATCAAAATATTTCAGTATTAAAGCGGTCAAAAATTCAGCAGTTCTCAGTCTGCTATAAATCTTTCCCTCTTATCTCGACAAATGGTGCCATAAAACCAAATGACTGCGCTGTAAGCCCACGGCCATTGGCTGATTTGAGCATCGTGAGCTGCATAGTTACCAAGACCGCCGCGCGATGCCACCACGTGGCCGTTCACGCGCTCGCAGTCACACTGACAGTAAGCCGCGCGCTCGAATGGATGAACAAACTTTATTTCGGTCCCTTGGAACGAGCCTTAGCACGTTGCGGGCCGCTCCCACGTCGGAACAGAAAGACCAAGTCTCTCTGCGGCGTCGCGGGCCCGTTGGACTGCCCATAGCTGTGCTTCGAGTCCGGAGCTTGTAATAGCTTCTTCCCATTTTGACGGCGTGATGACTTCGCCGCCGTGTAACGCGGGGCACCGCCAGAGCATATGTTCGAGATTAGCGATATCTGCGCATAGTGAACATGCATTAGTTGGCTGTATTACAGGAGAGATCTTGTGCAATAGCGCGGGGTTAGGGTACGCCCCGACTTGAAGTAGCCTGAGTGTCAGAGCCTGTGGTCTGCCTAATTTTCTGTGTGGTGGAGGGTACTGTCTCCGCCCCAGGTAAAAATGTTTGGTAATTTCGTTATACGAGGTGGGCGGGTCCCGATTCTCCAAAACCTCAGCGCGCCCTCCGGTAGCTACGCGGTCTACTAGTCCTCGCGCAGCTATGTGGGCCGACACATTGAGATTGAGCGGGGCTCCCTTGATCTGTCCCATGTGAGCTGGGAACCAGACGAGTGTGTGTGGCTCGATGTTCTTGCCCCGGAGGATCCGCAAGGCCGGTTCCGAGATGGTGCCCTTGGCAAATGCTCTAATCGCTGATCTCGAGTCGCTGTAAATCGTGGACCTCTTGTTGTCCAGCAAGGCCAAGGCAATCGCAGCTTGCTCCGCTATTTCGGCTGCTGTCGTCCGGACCGTCGTCGGGTTTGTGATTATCCCCTGGTGGTTGATGCTCACTGCCACATACGCCTTCCCCTCGGGATACCGGGCCGCGCCGACGAAGCAACAGTCCCCGGCCTGATCGTGAGCCCTTTCTAAAAGAGCCTTTGCCCTGGCCCGTCTCCTACCCTCGTTATGCTCGGGGTGGACGTTTCGCGGGATGGGGACAACGGTGATTTGTCCTCGCTGTTCACGAGGAATGTTGCAGAAGCGAGACTCGATTTCCGTCGCTGGAGTCCCCAACTCCCGCAGAATGTTCCTACCGGAACGCGTGGTGGACAGCCTGGCGAATTGCGCCCTCTCCTGAGCCTCCGCAATTTCTTCCAGCGTGTTGTGCATTCCGAGACGAAACAGCACCAGCCTTACGAGATTATCTTCCACAAGTCCCCGTTGCCAGTTGGCAACCCTCCTTATAAGTCTGATGGCATTGTCCGTTTTTCTGGCGAGTCTTGTTACCGTCAGGTTATTGGAGCCGTTCGATTCTATAGACATACCCAGAACCCGGAGGGAGTCCACCCTGGGGATGATGCAGCCTTCACCTGTTCTAAGAGTGATACTGACGTCTTCTACTGGCTTCCAACCTTTCGGTTTGGGGCCCCTGCGCTTAGGCCTGTACAGCAGGAGTTCGGATTTCCGCGACGAGCACCGAAGACCAGTCGGTTTTAGGTAGTTTTCCGTGACTTCAATAGCTTCCTGTAGCACCGCCTCTATTCGTCCATCGCTGCCTCCAGTACACCATATGGTAATGTCGTCGGCATAGATCGTGTGGTTAATTCCGTCGACTTCGGACAGTCTTTTAGACAGACCGATCATGGCGAGATTAAAGAGGGTCGGGGATAAGACTGACCCTTGTGGCGTCCCTCTGAAGCCAAGCCTGACCGGGTCCGAAACTAGGTCGCCCATTTTGAGAATAGCTTCTCTGTCTGTCAGGAATGATTTCGTGTAGTCGTGGAAGCACTTGCCAAGCCCGATACACGAGATCTGACTCAGCACGAAGTGGTGGAGAATGTTGTCAAATGCCCTCTCCAAGTCCAGTCCCAGTATTGCTCTTACGTCTCTTTTGTTGCGATCGATGACTTGGTCTTTGATGAGCTTCACGGCGTCTTGCATCGAGAGGCCCGGCCTGAAGCCGATCATATTGTGGGGGTAAATGTCGCGGTCCTCCAGGTATCGGGAAACCCTGTTCATCGCGCTCGAATAACAAAAACGAAAAGAAAGTGCTCAAGCTGATGACGCGCGCTTACGAACGGACATGTCATCTTGCCCCCTTGTCTCCCCCCCCCCTATCCCCGCCCCCATGCGTAGCTTTGAGCACGCTCGCTCGTAGGAAAGGAGGGAGAGAGAAAGCGCTTGAAACGTGCGGCAAATTCCTGTAACTCCACTCGTACCTGGCGCATTCTAAGAATGTTTGCGGCAGTGAATTCGCGAGGCAATACGCTCTTTTATACAAACCATTCGATGATTACATAAAAAAGGTGTTGCAGGGTGATCATGATCCGTCATGGTGATCCTGAGCCAGCCCTGTCTCTTGGTATTTAAAATGCCTTGGAAAACTTTCAACGGCATTCGCTTATTATACAACCGAAATAAATTTTATAAAGGTGTAGATGGAGGGCAGATATTGTGGGCACGATATTCTTCTTTCGCGTGCGGGAATGCCACGTGACTTGAGTAGAAAGGACACGTATAACATCGTGCCACCGCCGTAAAACCTGAATAAAAGGGAGCATTGTGGCTGGCGTTGAACAACTACCGCTGTTTTGCCAATTGCAGTAGTTGGCCCGTGTCCCCGAGGTTGCATGAACTTGCGCCGAGCCGCGTCGCGGCTCTCACTACTCCGCCAGCGTCACTACTCTGAAAGGCGACGCGATTCTCTATCGGCGTCGGCATAGTGACGTTTCAGATCAGGTCGTTTGACTCTCGCATGTAAGGGCGATAGGAATCTCCGCTTTTACGGTCTTCGGGATATGCAAACGGGTTCCCCATGAAAATGTGCGACGAAAGACTTGCGCTAATGCGCTGAGCTCAGGAGACCCTAGTTGTCACCTCCCGCAGCAATTGCGCCGTTCATAAGGAAACTGAAAACATAATTTTCGCTTGCTTTAGCCTGCTTATTCAGCGGGTAGAAACGTGATATAGAGGGATAATATCGATCGAAGAAGCGCCTTTGATGTGAACACGGTTCATTATTTAGATATCGGCGAATAGCAGCCGTTAGGCAAATGACGAAATCTGACAGCTGGTGTCATCTTTGAAGACAGTGAGGACGCACCTCTGCATGAAACTAAGAGTGGTGTAAAACAGAGTGACTCAACTGTTGACGGGAGATAAATTGACCTGACACAGCTGGTGTTCGGTGCGGTGACGCACGCGATAACACGCCCGCAATCAGGTGTGGCAGCAGAACCCCAGCTGCAACGTTTCTGTATCCCCCTCTCCATCCTCCGCGCAGCGATCGGCCGAATGTGAAGTCCCTCTCCTCCTCCATGCGCTCTGCCTCGTGCCCCCTTTCACTCCTTCAACACTCCCATCCTGCCACAGCCTTTTCCCGCTCGAAATAAACTTGGACTTGTGTATTTTTTGAAAGAGACAGTCACTTTGCAACGCGCTCGATAAGTCGGACGACCGCACTCTGTCGGAAGAAAGAATCCTGCGCCATCGACCGGACCAAACGTCACGGAAAAAGGCTGTACAAGCGCTACTGCGCTTTCTTCGTTCAACCGGTCTCTCAGAACGGCTCTGATTGGCACGTCTTGCGTGTGTGTGCATGTGTGCGTGTTTTTTTTTCATTTTCATTTTATCTCTCTCTCTCTCTCTCTCTGTGCTCTTTCTTACCCCTCTTTACCCACA
Organism: Rhipicephalus sanguineus; assembly: GCF_013339695.2. Taxonomy (NCBI): domain Eukaryota; kingdom Metazoa; phylum Arthropoda; class Arachnida; order Ixodida; family Ixodidae; genus Rhipicephalus; species Rhipicephalus sanguineus. Next base: position 78,743,465 of record NC_051178.1, on the reverse strand, counting down.
CCAGTGCAGGGTAGCAAACCGGTCACTCGCGCCAGGTTAACCTCCCTGCGTTTCCTTTTCATATATACTTCTCTCTCTTAAAAGAAACCTTAGATTTTAGAGTACTTTGCTTTAAAAACTTCGGGCGCAGTTTATGACGACAATGACGAGCAATGTGAAATGTTCGGGGAACAAAAATTGCGCAGCTTGCACTAAGTCCTTCAAAACTGGGTCACAGCACACCTGGTGGGTATGTTTTGAGCTTCTCTTGTTGACCATCTGTATACAAAATGCTGGGCGGTCACTGAGCGCGTGACGGTTCATGATTATGATAATTCTCTCTCTACGACACACGGCATACGTCGACCGTACCTACTCTGCTGTAAAAGACAAAAAACAAAGCCAGAATGAGCGCCATAAAGAACTTAGGAGAGCCACTGCGATAAAATCGACTCGGCTTCACTTAATGACAGACAAAAAAGCTGCGTTCAACAAAGCTACCTCAGTATTAATAAAGTAACACGGGGCCTAGATGACCTGGATAGTTATCACAACATGCGAAGGGAAACAGGCAGCAGAAAAACAACAAAAAGACAACTACAAGTAGTTCACTTGTTAGTGACGACCATTATCGTAGTATTCCTGCGTTTGGCATGTGAAAAGTACGTGCAGTGGCGCAATGGTAAACTAAACCTGCAAAGTGGACTGGAATAGCGCGCTCCCGATTACGATTACAAGACGTTCAGTGGGGTTCGCGTTAGGGTGTGGTGTGGCCAACCCGATTCCATGTTTATAACGAACGAATAAAAGTGTAGAATTACCAACAAACAAACAGCAAACTATCAAATGCTTTATTCCGATGTAGGCCTTCAGCGAACACTGCAGACCGAGAAAATTTTGCTAAAGGTTTTTCAACAGACATAGAAATTCACTTTTCGTGCTTTCAAGAACTGAAAGACTTTCAATAGCACGTAAAGCTCTTTTCAGGAGTATTGAAAGGTTCATTCCGTTAGTCTTTGTGGTCTTACCCTGGTGCATAGCGACTAGGGTTGCGAGCTCGCAAGCGAGAGCGGGTTGGATTCTTGTCCGTAGCAGTCACATTTAAATGGGCACTAAATGCATGAACTCCCTATGCTTGAAGTTCTGTGCATGTCGAAGAACCCCAGTTGTTCAGTTGTACGCCATCTGTTACGTAATGATAAGACACTGTTGTTGTCTTGGCGGCATTCTTTCCTTACATCCAACATAGCGTCGGAGTTGCCAGTGATTTCAAGCAGCTATGCTCTGTTTCTCAGATAATTAAGTGGCTGCGCTCCGCTCAATAAAGATATCTTTTTCAGTCCGTGGGTACCCATATGGGTACATTTGAAACACGCGCTCTCATGTTTCATAATTGAAGATCACTTGATAAACATGGATGTTTCTCATCAGAAGCATCAGTTAACATCAGAGAACTCGGAATCATCCGTTAATAAAATGCCCATGACATGACGTCGTAGGCCCATGTACGCGCTCTCAGTAAAAAGAAGTATGGCGGTGTCACGCAAGAAAAGCGCGCGCAGGCAACTAGGCGAGCTAAAATTTTTCTCAGTTCACGAAATACTACGTACATATTGTTATGCAGTGTGTACGAACGATCACGAAATACTATAAAATGCGCTTGAAAAATTGAGGCTTGCTGCTTTGAGTTGCTTCCGCGACTTACTTACAACTGTACCCATTTGGGTACTTCAGGTCCTTGCGTTGAAAATACATGCATTTTTGTTTTGTCTTGCAGGTAAGTTTCCCTGTGACTAGGAAATGCAAGAGCTACTCTTTCAGAGTGATATTTATTTGTTCGATGAAGGCGACATTGCGGAAGTGCTGAACAGCAGCAGCGAATGCTCAGAGAACAGCAGTGATGATGGTTATGATAATGATGATGATGATGATGATGATGATGATGATGATGATGGAGATAATGATACACTAGTAGGCTTCGAAGTTCAAAGCTTGATTTTGAAAGCGGGAGAGTGGGCCCAATTTGAAAGGGGCAGAACACGTTTGCGTACGAGAAGGTCAAATGAGGAGAAAAAAGGTAGATGTATCGCAACCGCGTTGCATGAAAGCATACAGCAAGAATATGGGTGGTGTGGGACTTGCGGACAGGTACATGTCCTAATTCAAGACAAAAATTCGTACAAAGAAGTGGACCATCAGGGCATTTCCCACTACCTGAACCTAGTGGCCATAAATTCAAGAATGCAATACAGGAATGACTTCAAGGTCATGGATGTTGCAGCAAAAGAAATTATCTGCCAATTCAAGTTTAACGGCAGAGTTGCGGGAACACCTACTAGCACAGACGTCAAGCAAATGCAAGAAGCTCAAAATGCAGTAGAGCTGGCAGTCGCTAAACGTAGCAAGGCGATTTCTACACCACCAAATGAGGTCCTATTGACATGCAGGGACATTTTCCAGAAAATGCGTCCTAAAGTTTCAGATAATATGTCGCAATCAAGGTAGCAATAGAAAAACCCGCGTTAGCCGCACTAAATCAGAGCTGTTTCTTTGCCGTCTAAACAAAAATGGATTTCTTGACTTTTACTCAGCTTAGGCCTGATGTACCCAAATAGGTACATGCATTTTCTCTTCTGCAATTGCAGTTTTCGTTTTTTTCTTCTTCCGAGAAGTGTTTGGTGACCCCAAAAATTCTTAAAATAAAGAGTTTACATGGGTTCGCCTTGTGAACTGTTTCCTCAGGTCTGAAGAGGATATAGATAGTTTACCTCATTGATTACCTTCATTGTCCTTATTAAGTACGTAAGGCTCGCTTATAGGAGTACAAAAGTAAAACGTCGCTGTCGAGGGATGATATCGTTTATATTTTATTATATCTACATTATAAAGTTGAACTGGTATTATCATTGAGTAACCTTCTGTAATTGAAGTGAACAAGCGGTTAATCAAGCCTAGCGGTCATATCATAAATGGAACGGGAAAAAAAGTAAAATATACGCGTACGTTATTTTGTCGTTTTTTCGAACATTCCCTCAAGCTGAAAAAAATACCGCACCAAGGTACGTGTGTCCTTCCACGTACTCGACATTTCATACAGCTGGCATCCACAGCAGCTGTGTAATATTTAATTCCATGTGGTACGTGTAGTTCGCCTCACCTCAATAAAAAAGCACTTGCTTCAGAATAATGAAAGTTCTGCCTTTCCTACGGATACCTTTAGAGGTTCGGTAAGTTTTTAATTTGTTGGGCTGTTTTAGCACAAGTGTACACGTTAGTGAGCACGCTAGTGGAAAGTTCGCGCTGCCCCATACCTATGGTAGGAGCTCACAACTGATACAGACCGTAAAGGGCAGGAGACTGGACGCAGCGCTGACGTCAAATTGTAGTTGGCACTTTTGTCCGTGTGACTGAATTTCGAGCTGTAATCTACGCAACACAATATTAACATCACGAAGATGTCAGCAACGGGTTTCAGGAGATCACAAGACATTGCTGTTGTAAGCGTTCCCTCCAGAAGTCACGGTATTAAGGTTAACAGCACAACATGGCCTGACTGTGTATATAGGATGATAGGAATATACGTCTGGTGAAGAGAGCGCGCCATTTGCCGGAAGGTATTATTATTGAGCAGCATTATTTGTAAACAGGGTAAATAGCGAACTTCGTCATATACGTCCAATTGGTCCTCTATGATGCAATGATGACGTTGTAGCAAGCGACGTTGGTCTCATGTGCATTGCCGGCGAATGTTCACCTTCAACGCCTGCTACACCATGAGTGCGAGTGTTTTATTACATGTTTATTACTCTGTCTTTCGGCGGAAATTACTGAACACACGTACTCAACTGTTTACAAATCTTTCATCCCCTGCCTTCGAGCTGTCCCCTAGTGCCCTTTCAGTAAAAATACGTAATAAAAGTGATCAAAGATGTGTGTAAACCCTTGACCACATGAGACATGCTCGCAAGCACTAGTTACCGAGACAGCAATTAAGGGCGAGATGGAGGTTTGAAGATAGAGCCCGCTTACCATGTTTTATCATCTTCCGATGATAGAGACCATTAGCCGTCTTGACGAATACAAATCCCCATGTCACATCATTGACAGCAGCGACATTTCCTGTTCAACGATCTTTATTCCTTTCTAGAACACATTAAGTCTGACTTACCAATAGAGTATTTCCTTTAGGCGACTTATGTTCGCCGCGCATTTTGACAATGTGCTCTGCATTGATGCCAGGAGAAGAAGCAAAAGCGAGCGCTCTCCTGATAGTCGCACAACTGAAAGAGAGCAACGTGCGCTGGATTCACGTGACTGTCGCTTTTGCGACAAAGTGTATTAGGTCCATCCGAAAGCCCATCTCGCCAAACACAGATCTCACATATGTGTCGATACTGCATCAATACTACTGAGGGCGTTTCCAAATGCAAAAGCAATGTGGGCGAACTTAAATAATTATTGTGTTGAAGTACAGCTGGAGCGAGAAACGTTAAGCATAAGTGACCGACCAGCAAAGCACCGTAATTATCTTGCATTCAGAAACTGGTTTTAAGCTGAACTCTTTCCTGCCGGTGTCCCCGCTGCAATCGTTCCGAACAAGACAGAAGCTCAGGAGATGATGGAGTGTGGGAAGAGATGAGAAAGTGTTTGAACACGAAACCTCCATAGAACCAGCGTTTCAATAAAACGCCCTCTCTTCTTGAGCGCTCCAGACGAAGACCAGTGCCCTTCTCGAAAAATTCGCTCTACCGACATTCCATGTTGGAACGGTCGCTCATGGGTAATTCCCGGGACTCGCAGTTGACATGTTCTGGAACAAGAATGTCACGTGTTGCGCTTTTCGGAATCATTTCTATTAGATCGGTACGTCTCTGCTTTGCGTTTTTATGAAATTGTTCGAAGACGTCGTTCTTCGGCAACGTTGAAAGTGTTCTTTTAGATGACTTGTAATGGCGAATGATTATGGCACAAAGGAAAAACAGATTCCGCGAGAATTCAGCGGCGACTTTGCGATCGCGCTAGATTGCTCTCTTTTTGTTCTCTTCCAGAGTCCCACAACGAGAAAAAACATGTGTTGCACTACTGGCAGCCGCCACAGTTCTTCTGTTCTGCGGCGGCTTCTGTGTGTACACGTGGAGGGCTTACGAGCTGATTAACAGCTGCGAGGATTGTCAGCCTGATCATGTCTTTGTGGAAACGCCAGGTGAGTGTTTTATTGACAAATACAACAAAGAAGTTAAAACTCACTCTAATAATTTTGATGTGTTAGGTACATCATTCATTGTCGACTCTCCGGGCGCTTGCGTCTTTGAAGTGCGTTGAACAAGAAGAAAGTGATAAGAAACAAGCAAACTGAACTTAGGCATGACATGTTCGCCCTAATATAGTATATGATCGCGCACGAAATTTCGATAATATACGTTGTATCTACTGTTTTGTTTATCTGTGTTCTTGAAAGATGTCAAAATTGTTGCTCTTGGTTCCAACAGATTCCACCGGATCTCCAAGTTATCCCTTGTATGCTATGCGCACGCAAGACGCTCCCGCGGCGATCACCCAACTGGAAGATCTGTCCGCAGCTCCCTATGATTCTTCCCTCGAAACTCTTCTCCCAGCAGCTTTCAATTTTGTGCTTCAAAAGTATTCCGTTGTTCCAGCAGCGGACGTCAAAGTAGTCGTTATCATTGCCTACTATCGTTCTGGGTCGACCTTTTTCGGGGAGTTGCTGTCTTCCGCACCTCGGACATTCTTTCATTTCGAGCCTCTTATGATGTTCACTGTTAGTGGTGGAATACGACCCGGAAGGCAGCGACATGCTTTCCAGCTTCTGGACGCGCTCGTACGGTGCCGCTTTCATCCTCTCTACACTGTTTGGTTGGAGAACAACCCTTACTACAAGTACAATCACTTCTTGGCCGACATCTGCGAAGGTGGACAGTCGTGTTCCTCCCCAAGTCATCTCTCTGCTCTGTGTTCAAGGGCAGGAACTCAAGTATTCAAGTTCACAAGACTTCGTACCAGTCAGGTAAGATATCCGCAGAATAGTACCAATTTTCATCGATAGTAGACGGCCGCCTCAAATTGTTCCTTGCATTCAGGAATGAAGTTTTCAGCCTGTAATAGCATTTATATTGCGCATCTAAAGATATGTTTCGCAATCCAGGGTTCGACGGAAACCCGTCTGGTCTGGAAAATTCATGGCGGGAAATAAAAGCACCGACCAATCGTTAACAAAAATGACGTTTTGGCCCCGCGCTGGTGGCCTTGTTCACAAAGAATCTTTGTGATTCACAATAATTTTTGTGTTCAGTTTCTTTCTGAACAAGGCCCCCGTAGTGGGGCCGAAAGATCATTTTTGTTTCAACGATTGGTCGGTACTTGTTGTATCCCGCAAAGACATGTTTTCGGATATATCATGACACCATTTCACTGTAGAGTCATTAGAGGATTCTCATGTTTCCTGCGATCGGAGATAAAATGTTTTGCGCACTTTAAGCATTTAAAACCACAATGAGCAGGCTAGCCAACAGTTAGCTAACACTAGCCAGCACTATAATGTACCAGCCCGCACTCAGCGAACATTAAGCAGTGCTAGTGAAAAAGTTCGCTAACGCTAGGCACTAATAGGCAACGCGTGCAGACAGCTGGCGAACTAGTATTGATCATATCCATTGGCATGCATGTCCTCATTTGTGTTATATCAAGATTATTCATATAACCCAGGAAATGTAATGACTACGATGACTCCGTGTTTATGTCATTCATGCTACGTTATGCACCTCATGCATCTTATGTCATTTACCACTGGCATGCCATTCATGTCACGACATGAATTATTAACGAATGTTTGTCACGGATGCGTGTACGTTATGGTATATACCCCGTTAACGGACATGATACTACCATGACTGCTTCACAGGTGCGTATCATGTCATTTGTGCTATTCAGATCATGCTACAGATGCCATGCATGTTCGCCTTGCAGTTATATTATGCAAATTTTTGCATCCACCAATGTAATAAAACGACCATGAGAGCACGAAGACTTAGGCGCTATATCTATCTATCTATCTATCTATCTATCTATCTATCTATCTATCTATCTATCTATCTATCTATCTATCTATCTATCTATCTATCTATCTATCTATCTATCTATCTATCTATCTATCTATCTATCTATCTATCTATCTATGCTATCAAAGTGATATTTCACGAGTCAAGAAATCCTTCACATTTAAGAAAAACCTAAGGTGAGATTTCCGTGTAATAAACAACTCCAACGAGAAAGCGTACATATTCTATTGATTGTTAGTACTTACACACTTGCTTACTGTACAGCTCGACAGAAAACCACTCAACCTATATTGCCACACAAGTCTATGAATTCCTTATTGCGCATATTGATTGCAGTCATGCGAGTGTACTTGTAAAAGTGACGTGCACAGCTAAATATTTCTGCTTCGACGTAGTGGAAGCGTTGTTTCTCAATAGTGTGAACCTACGAGTGATACACTGTATTTTGACATCTTTTACAGCGAAACTCAACTCAAACTCAAACTGTCTACGGTCTGCGGTGTTCGTCATTGTCGACGTCGTCATAGTAGTAGTAGTAGTAGTAGTAGTAGTAGTAGTAGTAGTAGTAGTAGTAGTAGTAGTGGTAGTAGTGGTGGTAGTAGCAGTAGTAGTAGATGTAGTAGTCCTCACACAGGTCACGGGACCAGATCAGCGAGTTTGCGGCTAAGTTGAGGGAGAAAGGGCAACCCCACACTTAGAAGGGGCGAGTGAGGGGACCAGAGAAAAACACAAGCATCGTGAAAGGTGAAAGGGGAGGTCACGTGATCCACCCTTCGGCCGTGCATGCCATACACAGTAGGAGCGCTTGGAACTGTTTGCGTTTCAGTGCAGCCGTGATAGCTATACGCGCTTTGGGAGCGTGGGCCTCCCGCCCATTGCACTTTATGGTTATCATGGGCCACGGCCACACTGAAACGCTACCGTAGCGTTTCAGCGTGGTCATGAACGAGCATTTCGTCACGCGCGATTCACATGCCTTAGCTCGAAGAACAAAGAAACAATAAATTAATCCTTAAAGGTGCAGTGACATAAAAATTCAAGCTTGAGATGTGGCCTTCATTCGATAGATTGGTTTGCATAAGTTTTGTGAGCGAAGTATGACTTGGAGTACGTTATGTAGAAGTTATTTTATTTGCAGGGCACAGAGCGTACGAAGGCTCAACGGGGGGTTCGCCCTGAGACATCGGTAGCACTAATATTATATTCGACAAATCGCCCTGGTGCGCACCAGGGCACTATGGCGATACGATAATTGGACGAAACGGTGCACCTGGGCGCCCTAGTGCACACCGATGCGATTTCATGAATATGACCTAGGACGCATTCAGCGGGCCCCCAGGCGCTGAGTGACGATGCGCCAGTAACGATAACGCCGACATCAGTGTTGTCATCGTGGTGCCGACTGGCAACGACGCCTTGCAACGGCACGGCTTCACTTCGGTTATCTGGTTTGGTTCGTTTCAAATCATGCACATTCGCCGCTTCGCGGTCTAGTCAGCCTGGGATAATCCGGAGCGACGATCTCAACAGCATTACGTGCCAGCATGTCGTGAAACAGTTGTGCGCGACTTACACCAGTGGCGTCATGAGTTCCACACGGAGGAATGCCTTTGTCGCAAAGAGCTCCAACGGTCGTTTGTAAAAGCTTTAAATTAGGGCTGTGCATTGAATTTACGTCCGTCAGCACGTCTCCGAGATGCATTGAACATTTACCTTTTACACCCAGAGACTGTGCTGTTCTTGGCAGTTTGATAGCGACATGGGCGAGACGAGCCAGCACGAACGCCTGGCTGTAGACGAGACACGCACAGCGTCAACGGTGTGTGTGTGTGTTTGTTTTTCTTTGTATGTGTGGTTGGGTGGGCGCTTAAAGAAGGCTAGCCCGCCGTAATGGTATAATCGGCGGACGCGAATGGAATTCTGTGCAGTGCGGGCGTATTTCACCTTTAGAACGAGCGACCATTTGCGTTGAATAACTCGTTTGTTTTTGTGCACTGGATAGTAGCACCCGTCCTGTCCACAGCGTTTCTTTTTATTCTGAGTTCTTGTTTGCCAGAATAACCCAAGTGTGCGTCTACAGATGCCTGCTCATCGTTTCTCGGACCAGCGTCGATTTCAAAATCGCTGCTTTGCAGAGGATCGAAGCGAAGATGATTCGCGACGTCGCGAATCGCAGCGATTCCAAATTCCTCAGTGTGTTCTGACGGCGGCGACGACGATGGTGGTGACGAAGACATGACTACCGGTGCGCGCCTAGCGGGAGAAATGTCAGCTGAAACTCGCGTCACCGTTTAGTGTGACGACGTGATCAGATGGGGCCCTCTCGGGACGTGACCGCGCGGTAGCGCTGTCAGCACTGCAAATTGGCGGGCTTTGCAACCGTTTAGAATCGCGTAGATACTGGTCATACAAGTTTAAAAAAAGAGAGTTAAAAGAGAGTCACATCTACCCGACTCTCTTTGTGGCAGCTGATGGCCACCTTTCTTCGTAAGGGTAGTCGCAATATTCTGGTCGGAACTCCTGAATGCAATAGGAGTGCCGACCAGAGTATTGTGACGCTGCTCGGAAAATCATCGACTCCCTTGCGCCAAGGGTATCAGTGATTGACATACAACCGCGTGTTTATTTTGAGAGAAATCTTCACTGGCAGCGCCCAGAATACAGTTAGCTTGTTTGGCTTATGCAGAAAATGATATGCCGAAAACTATCGATTGAGAATGTATAGCATGCGATCGAAAAATGTGGAAGCACGCACTTTTAATGACATGGTTATTGCTGAAACACTGGGTCGAAACGTCTACAAATACGCAGGGTTCTAAGAAATCGAAAGTTTTTCCCTCCAAGGGAAACAAGAACTGTTATGACAACATTTACAATGGCAGTGCTGACAAATTTACGAAGCTTTAAACGTTTGCAGGCGAGGCTTGTAGGCTCCTACGGCTGCATGTCGGAACTCCTAAAACTAGTGAAATGAGCATGCATGGTGTTGCACGCACAGGCGATCGGGAACAGATCTAGCCCGACAGCCATGACAAATAGAAATAACAGAGAAGGAAAGGCAGGGCAACACGTGCCGCTATGCCGGCACGATAACAGCGCGGACCGGTTATCAAGGCGACGCGTTACCCGTCACTATAACGCGTCTGCTAAACACCACAACACCACCAAACTTATAGCGCGCGCGTTCATCATTTGCGCCCACAACAGTTAAAGCATAGAGCAACAGTGTACCATTATATACGTATTTGAAGGCTAAGTAAGCTGAGCTGATCAAAATGAATCAATGCCCCCGGCCCCAACATGTCTGATATCCAGAACATGATTCTGGCTCGTAAAACTCTAGAATTAACACTTTTTTTGCTTTGTTGCTCAAACGCTGAAAAACGTTTTAGTATACATATATACTCGCTGCACAGCAGGATGACGTCAGGGGATACATAAGAGGGCCAGCATTTTTAGTGCTGTACTAGAGTGTACTAAAACAGGGAAGTGCCCGGAACGGCCGCAGCACCAATGTACAGAAAGTGGAGCCCGAACGGGGTCAAGCCACTTGTGGCGCTGCGATCGGTAGCCTGCAATGTGTCGTTGAGGTTGACTTTTTTCGCGAAATGCAGTCCAAAAATGTGTATTTTTTTTACTGTTGAAATAAACGCTTCAGTCTATTTTAGTTCAGAAAAAATTGTCTAAGTATTTTGCGTGACCGTAAAGAGCCAAAAAAATCATTTTTATTGATACATACACATGTTGCTATAAAACTTAACGTAAAATGTGAAGTCCCGTTTCTTGTCTGTTACTCGCAAAAATCTCGGAGGCCATAGTCTACGTTTTTGTTGAATGCCGTGTGGTGGCGCTGCAAATACGCTCACTGTCAAGTTTCTTCTGTTTCACTTCCCATTCGTCGTCACTTTTTCTAGCAATACGTAGCATCTGAAGCTAGCTTTAAGAAACAAAGGAATACCAGTACAGCTATAACAAGTGACATTAAAATAAAATTCCACCACCTACAGCAGCGTCTAGAACCCGGGACTGTTGAGTGGGAAGCGGGTATTCTACCACTGCACCGCTTTGGTGGAGCCGCGCGCAACTCTTAAACGACGACACATTGCAGGCTACAGATCGCAGCGCCACAAGCGGCTTGACTCTGTTTGGGCTTCACTTTTCGAAGCACGTTCCGAGCACTCCCCTGTTCTAGTACACTCCAGCAGTACTTTATCTGCCCGGTTGTCATTACATTCAAGTACAGGTGCCCACAAAATAATTCGAAGCGCCGCACCGGTGGTCGCTCGTCGGCGAAGCACACCTGCGAAAAAATACAGCCATGATCTGCACCAGCGCGGCAACCTTGGCAAGCAAGCCACGCTCCCTAGTGTATCTAGATGGACGTTGCCTTGCGCCAAACACTGTGCTGTTTGTCCCTCTTAGCGCTGCGACAGTACATCCGCGGGGGATCGGGCCCTGCCGTGTAGGCTACAGCGTGCTCGCGATGTATGCAGCGGAATCTCTAGACGCACGTGTACTCGTTGCGACGCGACCCTAATTAAGTCTCAGTTACGCACTTGTAATAAATCTTATTAAATAATGCGCGTGTGTGTATGTGTGTGTGTGTGTGTGTGTGTGTTAAAATTTCCTTTAATAGTTTTTGTAGCACGACTTCATTTAATTTAAATATGGATGGCCTAATGTTATGACACTAAATTTTCCATGCAACTAAGGAAAATGTGAGCTTGCTTCCAACCTATTTTCTGCCACAAACTTCATACCAGCATAACCTCATCCTGCTGTGATTCTTGCTTTCTTTATTGCGATGTGGTGTTAGTACTTAATAGTAAATACAAACTCCAGCTAGTGATAGTGGTAGTAAATGTACTGTCCAAAAGCTCTGTTGCATGTATCACGGATGCTGTCGTTATTGTACCAGCAGTCCTTCAGTTCAGTTTTAAGTTCAACATAAAGATTCCATGATGCTGTGAGCACTTGACAGAAATTCATTAAAATGGACTTGGAAGCGTCACGTTTGCTGAGCCCAAGGATGCAGGTTCGATTCCTGACCTCAGCAGCTTTGTTTTGATAGAGGGGAAATACAGAAACTCCCGTGCACTTATATTTTTGCACTAGGAAGAACCCCGGGTAGGTGAAATTAATCCGTGGCCGCCATACATTGCGCACCGTTTAATCATATCCTAGTTTTCGGTCGTAGAGCTCTAGGAATTATTACTTCGTCATTATACCTCGAAACGTTCGCTCTATCGTGTTTGAATTTTATTCGCCATCCTCTGCCATTAATGTTCAGCACTCTTTCCAGCAGGATTCCTCATTTGTCATTTTTTCACAATACAGCATTGTTGTCCCGATTTCATACCCCAATGATGTGTTATATTTATTATGTATATAAGCCACTTCAGCACTGTTCTTCTTTGTTTGACCACTTCTCATTACCTCAGTTGTTTGAGTAAGTAGCTTACTGTGTTGTAGCAGGACAACAGACGTTCGGCATGAAACATTCAGGCGCGACTTTTGCCAGTACAGAGACATGAGTTAAGGAGTAGCAACAGTGTGTCTCTCAGCATCCCTAGTTAGCGTTCGTATTTTGTTCTACGCATGCAGTGTACTGCTGGAATGAACCCTAGTTAACAATATGCCACATTGTCAGCGCAAAAATACAAATTTTATTCTGTGTACCTTGCGTGCTGCGCAGTTTGCTCTACTTTGCCCCCAACCGTCTTTACTGGTAAACGTTGGCTAGTTGGTTGTCCTTCCAGACAAACGGAAAATCTTGACCTTTGCCTGTTGATATAGATCTTTAAAAGAAATGGGGTACATTAGGCCTTCAATAGAGCTGCACCTTCCTGTAGCTGTTCTGAAGCCACGCCCTAGAAAGGCGCGCCCACACTGACGCGGCCGAAACAGAGCAGTGAAGGCAAGCATAGTGTTGTGCGTATACATTGGCCCTATTGCATGTAGCTGTAAACATGCTTCGCCGTTTTCTTCTTTGTTAAAATATTGCCACCATATTACGGAGGACGTTTCTTTTTTCTTTTTTTAGGCAGTTCAGATATTTATAAAAATGAGATCATCGTCACGCTTCAGGGTGTGTCCAGATAAGATCGAACACAAGGTCCCGGGCACCATTCCCGATTTTGATGAAATTCACTGTAGGCCTAGGCATTAGACCCAGACAATAGTTTCGTAGTTATTCTAGTGAAAAAAAACTGTTTGCCTGAATAAAATTATATAAATCTTTTTCGCAAAAAGCACTTTCACGCGAATTCCGTGATTTCCGAAATTTGAGCGAACCTACCGAAAAAACCGTGCACTTCTTGGTCACAATATTTGTTCCCCTAAAACAAAGGAGACATACAATCTTATGAGTCTATTATTTCCCTTACCTATCGAAGCACGTTTGAAGAAAAAAATTACAAACTTGGCAAGTCGTACAAGATACCTGTATTTCACGAATTTATTCTTGCAATCAAGTTCAACTGAGGATTATAAAAATCGTTACATATTAACTTCGATATTTGCACTGTCATCTAAAATAATTGGCCCCGGATTTATCATGATCAGTTTTACTTAATAACTGTCTTTATACGTGAATCATTTACCAAAAACGCTGAAGCTTGAAAAGATTTTTTTCACAAAGGCCATTATTGATTTTTTAAATTCCATCTGATTGATGTCAAGGATGTCATCTACTATTCTGCGTAAAAAACGTTGCATTAATTTGGTCCCTAACAAGCTATAATGCGTCACATGTGACCGAATCAGCCTAGCGGCCGCGCAGTTCTTCTGTTGTGAAAATCGGATATATGTTGTTCAAAATATTTGTAGGCGACATAATCACAAAGCAGCACCTCTAGAAAAACAAATTCGCAATCAGATGTCATGGTTCAGCAAGCTTTGTGTTGAGATCAGCCGCTTCACGAACCCGCAGCAGCGGCCGCTCGATGCTGCGGCCGCTCACATTACACATCAGTGCCGCTTCGACTGCGGACGAGCTCCGCTTGCACGCCAAACTACGCTCACAGGACGAACAAGATAAGGAGTGTATCACTGTGAAAGTTCAAAACTGTTAGGTGCCAACAAAAAGCCATCGTATGCAACAAAAGTCTGGGGCAATATTGCATTGATGAACAACTGCCCTCAAGTCAATTACTAAACATTTTAGTAACCCGTTTTTGTTAACCTCGTCGATGTCCTTTTAGTTGCGGCAAGCTATTTACGTCTTGATATACAGTAGGTGCGCGAAAACGACTTGAGCGTGACTGTCAATAATTTTGATTAAAAAATGGGTATAGTCTAAATAAAAAAAACAATCTGTTCATTGTACATGTAGTGCAGGGAGGTCATGCAGTGGAAACAGTTGCAGCTGGCTAAGGGAGTAACATACCCTCAACGTACAGCAATGTTAATGAGCATCGCCGCTTCTGTTAATTGCCCTGACACTTCATGGACTTTTGTGTGGGAGCGCTGCCTTTAACAGATTCAGAGGTGGTGGGTCTATCTGTCATCCTATCTTCGCAATTGTTTACTTGAGTATTTCAGGCTGCTTGATAACTGCACATTGAAGCTGTGAAGCTGGAATTGGCCAGGCAGCCTCCTTAAAAAATGTCACCCGCATCTTCCCACAGGGGGAACTCGAGTAAATGCGTCGCAGAGTGGCGGGGGTATCGCGTGAATGTTGCGTAATTTGGTTTCGCAGAAGCGTCGCGCTGCCTCAGTGATGGATCCGCTGCTCGACGTGCACGAACGGTTGCTGCTTCTCGAGCACGACGTTCAGGATCCACAACCCGTCGTTGCCGTTTCGCAGCTGCTTCTCGTTCCCCGAGTGAAGGATCCGCAGCCCGTCGTTGCCGTCTCGCAGCAGCTTCTCGCGCACGAAGTTCCGGCTCCGCAGCGCGCTTCAAACACTTGCGTTCAGCGTCGTATGCTCGTCTCTTCGCAGCCTTGTCTTCTGCGTTGCTGGCTGTTGTTGACGCCGACGACAGTGAGGGTGGGGTAACGTTGCCTTCAACGAGTGGTGGGACGCTGATTGAAGGTACTGTTGCTCCCATTGCATCTACTCGAGTCAAGCAAAGCGTCAAGTCAAGCGAAAGCCAAGTAAAGACTCCATTGACTGAATTCCGAACGCGCGCTCCGCCGCTTATATACACACCGCCCGCGTTCGATCGAGAGGAGGGAGGGACGGAGAGGAGGGAGGGAGGGAGGGAGAGGAGAGTCCTGCTGCCGGCACGAGACGAGCCGAGCATGCGCAGTGGGGGGTGTAGACGGCGGCCGACGCCGCAGGTGCGACTAATGGCATCTTCGGCTGAGCCACACGGGCACCGTGGCGGTGGAAGGGAAGTTACGTCAAACACCGCCCGAGTTCCAGGTCCCGCTACGGGCCAGACGAACGTGTGAGCCAGGAAACTCGAATCTGCGACAGCAGCGCCGTCTGCGAGGCGCGCACAGCAGTCAAAATTCAGCAGACGACATTTTGCAACGGCGGATTTGTACTGGAATTAAGAGCGCAAACGACGGAAAACCAGACGATTAGAGACGCTTGCGAGACGCTGTGCGTCCAGCGTGTGCTCGCCTGTTCTACATGCGCTTTTGCTGCGTCAGTTTTGCGCAAACTCGACGAAGGTTGGCAGTTTCTGCATCGTCTTCGCTCTCCGGTGAAATCCCGACAGCGAAAGTAGCCTTGTGTGAGCACGGCCGGACGATTTACAACGCACGCATGTTTCACCTCCAGTCCGGCCGTGTTCTGCTGCAGCGCCAGCTGTAAATTGCGCCTGCATTGATGGAACGTCGCCGCGTCGTCTGCCAGCGCGCGCTGAACGATGGGATTGCACCACGCTCCACCGTCGATCTCCGCGGTGGCGCGGTGGCGTGCACTGGTGTCGTGGCCGGCCCAGCCGAACATGCGGCACCGCACGCGTGGTGCCCAGACGAACGTACGGCACCGCACGAGTGCGCAGAATACGCCACGAGTGCCGCCAGCCGAAGATGCCATAAGAAATGCTCCGCATTTAAAACGTCGCGTCTCGAGGAAATGAACACGTGTCCAAGAATGTGGAATAACCACGCTTAAGGTCTTGTCATGAGGAGTTGCCTCGAATCAGGGCGCCCTTCTGTCCTTTTCATGAGACTGCCACATGTCATGGTCTGGGAACACGACACTGCAAAGCTAATGCACGCAAGCTCTGTCACGAATTGGGCCCTGTATCTCAGACGACTACATGAGAATGCTGAGAATACAGGACACTACATGAGAGCTACACGTGATGCATGTTTTGCGTTGTATGATACATGAAATGTGTAATGGATATCGCAAATAAGTGTGTGTAATGGTTGGCCATTGAATACACTTCATGCAAACAGACTGCTGGCTATTCTATGTTATACCAAACGATATCGTTTGGTATAACGATAACGATTCGACACTAGGGCTGTGCGAATATTCGAAAATCTGGCAATAGCGAATCGAATTGCGCTGTTATATTTCGGTACTCGTACGAAATATCGGATAATCGAATTACCAAATATTTTTGAATATTTTCGAAAAGTAAGCCCTGATGAAAAAAAAAACAAAAACAAGAAGAGCAACACGTCGGAAGAGCAAAGGATCATTTCTCATTATTTTTAAGTAGTCAATTGCCTAGATGCGGTCCTGTGTTTTCGACTGCCACGTTGTACTCGCAAGGTTCCTAAGCTCGTCTGCCGACCTAGCTTTTATGCCTCCTCCTCGCGCGTTTGCCTTCTCTCTGAATCCAGTCAGTTATTCTCTATGACCAGCGGTTATCTTGCCTGCGTGTTACATGCCCTGCCCAGTCATCGCACTATCGAAGTTTTAGTCATCGCCGAATGAAGGAGCTTTTGCTTTGAAGTGTCGCCGATGCGAATTTGTCCTCAATCCACTATCATCATCATAAAATTTATGATGTTGATTCATGAAATATTATATATCTTTCAGGCCTTAGCATTATTTAACAGTTGGTAACAAAGTATTTCCTGTAATATTGAAGTGGCGGTTGTATACATCCTACAGTTAAAGATACCTCGAATGCTCTAGTCGCTAATGTATGCGAGCTTACCTCGGTATGCGTAACTGTGGTATTCTTTGTTACTTAAGTGTAGCGGTAATTTTACTTCGTTCAAGTTTCTGAATATTTCTATGAAGTAAAACAAAACTAATGAATTCTAGGGCTGTTTTGAAGATGGTTGCCTTGTTATTCGAAAACTATTGGAATAGGATTCGATTGGTATTCGTAATTGATTCGGTTCTAAATGTCACTATTCGCACGCCCCTACGCGAAACCTAGATTTGAAGAAAAAAAAAACACAAAAAATCCGGCAGACCTCACGCACTGTGGGAATCGAAGTAACGCGACGCAGCCAGCAAAGAGCCATACATCGCCTTGTTTCCCTTCGAGGCAAATGAAATCGTCATGTCCTAACATCTAGTTCACTGTATAACGCATGTTTGTCATATATTCATGAATGTACAATCTTCATTATAATGAAACGTATATTCTGGTATATGCAGTGCATGAGCTGTCGTTTACGTCCGTCACGCACTCATGTCATGCCATACCAAATGTGGTGTATATAAAGTTAACGAAACGGCCGGAAGCGCATTACTATAGTGTCATGCAAATTATGCCGGTTATGACATGCATGCTATGATTTCCGTTTTAAGATCTGTCATTAATGTTCGTCATACAGTCACGTCACGCAGTACTAGTTTTGGGTGTATATCATACTAGGGCAACGTGCGCGAGCGCAGCATGAGCTAGGCATGCAAATCATGCTGTAAATGAAATGCATGCCATGCTTGTCATGTCATCACCTGCCATTAGCGTTCATGATAGAGTCGCGTCGCGCACCACCAGTTTTGGTGTATGTCAAGCTAGATAAACGGCTGCGAGCGCACCATGAGCATGAAATGTAAATAATGTCCAACACGTCACGCATGCCTGATTTCCATGTTTCCGCCTGTCATTTATATTCTTCGTACACTCACGTCACCAAATACCACTTTTGGGGCATACCAAGCTAGCGAAACGGCCGCGAGAGCACCATGAGCTTGGCATGTAAATCATGCTGCAAATGAAATGCATGTCATGGTTGTCATGTTACCACATGTCACTTACGCTCGTCATACAGTCACGTCGGCAACACCGATTTTTGCTGTATATCAGGCTAGATAAAAGGCTGCAAGCGCACCATGAGCATGAAATATAAATCATGCCCTACACGACATGCATGTCATGATTGTCACGCTACCACCTGTCATTTATGTTCTTCATACAGTCATGTCATGCAATAACAATTTTCGTTTATATCAAGCTCGCTAAACGACCGCGAGCGCACCATGAGCATGGGATGTAAATCATGCCCTACACGACATGCTTCTCATGATTGTCACGTTGCCGCCTGTTATATATGTTCGTCGTACAGTCATGTCATGCAATACCAGTTCTGCTGTATATCAAGCTAGCGAAACGCCCGCCAGCACACCATCAGCTTGACATATAAAGCATGCCCTACATGGCATGCCTGTTATGATTTTCATGTTACCGCCTGTCCTTTATATTCGTTATACAGTCACTTCACCAAATAGCAGTTCTGGGGTACACCAAGCTAGCGAACCGACCACGAGCGCACCATGAGCGTGGCATGTAAATCACGCTGCACTTTAATTTGATGTTATGATTGTCATGTTACCATCCACCACTTATGTTCGTCATACAGTCACGACACAAAATACCAATTTTGGTGTTTATCAAGCTAGCGAAACGGCCGCGAGCACAGTATGAGAGTGGCATATAAATCATGTTCTACATAGCACGCATATTATGATGTTCATGTCGCCACGTGTGATTATGTTCTTGATACAGTCACGTCACGCAATACCAAATTTTGTGTATTTCAAGACAGCGAAACGGCCACAAGCGCACCACGAGCCGGGCATGTATGTCATAGCTTACATGACACACGTGTCACGATTTCATGTTACCGGCTGTCGTTTATGTTCGCCATACAGGATTGCTTCGTTGTACCAATTTTGGTATATATCCATATAATTAAACGGGCGCGAGCGCCCCGAAACCATGTCATGAATCATGTTGTACATGACATGCGGGTCATTATTTCCACGGCAGGACCTGTGACTTATGCTTGTCAGACAAACTTGTCACGCCATACCAATTTTGGTATGTATCAAGTTAACGAAACTGCCCAAAGAGCACCAAGGCCGTGGCATGCGAATGGTGCCGTTCATGACATGCATGTCATGATTTTCATGTTATGACCTATCGTTAATATTCGTCATGCAGCCATGGTGTGCCATTCCAATTTTGGTATACGTCCCGTTCACTGAAACGGCCAGGAGAGCACAAAGTCGTAGGCGGCTGGACAGATAGATAGGTAAATGCGGTCAAAGCCACAGAAGTTCGCTAAGAAATGCTTCCCATTTAAAAACTCGTTTCTTGGAGGCGCACTACGCCCCGTTGCAGCCATTCCTTCTTATTTTTGGTATGTTAAACCACATAAAGCGTTCTGAAATGTGGTGGAGCTGACCTACGTTTCGCCTATATGAGATGTCTTTAAAGCTTTTGTTGCTTTTCCAAGACAAAAGCACGTGAGCATACTTTTCTTAGGCTTGCATATTTGAATAGCGAACATAGCTAGAAACAGGTTGAATGTGGCTGTAAACCAGACAACTTATTCACAAGCTGCTGAGATCGAGTTGACGTGGCACTTCAACAGCACTTTGCTAGGGCGAAATAAAAGCATTTATGTCACTCTGCATGTTGTGTTAATTTATGACTCCCCCCCCCCCTTTTGTTAATTGCAAGAGGTCCCTTATCAATGCCGCCGGTCTACAAGGCGTCTGCGAAGCATCAATCACGGAGAACCACTGGCCTATAATTTAGGTGCTAATTTATGAAACAATAGCTGGTCATTACAATGTGCACATGTATGAAATGGCATGAAGTGTTCGAAAACTGGTGCAAAGAATAGTTTTCCAATGACAAAAACTTCACCTTCTTTCTAGGAATTCATTGTAGAATGAAGACATGCCGACATGAAAGAAAAAAGATACAAATAAGCCAAACGCTAGCCTTTCAGCTGTCTGCGTCTCTCCTCTTTCCGTGTCGCATGCCTTACTTTCTTCTTAAACGAACTTTTTTTTTTGTTTTACGCGAGCCACGCTAATTGTTCTGAGACTCATCGATATAACTTTGGAGTAGTAGTTTATTTGCCACAGAGGAATAGAGTGCACCAGTGTAAACATACGTGCTACAAAAACCTGTCGGGGCTGTCATGCATTCACCACTATGTTCCTGTTTGAGCAATTGATTTCTCATTCTGCGGCGCCGCTGGAAGCGCCTTGTTGAGTAACAAGAGGTAGCGGCCCCAACTTTTGTTCATTGTCAGATAAAAACCCCTATTGTATTCGGTGTGCCTCGCAAGCTTCTTTTGAAATTCTTCATTAATTTCTGTAAAAGTTGCTTAGTTTACGCGTATTTGTCCGCTGATTTTGTTTATGCAATAATTTTTCTGTTAGTTACGTCGGGTTCAATATATCAAACATTTCATGTGCCATGTTAGGAGGAACATATTTTCCTAACCTGAACAAGTTACAATGTAGCCATATGAAAATATTATGAAATGAGGAGTGTATGCAACAGGACTAGAATATATGTTCTGAACCCACTTAACAAAAGCTATTCTACGCTGAACATAGACGACTAAGTGTATGCCTAGCTGGAGCTTCGCTCATGAGAGTTCAACATAACGTAACTTTAACTCAAACGGGTTTAAAACAAGGGTTCTAAGGTGGTCTAGTTGGTTATAGAATATTATGGCAGAACAGCGCAGTATACTCATTTAAAACTATTGTATGCAGTTTTTATTTCCTAATTATAGCAATATATTCATTTACTTTGTAACTCTCTGAGTGTGGGAAGAAAGACTTGCTCATAAAGACACGAAATGTTTATGTGTTAAAAGTGCGTTTTGTTCTAGAAAGATTATTGCATATTTGAAATCGGCACATAAATAAACGTAAACTTAGCAAGTTTCATCAATATCAACCCCGAAGAAAAATAAACGCTTTGTTTCTTGCAGAGTGTCTCATTGAGTACCACGAAGTTGTGACACTGACTCCTGCCAGGGGAGGAGACATGTACTACACCACTGTCCTTAAGGACAGTGTAGTGAAAGGAACGCCCGAGTGGGGTTCAGCGTTTTCGTTACAAAGGAGGCATCCTGATTACCAATAGGTCCTAGCAGGAAAACATTTGGTTGTCGCTTGGACTCCTTCGTTAGGAGTAATACGTTTTATTCCTACTTGTGAAGAAGGAAGTCGTTTTACATCCCAAAAGGTCATCACGTGTGTATCAAAGCGATTACCACCCAAAGGTAGTCACTACAAACACCCTTTTTTAAGTGTGCTAATCAGTACTACAGATATGCAATCGTCTCTCCGTTGTATTATCAATAGCGAATCATTAATAAGGGGTTGATAAGCACACGTGGACGCAGAAAACACGAATAGGTTGATGCCACTGCTCCTTTAGGATTAGTAATAACGCTTGAATAAATCACTGGGAGTTTTCTACAGTGTAATCAGTTACTTCCGGGAGCTTACTATTCCATGCTACCTTCACCTTTTCATGAATGTTAATTTACCATCAAATTGAAATGCTTACGAAAGGGGCGACAGCTCGACGGCTTTCGCGGCGTCGAGCTGTCTACAATTTCAATTTTAAAACGACACAATAATGAACTGGTATTCAGGGATTCATCGTTGAAGAATGTATGCCAGGCAGACGCGAACACAGGATACGTTTCGCATTATGGTTCTATTGTGTCAGCGCCTGCCGGTCTTAGTTTTTTCAAGTATACTGTAGGAGCGTAGAGATGCGGCCTAGTTTGTATACGTTCATTTTTACAGCGCGAAAAAAAAAAACGGAACAGAAGGACTGTGTTCTAGCTTCTCTATTTTTGTGTCATCCTTTCTCGCGCTGTAAAATCAATGTGATACTATGTCTTGCCATTATATTGTCGCGCGGTTGTGACGTTGAAGCAAGTAGAATTCCAGCAGGTAAAGATAAAACACTTTTTTGGCTGACTTTGAGCCCATAAAGAAAATAAGTGACATACTCACTGCAAAGATAGCTTTGAGCACCATGGTACGTCGAGGGTAATCTGACTTGTAGCAAAGCGCATCAGCATTTATACATGTGGCATTGAAGGTTTCAGCGTTATCGTCGGCAGTAGCGCTATTTCCAGAATAGAATATTGTTCGTGTTGTGTGCGCAGTCTATCGGAAGATTTTAAAATATCCGGGAAAGTTCCCAAACATTCGGGCGCGGTGTGCGCAAGGCAGTGGTAGCACGTAACTACCGGTCACGTAACTAGAGAAAAAAAAAGCGCAGGTGGCAATATGAACTAGTCCAGTCACATGAAATTAGAGTAATGCAACATATGCAACCTAATGCTGGCACCTATTTCTGAACTAATTACTCTTAATATTACCGTTCCCTCCTTCATGTTTCAGGTAGAGTCTTGGATTCAGCAGAACCAGGATATCGCGCGGACCGTTCGTGTTGTCCACCTGGTGCGAGATCCGCGGGCCATCTTCTCTTCTAGAGTAGGCCTTCGCTGGTGCACTGACTACGAGTACTGCGGTAGCGCAGCAGCCTTGTGCGATCAGATGAGATCTGACCTAGACGCGTTCGGAGAGCTGACCCACCGAATGCATAAAGAGAGAACGTACCAGATACGTTTCGAAGACCTCGCCGCAGATCCGGTAAACGCGACGATGCGTCTCTTCGAGTGGTTAGGCCTAGATTTTGCTCCGTCGGTTAGGAAATACCTCGAAGAGCACACGGTGGCAACTGCCGCCGATATCAGGAACGCACATTCGACGAAAAGAAACACACGCCTGGTTGCACACTCGTGGAAGCGGAAGTTGTCAACGAAAACAATACGACAAATTGAAGCGACCTGCGGGGATGTGCTTCAGAGGCTTGGTTACGAGCACTCTGCGACAACCGTGGATGCTGCGAAAGCGTAATGCTCGATCACTTTGGCCATTCATAGTTTGCCATACGTGTTAGCCGCTATACCTGTACTATAGGAAATTACGGTTTTCGGGAAGTCACCAAAATATCAATCTCAATTTACGTTGGCGCATGTAACCTGTACGAAGGCTGGCGATGCAAGTGCGGCTGACATGTGCTTGTGTGTCCCTTTGTAATATTTCGTTGACTTGTGTTGTGTTGTTTTGTTCACTTGAAAACCAATAATTCTGAGATGTTTAGATGTAAAATGCCTGTTCTCGACACATGACGCAATAAAATGTCATTTTTTGTCCTTGCGGCGTCTCTGATAGAGACTCTACATGAATTACACACTAAGGCAAAATTACCTGAAAGAGGAGTATCGGAGCCCAATAGGCGTGCGCGATGAACGGACAGACCGCTGAGGAGCCAGCGCACAGAGATGCGTGCCATGAGCAAACAAGTTAGTCTGCAAAGGGATGAACCGCGAGGGAGATGCAGGCCGTGTGCAGAGATACGTTCAATGTGCACGCCGGCTGGGAATGGCGGCCGAGAAAACAGTAGGCCTATCGGATCCATGATTTCAATCATGGACACAAATCTTTGGACACAAATCGGCGCTGGATTCTTTCACAAGTAAGTGATCGCTCTTTATTCTGACGTACCAATCGCGTGCGCGAAACTGATCGCGATTGGCGGTAACGACCTCGATCGTGTTGTATATTGCGCGCACGAAATATACCGCGAGGGGGCCGACTTGGGCGTCAGCTCGCCTATGCCTTGTGACCGCCTGGATATTGGCCGCCATTGTCGTCAGCCGCCCGGACGCTCGCTCACAGATGATTCGCCGCGGTGACGAGCTGCGAACTCGCGATATTAGGGAGAGGCCGCACCGTTTTTTTTTCAGACTCGTCCAAAACGCAGTGCGGTAACCGGCAACGAGCGCGATTCTATGCCGCGCGTTTGAAATGCACCGGCATGGTTTGGCGGGTGCTATAGCTAGCCGAGTTTAGCTGCTCTTCGGAACTCTGCGGAAATTGGTCGCCATTACCACAGGCTTCCTCGACGCTCGCTCGCAAGCAGTTCGCCGCCGTTCGTGGCGGCAACTGCGCTTTCGCTTTCTGTACTTACTGCCGCTCGCTCGAAGAATTTGGTGGAAATTGGACACTGTTACCGTCGACTTCCCTTTTGCTCCACGCAAGCAGCCCGGCGCCGTTCTTGGCGGTGGCCCCGCGTTCGCTCGCTGTACTGCTGCTCGCTCAAGGAACATTGCGAAAATTGTCGCCATTACCGTCGGCTTCCCTTTCGCTCGCTCGCAAGCCGCCCGGCGCCGTTCGTGGCGGCGGCCCCGCATTCACTTGCTCGTCTGCTGTTCGTTCGAGGAACTTTGTGGAAATTGGTCGCCACTACTGTCGGCTTCCTCACGCTTACTCGCAAGCAGCTCGACGCCGTTTGTGGCGGCGTCTCCGTGTTCGCTCGCTCTTCTGCTCGAGATTCGCTAGCGGCTGCGGCAGCTGACAGGCTTGCTCGAGCTCTATGGCGCCGGTCGTAGAAAGATCACCGGCTCGTTGGCGGCACAGTTTGTTGGCGGCGCCTCGAAGTGATGGCTACGGCTGCCGCCCTTGAACTGCTGTGCTATGTGACGTGAAGTGTGTATTTGATGATTATGGCATCAGGATGAAAATATTTACATGCAATATTTTGTACGTGGGTTTTTATCTCACCTTGCTCGTATTTACAATGTGCGTGCGTTTTCGTCTTCTCTGTGACGTGTCGCTAACTATTTGCAATATTTTTTATGCTTTGCAGGATGCAGCCGTTGTCCCCAACGAGCAGAATGATGTGTGCGCTGGCGCGTACAATGCCTGTCATCTGTCACATCCATTGGAGCAGCTTCAGGAAAAGGACTGTACGAGAAATGGCAACGCGGCTGGACCTGTATTCTACATATTGCAGGGAATTCGATGAAAGAAAGCAGAAACTTCATAAGTGTAGAGGAGGATAAAACGTTTCATTGTCTCACTTTAGTCTTTCGTTGTCGCATTGACTGCGAAAGCAGTGACACAGGCATAATTAAATATTTTTTCGCTTGTTCTTTTCCGCGGCATTTGTTGCCAACCGCAGAAAGAAACAGGCGAAAAAAGTGTTAAGCCTTGCGCAGAGTAACTAGAAAATCATGCCTGGAGATAAAAAAGTTCATCCGAATTGAGTATTTGAGTGCACCGACCGCTCGTCCGGTGATGCGCAACGGCGAGGACTAACAGTGGCCCGGTAAGGTGTAAATGTGAGGAATAAATGTCATTCTTTTGAGGTGACCTGTGGGGACTTACTGTGCCGTTAGTCCTTAAACAGATTAATGGTTGTGGCAGCCTCATTAGTCCCCAGTGGAAGGAAGCACACACCATTTTGCCAGCGTTTTGCCTTAGCGTGTACGTACTTTACAGCAAAATATATTTTCCAAGTCCGTAATTCAGCCGCTCTGTAACTGATATTCTATGCAAAATGTAAGGTAACGCAATTAGAATACACTGAAAAAGCATCAGCATTGCTGACCATGCCATAATTAGGTTAGAATAAGAAGGAGTAATTTCATTAAGAAACCTCAGTGCCATTTCACTCTAAGAAGGTGACCGACCAGCTGAGCTGGCGGTCGGTCGCAAGGCCTTTTTTAAGAGCTGTGTAAGGGATGCGTAAGCGTAGAGGTTTATTGTAGGTTGCGGTGTCCCCAAGAACGCAATTTCGGGGCAGCACGGGCAGCACCTCGAAAGTGAACGCAGCCTTCATAGAAAGTATTATCGGTTTACATTTCGCTTGCAGCGCGGATACAACGCCTTCACATTGTTCGAATATATTTACCTTACGCAAGCACGTGTGTCTAATATAATTTTAAGACACTCGCTTTCGGTCACTGGAGGTCTTCGTTGAAGTCCCGCCCCGTCAAGAAGTTTTTTGCTTTCATTCGTTTATCCGGTGTTTGCTTTATTACTAAAAGCAATGACACGGGGACTCAAGGAACACTTCTAGCAACACCGTGGCCATGAGGTTCATAATAAATTGGGAATAATGAACATCACCCCCCACTTGATATGTTCTACGTGCGAGTGAAAGCGTGTGGTGCCAGCCGATGGTCGCCGCTCAAGCAGAGACGAAATGCGCTCGCCGTCGCCGTAGGGCGCATGGAGTACGAGACACAGGAGGGCTGCGTGGCTACGGTAGTAAATTCGCACTTTGACCGAGCGGACTTGGTCACCAGAGGTCGCGACCCTGTATGTTTAGAGGTGGCCAGCAGACGGCTGCTATCTTCGCCTGTGTTGCGCTGTCATCGCATGTTTGTACTGAGGACACAGACAGCACAAATGTTAGTTTGCTCGCTGAAGCAGTCGCATATACTAGAAGAGTGAGCTTGTAGGCTTCCTTCGAATAAAATCCTAATTTGTTGCTGTTACATCATTGCTTCATCCTTTTGGCAAAACTGCGACAGTAAGCATGCAGCGCCAGTGTATCTATTGTTCCCCTTACCACATCAGCAAGAGCGTCGTTCAGGGTTAGCCGTATGTGTTCGCACAAAAATACCTGCTCGCGATATCCTCCGACCACGCAGCTGGGGAAACCAAAACCCTGCAGTTCGCAGCCTTGTTTAATCAACGCGGGATGCGCTGCACTTCAGAAAGAGACACGGCATCCAAGTCCACGTTGACTGGAATTGAGGGACGTTCGGACAATATTGCAAATCAGATGGTAGAACCACAGACCACGCTTACTGCTTCATCAGTTGGTGTCACAAATAAAATGAACGAGAAACGTAGCAGAAAACAAACAGATGGGGATGAGGACTTTACGGTGCACGATTATCCGCATCCATACTCCCCCTTTCCGATGAGGAGACTGTCTAGAGGTTTGTAATATTTGTCCACACAGATCGTAATGGAGCCACACTGAACACGAATATGCTGCAGAAATTGAGCCCGCATGCTAGAGTGACTAAGTGGAAATTACATGACAACGTAGAAAGCCTAAGTACCGCTGCCCGCGAGAAGCACCCCGATTGCAGCCCTTAGGACAAAACTTTCATGTAGCGAAAAACGGCACAAGGACATGAGAAGGCACACAGAGACGCCACCACCCCGCTCCACTAGGAATACCATGTTTATTTTCAAAACGACAGCGCTTACAAACCATAGTAGCCAGGCGTGTGCCGTTTCACGCTACATCAACGTTGTTATGATGGCTCACCAATAACTACACATTGCACCTTTTTGGACAAAGTTCCCACAAGGGAAACAGTCAAGCACATTTTGTAGGCTTGCAAAGCCCTCCACCCGCTGCGTGAGACACACGCCAGGTTGGAGCATTATTAGGACGCATAAACACTCACTGACCGACGCACTTTAAGAAAACGCAGGCCTCCTCATAAGAGCTTCATTATTGACACCTGGTGGTATTAGTTGAGGGTTTTGAAGGGAACTGTGATTTAGCCTCTCACCATACCCCTTCCTATAGCAACGGCACCCACCTAGGCTGTCATTTCAGTCCCATTCGCTGGTACTACTTTTACTATTACTACTACTACTACTACTACTACTACTACTACTACTACTACTAGTACTACTACTACTACTACTACGGCCACCACCACCGCTAACAACAACAATGCTACTACTACTAAAACTTGTACTAAAATTTCTGCTGCAACTACACTATTACTACTACCACTACTACGGCTGCTGTTGCTACAACTACGGCTGGTACTTCGCTGCTAGATAGTGCTAACTCTACTACTACTACTACTCCTACTACTTCAATGCGATGTGACAACGGTGCTCAGCTGCTTTATTTTTATCGCTTTGCGTCTTATGCTCAGCCAGAATGGTAAAAAGATCGTTCATCTCTCTGTCATAGGAATCGGGATAACATGAAAGTAAAGCGTGCCCTAACAGAAGTAACTGAATGTTTACTGTACATTGATATTAAGAGAGTTTGTACAATGCATATTGATGTCTAGCAGCTATAGCGCCGTTTAACGTGGGTGCACCCACTTTGGTGACTGGTGCTCCACCTCCATCCCGACGACTAAGGTCCATGTTAAATGAAACAAACCCGTGTGGTAGCTGTAGTAATTGATGGTGAACGCGTAATCAGAGAACGAGGTGTGATAGCCAGAAGAGCGTCGCATATTGGACGCAAAACTTTGTCGCCATCCCGCGGCATGTTATAATGTGATTGAACACCGCGGCCGGACTAGAGGGAAACGCAAATCGCGTCGTGCCACCCCGATAGACCGGCCGCGATTTTAAAGACGATAGTCTTTCTTAGGGAACTTAAACGCAGAAATTTTGGTCTGTCTTTCTGTTTGTCGGCACGTCACCCGATTCAGCCACCCGGCCAAAGTTGAACCACTTGCTTACCGCCAACCCATCTTGAACTGGTACGGCTGTTCATACTTGTGGACGTTGTCGATCAAAAAGTAAATATTACGCATATGTGAGGTGCAACATCATTAGGTAAGTATTAGGTGGTGTGTTCCTTTATTATAAAATACATAGATACGCAATTTTAAAGACCCTAGTTTCTTAAGCTGCGCTGAAAATGCGACTGTGCTGAAACTTGTCTTCCTCCGTGCCCTCTGCACAAGCTCATGTTGTGTTTCTGTTTCGGTTCAGTATTGCATTGTACGAATGACAGGGGGCGCCGCTCTGGCATTCCTGTTTTACCCAGGCGACGTGTAAATAAGAGAGTTTGTGGAGAGTACTCGTTGAGTGCGGATGTTTCTTCTCCTTCGGCGCATCGCGCCGAACAGCGTGTTCGGGCTGGCCGGCGTCCCCACCGGTCGCGCTGGTCACCGCCGGTCTTCGCCTGCCGCTGCGCCGGGACTACCAGCCCGCAACACAGCACTCATGTTTCCCGACGTATTGCCAGATGGCGTCCATATCTCACGCAGCGCCCCTTCTATCGTCTTTAGACGACATTTGCAGCGAAGCACGTGGATACGCGGCCAATTTTTTCTCGCGGCGAGCGCGTGAGCGGGGAGCGGGGTGCTACAGCCAGGTGAGGCAGGCGCGCGTCGCAGAGCTATTTTTGGTTTGGATTAGCCTGATGCTCTGAGCGAGGCCGACGCTTATAGTATACGACCGACGCTTTTACGACGCTTGGGCTAACATTGCCACCTAGCGGTGTGTTAAGTCATTAAACTTCTATTGAAAACGCGCCGAATGTGATGGACGTGTAACGCGTTGCAGGTGCTAATCGCCGATGCCATAGTGTGATGATGTGGATTGTGTGGCCCGTGACGGGGCGAAGAGGGAACAACAGTTCTGCTCTGCGTTACGCCTTGGAAGAGACGACGAGGAAAAGGAAGCGCGAGCGGGGCGTGCCGATCGAGCAGTTGGAGCGCGACACGGTTGGAACGGCAGCCGCTGGTCGGCGGTTCGGGTCGCGACATCGCGCAACCAGGCGTCCGGCAGCCTTGCGGACCTGGTGAGCCTGGCTTCTTGCTTCGGGCTGCGTCATTCAACCAGGCGTCCGGCAGCCATGTGGACCTGGTGAGCCTGATTCCCGCTCTGTGTCCGGTGCTGACACGGAGGCCGGCAGCCTAGCCTGTTCCTGGCCTGAGGTCTTGGGGCCCGAGTGGTGTCACGAGGTGGCCGCGGCTCATGTTGGCGACGGGCAGTTAACCTGCACTGCAGTGGCCTGGTGATCTACCGGCCTGCAGTGCCACCATCACCACCACCACCACCTCGCCACAGTCAAGGCAGCGTACCGGTGACGACCGACCTCGCCGCAGCGGCAACAGGCATAACGGCGAGTAGGACAGTTTGTGTGCCGAGGCGCGTAGGACGTTTAGAATGTACATAAGGAATGATGTAGTGTGTTGTGTGTAAATCGTCAGTTATCGGTTGTGTTAAAGTCTGTGTTGTGTGTACAAAATCACCTGACTGCCGGTGGAATTATTTCGGATCCTGGGCCCACATTACCCCACCCCCCACTTAAGATAGTTGCGAGCAACTATTCCACTCCACGTCAGGCGATGAGTAGGCAAAAGTGTAGGCGCGTTTGTAAAGTGGGAACAAGTTCACACGAGTACGAATGTTCGTGTTCCACACAACACGTAATGAAAAAAAAAACACACATGACACACACGCGTGAGTTCTGGCACGTGCGGATTGTTCCTGAAAAGTCGACAGTTGTTTACCCCTGCAAATCCACCATAGTTTAGCAAGGGTCTATATGTGTAACTACATACAGCAATAACGGGTCGTAATACAGTTATCACTTATCTGCACAGGTATAGTGCCTAGACTCGTATTAGTACACTCGCGCGCGCGATGCACGAGCATCCGCGCGATGTCCGAGGCTTGCCGTATTGGAGCTGTATATGATGAAGTTATGTTCTTGTTTTTCTCTCCAAGACACAATGTGATTTGTCTCTTTCTTCTTACTGGTTGCGGTTGGGTGCTTGAAGTTCCTCAAGTGCTGGGCATTCCTATTGAAACATGCTTTTCCATATCGGCACACTTGCTCGTCATCCCAATCCAGTTTCCCGTTGTCTTCATTGTCGCTCTCGTCTTCCAAAGGCTTGGTACGCTTTGCTCGCGGAAGCGCCGGAGAGTCGTTTGCTCGTTGTTTGCCATGATGGCTACTGCTTGCGATGTTTCTGCCATCGGCGCGGTCTTTGGGTTCTTTCTCGTCTCTGGCCTCATCATCTCCTAAGGAACGTTCGTAGAATGTGACCTTGGGGCGACTAAACTGCTTCACATGCTTTGCGTTTCTTCTGAAACACTTCACGCCATACTTGCATTCCTGTCGCTTTTCTGGCTGCCACCTATGTCCTCCTACCGTTGCTGAATTGTTTGTGGCCTTGCTGCATGTCGCCGTCGTCGTCACTCTCGTAGCACTGCATAGCAGCCGTTGTGTCGTTGTGCTGCGCGTCGACGACTTGCTCTCGCCATCATCGTTCTTGTTCGCGAGGCCACCAGCACCCTTCTCCACGATGTCTTCTTTGGCCCCACGTTGCTTAGAACACTTGCTAAAGTTGCTTGGAGAGCTTAGGTCTCTGTTCGTTCGCGTAACAGCTGAAACTATTGAAGACCTTTTTCCAGATGAGGGCGCATGGCTTGCGGCATTGGCTTTGGTTGACCAGTCCGGATATTCCCAGTCAGGATCTGGCTCGTGCGGCTCCCTGGCTCCTGGGATGTTGCCTAGCACGAGGTCGTATATTGGGTTGCCCATGCATAGTGCAGTTACTTCTCCTATGAAGTACGGCGTGTGAATCCAGATGCGCGCTTCGGCCAGTTTCTTGCAACTGCCATCCAGCAGCACC
The DNA here is from genome assembly GCF_013339695.2 of Rhipicephalus sanguineus. Classification (NCBI taxonomy): domain Eukaryota; kingdom Metazoa; phylum Arthropoda; class Arachnida; order Ixodida; family Ixodidae; genus Rhipicephalus; species Rhipicephalus sanguineus. Next base: position 78,712,038 of record NC_051178.1, on the reverse strand, counting down.
ATCTTCCTGGTGTTTCCAGTTAGGCATCGACTGGGAACCAAATCACACCGTACAATCGTGGTGTTGCTGCCCGTGTCTCTCAGGACGTGTGCTACCTGTCCCAGTACGCGTCCTTGGACAACTGGCATGCAGTCAACTGCTGACCTTGGCGGCTTCTTTTCCCTCCTGCGGCATTCAATTGCAACGCAAGTCTTCCTCGTGGGCTCAGCGAGAGATCTGGAATCTCGCGTTCCCTCACTCTCTACTATGACGCAGTACACCTGTTGTGCAGCCTGGTTCTTGCAATCAGACGTTCAGTGTCCAAGTCGCCCGCATGACTTGCATTTCTCGGAATCTGTTAATGTTTCTCGACACTCAGATGCCTTGTGCCCTTTGCGGTTGCAAATGAAGCAAATCGATTGATGCTTGTTCTGTGACACAGCACCGGGTTTATTTGCATCCTTTGCATCGTCGGCAACTCTACCAATGTTATTAACGCCCTGGGCTTCGAGAAAGCGGTCGGTGCAGTCTGAAAGGGATGCAAGGGTTTTGCATTCTCTCTCCTTCAGGAAGATGGCCAGCTTTGGATTACAGCAGCGCAAGAATTGCTCGGCTATAACATGGTCACGAAGACCCTCAAATGTTTTGGGCACATCAGCCATTTCAATCCAGTTATCAAAATAGCTCGAGATCCTTGCTGCTAGTTGTTTCCCTGTTTCGCCATCTTCAGGCCGGGCTTTCCGAAATTTCTCTTTATATCCCTGTGCCGTGAATCTGAAGCGCTGAAGTAGAGCTTTTTTGACTTTGTCGTAGTCGAGTGCCTCCTCAGCAGTCATACGACCAATGACAGTGAGTGCCTCGCCAGTTAAGCACATGCTTACGGCCATACCCCATTTATCTCTTGGCCAATCTTGCCCCATAGCCACGCGTTCAAACCTCTGCAAATACGCATGCAGGTCATCGCGTCGCTCGTCAAATAGCGGTAGCAACTTCTGCGGATTCAGGCATGACGGGTTTGCCGACGGTGCGAGTGCTGTCGCCGCAGATGGCTCACTCTGCGCACCTTCCTGAAGCCTGAGCTTAAGTTGGAGGATTTGCAGCTGCCTCTCGTCCGCTAGCCGTTGCCTCTCGTCCGCTAACCGTTGCCTCTCTGCTGCTTCTTTGGCCTCTTCTCTCTCAGCTGCGCGCTCATCTCTCTGCCTAACTTGCTCTCGCTCAACCCATTCGCGAAGTTCCGCGCCAGACAAGCCTAACTGAGTTGCTACAGCCGCTAACTTATCGAGATCCATGTCTCTCGTCTTGTGCTGCGTGCACACACCTGACTGGCGATTTCCGCGTTCGAGATGTTACTGGCGGATCCTGGCAGGCTCGCCAAGTTTGTGATGGGGTAATGTGGGCCCAGGATCCGAAATAATTCCACCGGCAGTCAGGTGATTTTGTACACACAACACAGACTTTAACACAACCGATAACTGACGATTTACACACAACACACTACATCATTCCTTATGTACATTCTAAACGTCCTACGCGCCTCGGCACACAAACTGTCCTACTCGCCGTTATGCCTGTTGCCGCTGCGGCGAGGTCGGTCGTCACCGGTACGCTGCCTTGACCGTGGCGAGGTGGTGGTGGTGGTGATGGTGGCACTGCAGGCCGGTAGATCACCAGGCCACTGCAGTGCAGGTTAACTGCCCGTCGCCAACATGAGCCGCGGCCACCTCGTGACACCACTCGGGCCCCAAGACCTCAGGCCAGGAACAGGCTAGGCTGCCGGCCTCCGTGTCAGCACCGGGCACAGAGCGGGAATCAGGCTCACCAGGTCCACATGGCTGCCGGACGCCTGGTTGAGTGACGCAGCCCGAAGCAAGAAGCCAGGCTCACCAGGTCCGCAAGGCTGCCGGACGCCTGGTTGCGCGATGTCGCGACCCGAACCGCCGACCAGCGGCTGCCGTTCCAACCGTGTCGCGCTCCAACTGCTCGATCGGCACGCCCCGCTCGCGCTTCCTTTTCCTCGTCGTCTCTTCCAAGGCGTAACGCAGAGCAGAACTGTTGTTCCCTCTTCGCCCCGTCACGGGCCACACAATCCACATCATCACACATAGTAATGACGGATTACTAAACTTTACCGCTCCCAGAGGGCCACACCACCCCACCGACCGGGAGAGTGGTAGATATAAAAGGCGCGTTTGTAAAGCATCTAGAGTCTTGGACCGTGGCGCAGTGAATAGCGTGCCCTGAAGCTATTGTTGCGGACCGAGAGGTCGCGGGTTCAATGCCCGTTGACGGAACTTTTTTTCTTTGTTATCTGGTCGTGTAAATTTTTTCGACCTCATTTCCGTGACGGAAATACGTCACTGAAGTCTTGGTGGACTCCGGCATAAAACACTTTCGTGTTAAAAACGCCAGGCCTGCGCGGAAAGCGCATCCCACTCACAGGGAAAGCTGGAAGAGTGGCATTTCTGGAGCCCGTTTTAAACTCTCTTGGGGCTGCTAATACAAGTAGACTTTCAAAGTACCCACTACGCCATAAATCATATTTAGTGAAGTTGGGAAGCACCCACTACGCCATTATTCATCATTCTGCGGAGAGCGCGGTACCAGCTACACATGTGTAAGGCATTATGTACACTTTGTTCATGGGACGGCAGATGACGATGAAGAATTATGGCTGAGCCTTTTGTAATGGGTTGGAAGCTTTGAACGACGCACAAGTAACGTGATTCGTATTGTGTGACGGCCGGTTGTTATTTCACTTTCTCAACACACGATAAAACATGCGTTAACGTGAGAAAGAAAAAGAGAGGGGAAAAGCTTTATTGAGACCCTGAGGAAATGGATCACGGGGGCCTTATGGTATTCCTTGTTGATCAAGAGAAGGTCACTTGTGAGGAACGCACTACGCTATAAATCATCACAATTTGTATTAAGTAGAGAAGCAGCCAATATGCCATTTTTCGTCATTCTGTGGAGAACTGTCACGTCTGCACCATTTAGCGTTCTGGAGTGCCACAAGTGAATAGGATACAGTCTTAGTTTTGCAGCAAATAAGTAGGATGAAAAACTAGGCGAGTTGGTGTAGAATAATTGCAGCTAACAGCGCGAAACGCGTAGACGAGGAAGCAAGAAGCAGCGCTGCGCCATGATTACTTCTTGCTTCCTCGTCTACGTGTTTCGGGCTGTTAGCTGCAATGTTTCCTCCAAAGTTCCTAACTGCTAAACGAAAGTATTAGCCTGCACCAAATGAAGTCGTAAAATATATTCGCTGCGTCAGCTGCTGCTGTAAACACGTGTCACCACTTAACAACAGGTATGATGCCACCCGCCGACCGGAAAATATGAACAGGCTTCTTCGGCAAGCTCATGCTCACAATGCGTATGTTATGTATGATGCGAACGCGAAGCGTGGAGGAAAACGTCTTGCTATCCTCATTCAACTGGTCTCATGAACAACGGATTAGGCTAACTTGAACAATATGTCTTTGGATAGGCAGCGGACAAGAGGCCACCGAGGTCAGCGAAGAAGGGGTCATGTAGGCCAGCCTATCACGAAACCTTTTCACAGGCTGGGAGTAACGTCTAAGACATTACAGTCTGGTGATGTATGCAGCGACAAGAACGACACAGGACATACGCTGTGTTTCGGCGCCTGTCCAGTGTCGTTTTTCCTTCGTGTAGCCGTTTTTTGCGTTGATTTTACCGTGAATGTGCCAGGGAGGACGCTGCGAGGCGTAGTTCAATTGTCAGGTCCCCTCCTCAAACGAGTTCGTCACCCGTCCCCACAACACCAGTACTGTTATGCCACAGAGAGCAAAGGACAAGCGCGGCACGTGCGCCCAGCCTGGCGGCTGATAGCTTTGTACATGCGCTGTCTTCAGTGCTGCGTTCGCGCTCGAGGCTGAAGACAGAACGAAAGTGGCTTCGCTGGCTGCAGCGACCGTCTTTCCTTACGCCAGCGTTTTGTTCATTACGCCAGGTCGGATGCTGCAGGAATTGACCACTGGCATTAAATACGCATAATATTTCAATTTCTTGCTGCCGCATTTATTGCTTCGCCCTGGCACCGTAAATGAGTTTTTAAAGCAAGGAATGGTATAGTTTCCCTGACCATGTAGTAACGACACGTAACACTTCTACGCTTCAGAACTTATCTGCCAACGTTCCGGGTATTGTTGGTTAATGCATATTCACCTATTTTTGCTGTTTCATATCTTTCTTTTTTTTTTGATGTTCAGTGCAACGATAGTAGGTGCACAGCTTGTGTATTTAAATTTCACTACACTTCGTCTTTTTGTACCTTTCTATGTGTTTTTGTTCATGTTTTTTTTTATTATTTCATTACTTGAAATTGTACCATTGTACCATTCCTCATCTTTCTTGGGAAATGTGCATAGAGCGGAAAGGAAGCGCGGCTCTGAACAGCTCAGCCAAATCATTCGATCAAGGTCATGGCGAGCCCGTGTCTTAGCTTCCCTTCCCTCTTCTCATCCCTCCCTGTGCAGCCTCCAGTTCACTCGTCGGGACGAAAGAAGAGCGAAAGCATTCAAAAAATGCGACAAATCGCTGCAAGTCTACTCCCACTTGATGTTTAGAAAAACTTTGGGGGTGACTGATTCGCGAGGCAATGAACTCCAATATTGAGGCTTATCCTGGAAAAGTGGTTCGAGACCCGTCTAAGGGTATATACGGACGATGGTGATGATTATATGAATTTTATTTGACGATGTTGACCGTCCCCTCCGCGAGAGTTGAGAGCGCGCCATCGCGAAGTATTGTGAAAGCGCGTACACCTAAATGCAGATGCGAGCCACATTTCATGCGCTTAAATCCGGTGATGCAACTAGGGGGCGGGAGCAGCCCATACATTTCACCTATACGCGTCCAGTAAATGCGACGCAAACAGCGACGAAGGAGAGCGATTCGCATACGTGAGCAGTGGACTTATCGTCGCCCGGCTTGCCGTTGCGTAGACAGCAGGCCGTGTGCACACTGCTGAGGAGACTCGTGTCCCCGCCGCCGGCGACGGCGCTATGGAAGAGCCCGTGGACGCTCGACCCAAACAATGAATACCACGCAAGCACGCTACTGAGAAGGAGAGTGGCACCACTGTTTCCACAAAGAAACGCGAGCCCCGCATTTCTGTTAGAAGTGGGCAGCAGCTGCAGAATTTTTTTTCTCCTCGCTAGTGTATAGCCATGTATAACCGAACGGTTGCGCCACCGTACAAGCTTACGCGGCTAGTAGCAGGTTACACAACGGGCACGACAAAGCGTTACATGCGCTCGGGCTCATATGACCATGCTACTTGAAGCGGTACGGATTTGTACGTTTGTAGATCGACAGGTATATTGTAGCCAAGTAAGTACTGCATGTTTTGAAGTGCTTACAAAACTACAATATCGTATGACTACGTAGCGTCCTGGATGTGGGGGTTAAAAAGCAAATGGGAGGTGGGACATTTGATATAGGCAGGTCATTGAAATATTTCGTGTTGCCGGACAAAAAGCGACCTCCTGGAAAGTGCGCAAGGTTGATATCAGGAATTGCAGATTTCAGGAAAATTACGTCTCCGAGAAAGTTGAATTCCCAACTCGCGTTTCCATGATCGCGGGAAGGACCGTTAGTTGGGCCGTTCTAGAGGCTGACGAACGCTGGAAAGATCATGAAAGACGCCGTGGCGAATCAGCCAAAAAAAGCGTTTCAGAGACGGCCACTACCCATCATAAAACTTGACGCTTAGCGTAATGCAAAAGAAAGAAAGAAAGGAAGAAAGATCGAAAAAAAAGAAAGAAAGAAAGAAGAAAGGACATTTAACCAGTATGTCACGCACGACCACATCAAGCTTGCTTTGGCCCCATTTCCCCCTCTAGTGGAAGGGCTCCGGAATGGTTCTTTTATGCCCAGTGCAGGATGAAGGCCTCTCTCGCTAATCCGGTTTGCCTTCTCAGGCATGAACGGGTCAAATCATACCCCTGCCAACACGCTAATTTCATCGCTCCAGCTAACTCACTGCCACACTCGGCCTATGTTTTTCATTACCCTTAATATTTTTACGTAGAAAATACACAAACAGGAAAGATATGCACTTTACTGCAAAAGCTGGTTGCCATCTTCCAGCCTCTCCCGCCTCGTTCTCTACTGTTCCTCCTCTTTAGCCCGTACCCCAATGTTACTCCCTAACATCCTTCCACCGTAAGGGGGCGGGGGTACGAAGGCGGCGTACGAATCTTCAATAACTTGGGTGCGGACCTGTACATCATCCGAAGGTACCTTCTTGTTGACCCTCTTTGTCTCCTTTAGGCCCGCGCCATTGCTTTGACCATGTAATGCAATGTCCGAGTTCTATATTGGACGTACTGTTTCATGTGGGAGACGTGCTCCGAAAAGATGTGGTGTATCCCCGGCGGTCTATTTTCAGACAACTCTTAAAGGTGGTATGTGACGGGCCCTAAGCTACATACGAGGCGGTAAGGGCTTTGAAACGTGGCAAAATCTTTGTAGCGTGTCCAGGAAGGTGTACTATGCGTTTAATCAAAACAAAGTCTCCTGGCTTCTACAAAGGAGGCGGACGATGATTCATGGCACTGGTTGCTTGGATACGGACCGTGGCATCAACCATGCGTTGCCTGGCTTGTAGTCGACGGCGCTGAACAATTGTTTGCACATAATAAACAGTGCTGCTCCAGTCATGCCAACCTGCGAGTCGAGGGGAATCGAAGGCGTTCTTCCGTACACAAGTGAAAATGGGGTCTGCTGTGTGGTTTCTTGATTTGCTGTGTTGAGGGAAAACACGGCATCTGGTAGAAAACAGTCCCAGTTGGCGTGTGGTTTGTTTACGTACGACGCCAGCGCATCAGTAAGATTGCAGTTTACCCGCTCAACGAGGCCGTTGCATTGCGGGTGGTTCGCAGATGTAATGGCGTAGTCTATGCAGTACGGTGTCAAAGGAGCTCCTAATTCTCGTGACATGAAACAACTTCCGCGGTCCGTGAGCAAGCGCTTGCGAGTGCCATGCCGCGACACCAGTTTGGTTCGTCGGAGCTGAATGGCGTGTTCAGCATTCGTATCGCGGACCGCTTCGGCTTCCATACACTTCGTGAAGTGGTCGAGAAGCGTACTTCGTGAAGTGTACCTGTTGCCGCTTTCTGTCTTCAAAAAAAGGCCGATGTGGGTCATTCCTATCATTTCAAATAGACCAGTTCGTGGCTCAATAGACTGCCCTGAAGTTTTGGTAGCGGTGGTGGACACTGCGAAATTGGCGAGTTGGGCATGCCGCGACGTAGGGTTTCACATCATCGTACATGTTCTTCCACCAAACTACTTGGACACTCTGGATTATGTCATCGTAATCCGGGGTGTCCTGCTGTAGCTACGTCATGAAGGGATTTCAGTATGTGGGGACGAATAGACAGAGGCAATACAGGAGGCCACATGAACGAGTCTGGTCTCGTGTGCCTAACGTGATGGAGCACGCCGTTTTCCTCTTTGTCATAGCGGCGCAGTATTTCGTAGAGTTAACTGGAGTGCATAGTGCTGCCAGTACGAAGGATATCTGCGATTGAGAGCAACTCGCGGTCACGACTTTGTGCACTTCGTAGGTATCCAACAATGCTGACAGGCGCCCGACAACGCGACAAAAAGTTGGTATCTTGATGTGACGCACCACTCCGGTGTACATTGGGAAAGTCATATTCTTGCAGTTGGAGCGGCCATCGCGCCATCTTTGGGGTCAAGCGGTCGAACCTTCCGGCGTCCAGGAACGCCGGAGGAATATGCCGAGGGCCGCTACTTATGATACGCACATCGTTAAACCTGAGCTGGGACTTCGTTTCGATAAAGCCGATGCATGTGATTTAACATGTGTGTCAATACTACATCAGATCATGAGCTAACCTTTAGGTGCCAGTGATCTCGGCGTGCCTGCTAAGCACTCGTTATGCCCTCAACTACTCAAGTTACTCAAGCACGTCGATTCAGCTGGTAACGCTAGCCTCAAAGCAAAAAGATGTGGCCTAGGCTACGACTCACTGGCTGTGCTACTCCTGTACATGAAGTCGAATCACACAATTTGTGAGATCTCCCGATTTTTTTTTTTTTCAACACGCAAGTGTTTCACGCCGGGGTCCACCAAGTCTTTAGAGAGGTATTTCCGTCACGAATATAAAGTTGGTAGACAACGAAAACTGTAGAAGCAAAAGTTCATTGCCGTAAATCGAACCCGCGAGCTCTCTCTCAGTCCTCGACTATACGTACCCCGGCGCTGTACTCACCGCGCTACCGGCGCCCATACACGACGCTCCACAAACGCGCCTTATATATCTCACACATGTGCTCTCGCACGGTGCTCTCGGTTGGCGGGGCAGTGCGGTGCCGCCATCTGGGAGCGGCAAAGTAAAATACGGCGTCATGACACTAACGAGCGCGATAGGGAGTGATTCAGCGACGACACAGTGATTCGGCGAAAACGCGCGCTAATCTTTAGGGGTCTCCCTAGACGCAGTTGTGTTATTTGAGCTTCTCTTCGTGTTAGCGTGTGGCGGCTCGCCGCCAGAGTAGTGCAGCTTCCACTTGCACCAACGGCGTTTACCGCCACCTACTGCATCGAGTGCGAGAGCACCGACTTATATAACGGCTGCAAGTGAACCAATTACAGTTGATAAATGCCCACTGTAACAAGCGCTGCAGAAACGCAACGATGTCGATGTGCGAATGTCGAGCCTTGGGGAGCGATACAGACGACAGTGGGGACCGGAACGCCTTCACGCGTTCACGGCTCGAGCTATGAGCCTCTGCCTCCGGCTTGCTGAAGCGCAGTGTGGTAGTGTATGCATGAACTCAGGCGTAGTTATCGTATTACTCGGGAGCGCACACTTGCTGTGTGTTGAATAGCGCAACTACTCGACGTGACACAAGGAAAATACACACACACCAGAACGCTTTGGTATGTGTGTGTATCTTTCTTGTTTCCCGTCGTGTAGTTGAGCTATTCAATCCACAATGATGCTTCACCAACACGACCAGTCTTCAAGCTTAGCACACCTTGCCGTTTTGCTCCTCAATTGATGCCGCTGTACCGGAGTACATATGGAGTACGATTGCTTATTATGTGCTTGTTGATGCTATCTTTGCGCGATGTTCACCCTACGTTGTCTTCAGGTATATGTTAACAACTTCACCAGCCGCAACCAATGAAGGATGGTTATGGGTGTTAGTCGTGGCGATCGAGATGTACCATTGCACGTAAACGTGGGTGCAGCCTTGTCAATCGGGACTATAGCTTCCCAACACCAGTAGACATTGTACAACCTCTCTCTCAATGTACAAGCTGCGCGCATTGTACGTTCCAAAATGAAACTTTTATTTACTTTAGCCTGCCTGTGAGAGTCGCGGATGTTGTACGGGCGACCTCAATCTTTGACGGCCAGTGATGTGCTGCGCCGACAGTCACGGAAACGCGAAATCCAGTTTATCGTGTGCTTTAATTATAAACCATAATTGAACCGAGCATTTTCCACGCGAGACGTGCCCCACATCAAAAGCAAATTCTAAGGTACGGATGGACCTTTTCCTAAATATCAATGTTTGACTCTGCTAAATATCACATGGCAATTATCGCACACGGGTGTCCATTGTCACTTAGGCCGATTAAACACGTCAGGAGGAACTGCCGACGTGTCAATATGCATTTTGACCAACTGGCCCAAATAGCCGTTCTTCTACAAGCCGTTCTTATTCCGGAGGAAGTCGGAAGTCTTTCCTTCGAGTGTTTCTATATCTTGCACCCGCGATGTTTCGAAATATTACGCAGGAATAAAGAACAAGAACACCAACAAAAGAACACTTGGAAAACCCTGGAGCTTCGCCTTCAAGAGTGGAACGTGGCAGCGAAATCGGGCCTTTCATCGCCTTCAACCGTGCCGCCAGGAAAGGAACGTTTGAACGCGTAACATTCGTCGTTTCAAACTATCTTAGAATGCCTACTGCACTTCCTTTTGCAAATTGACGAAGTACTCACTACGCGCCCGCAAGGAGCCACGCGCACTAGCGCAGCTGCGCACTTTGTAACAGTGGGCAGCCTTAAACCACCCACTCGTTCCCCAATTCACATGTGATGCCAGGTGCGATTCTGCCATTCTGCCACACAATATTATATCCATTAAGGAGACTCCACCCACTACACGGCATTCTTAAGGGAGACCAGCGCTGGATAGATGGCGCGCCGTGGAAAGGCGACTGGCGGGGAGTCGCGACATAACTCAGCCGCTCGCGTGGCCTCCGCGCTGCCGGCTAATCTCGGAGGCCATGCCGCTCGCGCTCATACGACCGGCCGCACTGTACCGCGGTGAGCGCACGCGCGTGCGCTGTTCCTGTCCTTCATTTTGGTGCGAACAGCTCGAGCAGCCATTGCGCCAGTAATACTGCGCTATGGTTTAGAAAAAAAATAACTTTCTCTGAAGGCTACTTTCTCAGGAAAGCACTGGAAAACGGAGATAAGCCCTGCAAAGCAGACTACGTCGGCAGATACGGCGTCGAATAGACAGTGCTTTGCCGTGGTGGCGACTCTGTCGTGACCATTTTCGCCTTGCGGCCTGGGATTTGTGTCAAGCTAGTGCAGGCTCACAAGCCTCCATTGATAAGTACGTGCTGCGTCGATACCAGCTGCCCACTACTGCAGTAAAAAAAGTAAGAGGCAAGGGGTAGCTGCGTCAACGTTTTTCTGCCGTGTTATGCACGCCCAGCCCGCGGTATATATGCACGCGGACGTTGATCAAGCAAATCTACGTGCTAGCATAGCATGTATGGTGTCGCGCTGTTATGTTCAAGGGCGCGGGATAGATTCCCGGCCACGGTGGCCGCATTCCGATGGGGTTGAAATACAAAGAGCACCCACGTACTGAGATTGATGTCCACAATATAGAACCCGAAGCGGTCAAAAATAATCCTGATTCCCACACTACGGCGTGCCTCGTAATCATACCTTTTTTGCCACGTAAAACGCCAGCAATTGTCGATGTTGATCAAGCACGTTTATCCCAAGCACGCACAGGCAAGCGAAAAAACTAACACAGTACATTAGGTGAATTAAACGGCAAGTAAAAATCCAAGATTTGACCCTTTTCTAGCGAGGCATAAATTGCGATGTCACTTCGCCGTGGCAGCCAATGGACAAAGAAGCGTTACCGCATCGGCTGACTCCAGAACGCGCTTCGAGTAGTGCACTGCGTTTTTCGTGACAACTCTGTCTGTAGCACAAGTGACGTTCAACAGAGGCATCCATCGCGTGCTTATTTCTCATAACAGTTGAGCGGCTTCGGCGAACGTGCCCCCGTACGCATCTCGTAGACAGACAGCTTTCCTTCTACTTAGCTGTTTGCGAATAATGTAGACTACCTGCCTATCGTATCATATTCACTGCACACGGTGGCATCAGAAGGAGCTTGGTGGTGGTCAGATGAAAAAAATTATTAGATATGCCGCATGCTGCATAATATGTGCGTTTTATTTACGACAAAACACCGATAAAATTTTGCTCGTTCGCCCCGGTTTCCACTGGTGGCCCTCACTATCGAATAAAGCTAGCAGACACGCGCAATTCCGTTTAGAAACCAGTCTGACGCCACTAGACAGGAGAGCAAGAGCAGAAGATACTATGCTCGCCTGACTGCCGGGATGCAACGTCACATTCGTTCCTATTCTGATGTTTTAGAGGGAAAATCATGGAAAGATACGTCCTCCCTCATTTGTACGCATTGTGGCACTTGAATGTGCAACAGTACCGCCAGCATCCTTTAGTTTTGTTTCAGCGATACGCGCCCGCATCGCCTGAACCAGTCGCCACTCTCGTCCGCGGGAGCGGCTGGAGTATGCCCGCTTTCACCGCCAGGGCGGCGCTGCCCACACCGCGGAAACTGCAGCGCTGGTTCCCTATAGGGTTTTTACGAAACAGTTTAAAGCACTGGCGTGGGTCAGCGATAGAACACGAGCTCGCCACGATGAAAGCCCCAACTGGACCAAACATTTTTGTTCCTTTATTTGAATCTATCTCATGTCGTGGGCCCTCTGGACGGCCTTAACTTGGCCTCTCCGTCCAAACATGCGAGCGGCCCGCGGCGCTGCCGCCCTGAGCGGCTGCGGTGCTCCTCACGACTCTCTTAATAAAGTTCATTGTCTGTCTGTCTGTCTGTCTGTCTGTCTGTCTGTCTGTCTGTCTGTCTGTCTGTCTGTCTGTCTGTCTGTCTGTCTGTCTGTCTGTCTGTCTGTCTGTCTGTCTGTCTCATGTTTCGCTCACGGAAAACGGCGATTTTTATCTCACAACCAATGACGCCGACACCGACACCGGAATTTCTGCGAAAGAGCTCTTTAATCCTGTCACGTTGAAATGTTGCTGATATTATTATCACAAAGGCTAAAAACTTACGAAAATTGCGTTACTCCTTAGCGTCACACAATGCTTGTCCAGTAATATGCGTATATCTTATTGTTTATTCAGTGAAAATGACCTGCCCAGACCTTGTACAGGTTTCATTATACCAATTTTTTTCATATTATTGATGTCGCGACGCGTGTCACGGCTGACCTGGACCTGGGCGCGTCCACACAATGTGAGAGGTAGCGACTGTCCCTTACAATGCAAATTGTCTTGGCTTGAATGCCGTCCGTGAAGTGGTAGGACGGGTGTCGACGCAACTCTCCCTCGCATTCCTTCTTCTGGGGCAGCGGTTTGTTGATTGTCACCTCAGTCAGTCTTTACGCTCGTGCTTGAGGCCGGGACTGGATAGGTTGGACGCTTCCGGACATGGCTGTGCATTGCTGCCGTGGCCGAGCTCGACTGTCTGAATTCGCGCCTTGACAGCAGACACGTCGTCGCCTCCGCGGCTGTCGCCTAGACACGCGTACGCAAATCACGCTGAGTCCAACGAATGACATTTGCTACATAGGCTCATTTGTCGTCCGCAGGCTTGACCTTATAAGCGAGAATAAGCGTTGTGAATTCATCGCAGCTTTTCTTAAAACTGAACATCTGTTCCCGGAAGGTAAAATTGCTCCGCACAAGAAGACATGTTATATTTCGGCTCCAGCTGTGAGACATTTCGTACAGAACTCAATGTACACGTTAGACGACACGAGCATAGGTTCTATTATTGTTATATTGATTTAGGGTAATTATCGTAAAGAAAGTGTTGAATCCGCGACTGGTGCGCCGTTCCAGGTGCTGTGCGAGAACTATAGTGCGTTTAGCTTCACGCAGTGTGATTCTCTTAAAATAGCGTTATCAATGTTTCGTTGTGCAGATAAGAACTGCCCGCTCCATGGGCTCATCGCAGCATCGGCAAACATCTCTAGGTATAACATAGTTTTTCTCTACATCAATAATTACTTCGGCTGTAGTTTTTATTTTCAGCTAGTAAGAAGTGGTGTCGTAGCTACAGAACATTTTTATTGCCATGACAATCACCGTGCTCACTAGGTGAAAATGACCATCGCCGACGCCATCGGGATTACACTGAATGCCTTATCAAGTCAAAATGCGATCACATTCCTGCGCGGTACGCTGTCGAGGCGATCAGAATGTTGACTTGATAAGCGCCGTTTCCCTGCGCACAAGGTGGGAGTCAGGGGTGGGGAAAGTGCCCTGCCGTGCTCTACTCTGCATGGCTATGAGTAGCCGAGCCGTATGTGCCCTACGCGGTGACGATCGTAGCGGTTCAACACACTACTGGCGCACGCGGCGTGTTTGGGGGTTACATTTTGGTGGGCGCCAATGCGAGGAGCTGAGGAGCCTAGATGGCTGGTTGCCTGATGTAGTACACTCTCTTTTCGCGTGGCCATTGTTCCAGTACACATCATTAAAATGTCCCAGAGAAGCACTGAGGGAAAGGCATCGTGACAGTAAGTTCAGTTTCCACCATCGTTGCTACCGCGTTATGACGTGGCAGTCGTGGTTCATATGAATGCACAGTCGCACACTTTGGCGTCTCTCATTATTACGTCAACGTTGCGGAGCATACCAGTACACATTTTATTTATTTCTTGATATTTTCTTGTGCACGCGTGACACCATCCTTGCTAATTAAGATGGCAGGTTTTCTGCACTGCACACGCCTGATAAAAGCACAAACACCACTTTGTGTAGTTTCTACATTACTATTGCTATTAAAGTTATGTCTTTCAAGCTAGACTGCGATGTTGTTAGAGCATCAGCAGAACAGTAGCAGCGGCTGTGCCACGCTTAGAATTCCCTTCATCTCGTAGACAAAAGTTGTAAAAACTCTATGATATAGGGGGAAAAACTTCAATATCGTCCCAAGGTCCGATATGTGGAGTAGCACAGTTTCAATACGAGGCCGCCTACGAAGGTTTGTACTTCATTTGCGATATCTTTCGATAAGGTCATCTTAAAACGTTCGTTCAGAGAACCTAAGGATAGCTTGAACGACGTAGTGCCTTTATAATGACAGCAATATGGTATCGTAGCCATGGTGAAGATTTTGTAACATCGCCAACTGTTTCGCAATGCGTCTACAAGGTTTTTGCACCTGCGATGTAAGCTTTTATACTGCCAGGGAAGTAGGCACAACTTGGCAGGTCATGCACTTGGATTTCAAGAGGATCTAAGCATTAAGAGTGCCACAGGACATCAAGGACGATGTAGCAATAACGCATTATAGAAACGCAATGTTCATCTATGATTATTAGGTACCAACTGGGATTACGAGAACGGAAATCTGGACGAGTTTGTAAGAATTCATCATAGAGCAGGTAGCGCGAAAATTACGGTGACACAAGAAAGCAACGTAAACACGTGAATATGTTGCTTTCTTGTGTCCCCGTAATTTTTGCGCTACCTGCTCTATGAACAAATGGGTTAAAAATTAAGAGGCAGGAGCGCAGGAATATCGTCATGTAGAGCCAGCAAAGAGAGCAGGGATAAGTGCCTTTATCCAAAGGGCGGCCAGTAACGTCTACTATGGTGGAATCCAGTGAATTGGGTGGTCCATAGTTGACCGTCGGAGCCCACGCTAAGCAGCACGGCCTCTCGCTGCGCCGCAATAGTGATCTAGAAGCCCTGAGAGGCCGCCTCAGGTGAGACAGAGCGTATGTGTTACTAATTCATCCTATCATTTCTGATTTACAATTAGGTGAGTATTCGTTGTGCAGTAGCGAACAGTAGATAAAGGGTTCGAGCACACGTTTGTTTGTCGGAGGCTCTAGGCCACCACTTGTTGCTTGGATAATAGCGAATGGGTCGGTGACAGTGTGCCCAGCGCTTTCATACTTGTACTAACTTGGGCAGGTGGGATTGCACAGGCCTGTGTATATTTTTATTTGGGCATTTTCACGCGTGTGGCAAGGTGCGGCCGTTTGAGTAAATGCTAACGGCAGCCCTGCAATCACAGACCACAGAGCAGGCATGGATGGAAGTCAATGTCAGCGCGATGGCTGCCTCCTCCACCGCTTCTGCACGGCCAGCTTTAACTTAGGTGGTGGCCATGTGCCCGCCTTTGATGTCGACCGCCACAACTATGTATTTTCCTCTATATTCGGTACCTCTCACGCATACCACGTCCTTCCAGTTTTGAATAGCGGATATTTATAATGCTTGGTTCTCTGGCAACACTAGGCGCGTCCGCCATTTTTTGCTTGGCGCAGTTGTGGAATCGTCTGCTAGCGGCTCCATAGCAAGAGGCCACGCAGAGGCTAATCAGAAAACGTTGAAGAATGTTAGGGACCTGGAAAATGCGGCCGTTTCTTTCGTATTCCAGCGCCGAACGGACAGCGAATCTTGCTGTGCTGCCACGAATCGACTAAAGCACAATGTCGGTGTTCTATGCGCTTGGAAACTAATCCGAATGACAGCTGCAAGAGGCGCACCGCTTCGAAAAGCCCTACTGTTGGCCTCTAGAGACAGGGTTGCCAGAATTCGCTACTATGCACCCATTTGTCTACATTTTAAGAGCTAAGGCCCTTAGGCCCGCCTCCCGCCGTCGCCGCCGAATCTCCCTTCTCTTAAGGGCCCCTCACGAGGTTTGACAATTTTTAGCTGACGAGCGCAATGCATACACTGGGCGTTCGCGATCACGTCTGCCAAAGTCTACAACGCTACGCGCCGCGTAAATGGGTCACATTACAAACTGAACGCTGCTTGAGGTTGTAACTGCAAGCGAATAGGTAGTAACTGCAGCGGTTACTAACTGTCTTGGACCGTTACTAACCTTTTGCTACCATGTTACTACCTACGTTAGTAAACAGTTGCTACCTGCAACCGTTGCTAACTTTTTCCTAACTGTTTACTACCTACGTTAGTAACTGCACGGAAATACGTAGTAACTGCAGCTGTTACTAACTTTCGTGGATCGTTACTTCCTTTTTTCTACCTGGCCGTTAACTACCTAATCTAAAATTGTACTCAATGCCTACTGTGTGAATTTATAGCTGCAATCGTCTCGACACATCATTTTTAATCGAAAACTGGTGAAGAAAATGTCCATGGATGAAGAAAATATACAAGTGCTCTTTTCAAAATTACGCAACCGCCATTTCTAAGCATCGTGCTGCTATTCTGAAAAGGGAGAAGCAAAAGTTAATGAACTACAAGCAAGTGTTATACGCGTTTCAGTAAACAATATCAATTCCAACAAACTAGCATGACAGGCGGATGTGAAAGAACCACAGGTGGTCAAAATTAATCTGGAGTCTATACGACACGTCTCATAATCATATTATGGTTTTGGCACGTAAAATCCTAGAAATGATAATTATTAGCTTTTTACACTTTATGTACTACCACAGGAATTCATTGAAATGCACTGAGGCTATGTTAGTGTACTTAGTACCTTGTCTCGGCCGTTGTGCATAATGCTTTTGTGCGGCACTTTAATAGCAAATAGACATCACATATCTTTCTTTTAAAACGGTTGATTAAAAGTCTTGTGCCACGTCCCCAAGCACACATCATCCGGTAGTACGGTATGGTAGTTTAATGCCACATTTTTTTTATACTTCACCGTGAAACACAGGTCACCGGTACCAGTTGTGCATCTCGAATGTAGGGGCTATAAATACCCCGGGAATCGCTTAGTAAGTACTGTCGCGTAGTGGACTTGTTGTTACAGCTGTGTATTCTTGTAGTTGTATCGTAGTGGGACATTATGAATTTGATAACTGTTAATAATGTGGCAAAATGAACACGTTAGTATCGGTTACTACCTTTTTTACAACCTTTATTTTGCTACCTATGGTTAGTAATGGCTAGGGTAGTAGCGGTTACTAATTGCTGTTAGTAACGGCAAAGTTAGTAACAGTTACCACCCTTGGTGTTACTAACTGCACTTACTAACATGGTAGTAACATATGTGACAAGCCGTTACAACCCCAGAGTTAGCAAGTACTACTACCTTTTTTTAAGAGTGTACGTAGGTGGTAGTGCTGTGACGTCTCTCCTCTACGTAGACGACTGTGCTCTGACGTCGCCAACAGTGGCACGTGACACTGCGGTAATTATTTGACACTACGTGAAGATTATCTAATTTGTTGCTTGAATGGATGAATAAAATTTGGGAGCAATAATAAAACACACAAACAGAATGTGTGCGTTTTCTTTTTAAATTTTTACGGCGAATCGCATCGAGATTCGAGACTAATCTACCTGCGTTTCGCATGCGTTCGTGTTCTCGCGCTTTGCGCATCGTGCAGACGCCACCCCTTACAACGAAACTAACGAAACTAATTTTCTGCCGCGTTCCAGCTCTCATTCGGCTCATTTATCCTCCCGCGTCTAACTATAGGCTTCCCAAGCAACGCTAAGCGGCGCTGCTGCTCTTGACAGGCAGCGCCATCTCTGGCAGAAAGATAGAAACTGGGGTGTCAGCAGCGCGCGTTTTCCCTTCTCTCCACCGCGTTGCCAGCGTTGCCGCTCGCTTCTGTGCACGTGCAGAGCTCTCGCGGCGCCTCAAAATGTACCGCCTGCAGCGCGGGTTCAAAAAGATCTCACAGCTGGACAAGCACTTCCGAAAAGCGAACTTGATAAAAGGAGAAAGGCTCATCAATCACGTTAACGGTGAAGAGCAGTCGATCGACGACAACGACGCCCGACTCAAAGCGAAATGCATTTCCCAAGCCGCGATTACACCGTGTAGGACTATACCTCCAGGTAAGTCTCATTCTGTCATGTTAAAGATAAATAATGGTCCACATGCACTCCGAAATGAAGCCTTACACGCTATCGATGTTCTGCGGTGTGGACTACAAATCATATGATTGTTGTTTTGATATGGCATGCTTACAGTAGCAGCCGTGTACTTTCGTGAACAAACGTTTGCGGCGTGCGAAAAAAAGAAATTATACGGCCATGTCACTGTTTCCTGAGAAGGTTAGAGTCAAGTCCTCCGTGCCGCTGGAGAATCACCCGCCGATTAAGACGCGAGGCAGCTAGATGAGCTTTAACCACTTCGAAGCAAGATGAACTGCTCGCCTCGTTTTTTCGACTCTCACGTCATGCTTGCAGTCTCTTTTTATGATATCGACTTGACAGGCGTGTAAAACCTGCTAGGCGAACGCGGCTAGAAAATCGCACAGTCAGAAGGTGGTTACTTCAAGGTTGCAATTGCAAAGCATGTATTAAGTGCCAGTTATATTTAGCGGCTTAAATATATATCATCCTAATAAAGTGACAAAAACAAAGAAAAGCTGCACAACGATGTCAAAGCTTGCTGAAAATGCACACACGTCCGTTCCGGCGTGATAAAGCAGCTTTCCCTACGCGTGAATTGCAGGCGCCGAACTTCTGACAATGTGCCGAGTTCAGTTGAATTCAACCAACCGCGCAACGCTAACGGTATAACGTGAGTGTGAACGTTCAACAACGACGGGTAGGTGTCACGAACACGGGGAATCAAAACACAAAGTGGTTTCACCTACAACCGCAACTGAACTTTCAC
The DNA here is from genome assembly GCF_013339695.2 of Rhipicephalus sanguineus. Classification (NCBI taxonomy): domain Eukaryota; kingdom Metazoa; phylum Arthropoda; class Arachnida; order Ixodida; family Ixodidae; genus Rhipicephalus; species Rhipicephalus sanguineus. Next base: position 78,693,121 of record NC_051178.1, on the reverse strand, counting down.
AATGCGAGAAGACAGCGAGTAATCATTGCTGTAGTCGCTGCGTGCATGCGCCGCGTTACTTACCGATTCAGGTAGTCGAAACGAACGAAAGCGATGAACTCAGACAGCCAAAATAGAAGGCGGGACAGCGCTGTCAGCTATCCACACTTGCCGCCTTTATTTCACGTGCGACACGCCCGGGAATCGATACAGTTTCACACGTGAATCACGTGCCTTGGTGTTGTCTGCACTGTTGTGGCAGCGCACGACGGAGCAATACTTCGACCTCGCGTCCACTTCCGTGGGATCGCTTCTGCCATCGCGGAAATGCGCAGCTTCGCACAGCAAGCATCTCGGTTCAACGTGCCGAGCTGACGGCCCCCCAGTTATCCGCACCGACAGAAGAACGCGTGCAACACGTGTGCTACCGCTACCGTGAAAGGGGCTGAGTCGGCCGCGCCAAGCTCCAGAGCTTTCCGACAGAGCCGCGGCGCGGCTGGCGTGGCGCTGTCGTCGCGCCGCAAACTTGAGCTTGGGTTCCCTATATGTTCATGTGGCACACCGCTACAGTCTTTAAAAAAGGTTGTAGTACTTACTAACTTCGGTTTACTAACTCTTGTCACGTATGTTACTACCCTGTTAGTAAGTACGGTTAGTAACGGGGAGGTTAGTAACCGTTACTACCCTCGCCGTTACAAACGCACTTAGTAGCGGTTACTACCCTTCTCGTTGCTAACTAGTAAAATAGGTTGTAACGGTTACTACCAAAAAAATTAGTAACCGTGATCCTATCGCCTCACGAGTCTCTTGTTTTTATAACGGTCAAATTCGCGAGCATCAGCATTGCGATATATCATTAGGTAATCATGCTCAGTATGTCATGAATCGGAACAGCACACATACACAACGACAAGGCTACGCGACACGTATTATTCATAAGTGGTTCCACGAGTATATATGGCCCTACCTCTGGGGTACGCAGCTGGTGCCGGTGAGCAGTTAGGCTTTAGGATAAATAGTTTAAGTTATGAGCGTATATTTATATAGCGTACAATTTTATTAGGTGCGCGAGGTAACGTAGCGCAGGACGTTTAATCAATCATATTAAGACAATATGTTACGTCTATTTTGCGTAATATCGCCTCAACATGACCTAATATACAAGACCCCAGAAGGGGTAATAAGCTTACTAATATCGCCTCAATAAACTTGAATGGATCCCCGTGTTAATGAATAGGTTGTAAAAAGCTCGTAATAATAACTTCTAAGATTCGCTTAACAACTTCGTTTAACAGGTGCATGGCAAAAAGTTAGTAATGGTACGCAAGATTCATACTTAGGGCTGTGCAGCGCTCACAAAAAGTGACAAGGAACAGAAGAAGTACACAGGACAAGCGCTGACTCTCAACTGAATTTTTATTCCGGAAAACACAAAAAAGTAAACATGAAGAAAAATCGAGTCACGTGACTTGTGCTTCAGGCGAAAAACTAAACGAACATTCATGGCTGTTGCCCCGTAACATAGCATGCGCACGACCACTTTTAAGTCACATTTTCGCACGTGCTGACCAAGAACTCGTATTCGCTATCACAAAGCTTTATCGATGGCTGGCTAACGCATGTTTCGTAGCTTCTTCTAATGTGGAAGGCCTCAATAATTTCTCGGGCAAGCTGCTTCTTGTGCTTGGAAAGAACCATGGTGTCAGTAAAGTGCGGGGTACACCCGCACTCCCGACAATGATCTGCTAAATGAGAATGCGTGTCTTGTGTCAATGAACGCTTGTGTTCTCCCAAACGAACATTCAGACACCTTCCACTCTGCCCTATGTAGGATCTACCGCACGACAACGGGATCAGATACACGATTCCCACCTCACAGTCAACAAACTTGGACGTGTGTTTCGTACCACACTCGCTGTTGGTTTCTTTCGACCCACTCGGCTGCGCGCACTTTTCTCGATTTTCTTCGATTTTTCTTCATGTTTACTTTTTTGTGTTTTCCGGAATAAAAATTCAGTTGAGAGTCAGCGCTTGTCCTGTGTACTTCTTCTGTTCCTTGTCACTTTTTGTGAGCGCTGCACAGCCCTAAGTATGAATCAATACCAACTCGCTCAATTTTCTCTTCTAAGGTACGCAAGAGGTTGTAACCGTTGCAACTTTTAAGAGTCTCCTAACGCAGGTATTAAAAAGGTAGCAAAAAGTTAGTAATGCTCCAAGAAAGCTTTTTCCAAACTTTTTTTTAAGAGTATAGTCTCGCGTCCGTACAAATGTCGCAGCTTTCGTGCTCAGTAAAGCCCCAACCGCATGCACGCGATTTTCGAGCGACGGCGACGAGCGACAGCGACGAGCGACATGATTTGCTGTCGCGGAGGGCCATCCATCGCCGTCGCTTCTCGCGTCGCGGGTTTCTGGAAAACCAGAAAATATCGCTGGTCGCCCGGAAGTGAACATGACGATATCCGGCAACGTGGCAGCATCGCTGACGCTCGCTTGGGTTGCAGTTTGCTCTTGATGCTTCTAATCGGCGCGTACTTCAAGGATTGCAAGTTATAGACTACCTTCTTTACAGCCCCGTCTCACGCGGAGAGCGAGGCAGCGGCCGTATTTTGTCGCTAATTTTGATCGACGACTCGTTTTGATGTTTCGTTGGTAGCTTGCTGCGTTGGTGGTAGCTTGCGGCAATGTCAACATCGTCGTCGTGTGAGGTGACCCTTCTTCTGAGGCAGCGATGTCCAACCTCGAAAAGCACAAATTCAACGAGCGTCTTATCGACGAAGTTGAGAAAGAAATCGTGATATGGGACATGAGGAGGCAGCTGTACAAGTCTCAGCAACTGAAAGAAGTAGCATGGCGTCGTGTCGCAACAGCAATGGGATCCAACGGTGGGTAATTTTTCGACGCATGCTGCGTGTCGCGCAGATGTGTTTTTAAGAGGTGTTATAAGCAATAAAGCTAAAATATGTGAGCTTGCAGTAGCGATATTTGTCAGGCATGGTTCACATCATCAAGCACTCTGTTATATGCGAGATAGATGGTGTTTCACATTGCAAATCCGAGTCCACGCTACCTTGATTCACACCTATGTATCATTGCCCAGGAATTATTTATTTGGCCATGACATTACCACAACGGGTTCGGTGCGTGCGCATGAAATGCTATGAATAGCAATCGAACGATCGTTTGTACGCAGTGGAGGAAGTGAAGTCACGCTGGAAGAACCTGAGGGATTCGTTTTGACGGGTGCTCAAAACCCGCCACCCTGTCCTGCAAATTGGTGCTGGAGCCGAGGACAGTGAAGTGGAAGACTCGGCAAAGTCCTGGATGTTCTACTACCACCTGCTGTTTCTTGAAGACAGCATCGTAGGCCGACCGTGAGTTGTACTTTTTTTCGTGTACCCAATGTGACAGCGACGCTCTTGAAAATGCAATTTACACAACGCTCCAACATGAATTAGGTGTAGCGACGCGATACATCGTCCGGCATTGTATGCATACGCGCACGTTCAAAATTGTCGTCGTAACTATTCAATTTGTCGTTGTGCTGGCGCTCATGCTATCGATGCGTGCGCTTAGTAACTGAGCGGAGTTACTTTGCTGCAGCAATAAAAACATGTTACACTGCCTGCCTATGATGTTTTCTTGTGGAAAATGTGCAAAAGTAATATCATATGTATTAGTTGAATGTTTCATAATGCGCATAAATTCATTTTGCGAAGAAGTCGTATAGCAAATGCTCATGTGATCTGTCATGTGCTCTGGCGTTAACATTAAAATAACTTACATTTTCTCCATCATGAATGCGCTTGAACTTACCCGCCGCGGTGGTCATGTGGTGATGGTGCTCGACTATTGACCCGGAGGTCGCGGAATCGAATACCACCGCATTTCGGTTGAGGGAAAATGCTAGAGGTCCGTGTGCTTAGATTTAGGTGCACGTTTCAAAGGACCTCGGGTGGTCAAAATTCCTGGAGCCCTCTCATAATTATATAGTGATTTTGAGACGTAACACCTCCACAAATATTATTTTAGTATTATTATTATCATTACTACTTATGGGTTTTAGCATGTGTGTGTGCAACTACTGTCTGCGAGAACATTGTGGCCTTGAGGAGATTAACTTGTTGGGCATGTGGCAGAAATACACGTTTCTTTCGCGGTCCTCTGAAACCATAACCTAAATAGCATTTTTTTTGCAGAATTGAACTGGTATTCGGCTTTCTCATGTGTGCATGCATGCGATAGTGATCCAGCGATGTGCCTTCGCGTACACTCAGTTGCACTCTGTTGCTTCACGTGCGTTTGCTTTTTGGCAGAATGTGCAGCACGAGGTACCTTTTTCTAGAGTTTCCAAAAACATTTTTTTGCTCATTCCAACTTCACGTACTGAGGGTGCTTTGTAAACATTTTCTCCTGTTTGTCTGTAGGCGTTTGCATACACTATAGTGAACATGATTTTACTTGCATGCTACGCAACTATACAATTGTAATGTTCGGTGTATTTTTTTCTGTTTGTTCCGCAGCACCTCGGGAAACCTTGAGCAGTTGCCTGCTGTAGAAAGCGAGGGCACTGAGGAACAACGAAGGAATGAGGAAACTGCGGAGAGTCTCTTCAGGGACGTCTATTCGGAAACAACCACCTCGCCTGAACCCGACACGTGCCCGAGTACTACACGGAGAGAAGCGAGCGCGAGCTCAGGAGCAGCTATCCAGATTTCCACCGATTCCAGCCAAACTTCTCGGCCAGAGGGTGGTCGCAAACGCAAGAAGCCATATGACGACGAAATATCATCACTTGCAAACATTGTGTCCACAGTACCGGACGAGGCAGATCATTTTGGGCAGCTTATTGCTACCAAGCTGAGGCGATGTCCACCAAGGCTTAGGGAAGATATGGAATTGGATTTGCTAAGAACCGCTTCAAGGTATCTGCGTGAGAGTGAGCCGGACATATGAAAGGTATTTTATAGTACAGTAGACTGTCAATAATTCAAAGAAATCTTAAATATTTGGTTGGCGAGCTATGTTTTCAGTGTATTTTGAAACCGCTTAATTCAAACTTTTTGCTTGTCCATGCCCGGAAATATCTGGTGCCTTTGTTGCTTCTAGCTGAGCATCCGAGTTTTTATGCAAGTAACGGCCACAAATAAAACCCGATTGCTTGCGTACAACACGGCCAAACTATCCTGATCGCTCGCACCAACAGTCGCATACTGACCGGGAAAGAAAAACGAAAGACCCTCTGTCTGGCCTTCATCGATCGCGTGATGAACACTTCAAGTCACATTTGCCACAGTACACTGTTGTCGTGCGAGACCTGTCCTAAAATTGAAAAGGGGCTACCAGCTGTCAAAGGACACATTTCGTCCCTTAATTAAACACGCTATGATGCGTTGTATGATAACGAGTACCAGTATGATCGGTGACATGTAAAAATATTGCACTTGTTCAGAGCTGTTTATGACGAGGCTGCAGCCCTGAGAAACAATAAACATGACAACGCTAGTAGGTATGTTGCCCCGAGTCTTCAGAACCTCTGATTATTCACCTCCGATTATTCACACCCCTGATAATTCAGACAAAATCCGGAGATCCCCTGGAGTTCAAATCATCGAGAGTCTACTGTATTTACTGGACTTGTAACATTGTTTCTTTTACTGCAAGAAAGCAGTTTTCCTGTGTTTTAATTAACTGTATCTTATAAGACAGCATTCACTTGAAATAAACGTACTGTTTATTTTCGAATTCACCGAAACGAGAGTACAACATTTATTGCCACTGTTGTTTACAAGACTGTAAAGCAACCTGGGTAGAAATTATGCAAGTGCACTGCACTGCATGTATTGCAGTAACAAACATGGTACACTTTCAACATATGCGGCTTTAAACACATAATGTTTTGGCTGTAGAAAGTGGTACCTAATAATCACTACACCTCAAATGATATCTTTTTTCATCGCAGGGACAGTGCGGGTATCTGAAAGCACACACTTCTTGGAATCATGATCTGATAGTTTCATGAAACATGGACTCCTCACATGGGCAGAGCACGGAAGACGAAAGTATGCATTACATAATCTACATGGCGAGTTGTACTTAACCAGCTAAAATTCCTAAGCATTAGTCTGCTATTATACTAACACTTCTGTTTCAATGATCTCTCAACACTGCCGACATACCAGATGACTGGAAAGTGGCACATGCGATACCTATACATAAGGCCTGTAACAAAAGTAAGCGAACTAGAGACCCATATCTTTAACGTCTGTTGCGTGCAAGCTACTAAATCATGTCTTATGTTCCCAAATCGTGCAGTACATTACGAACCATTTCATTTGATTTCCAAACCAGCCTAGTGTGCAGCGAGGGTGAGCGTGGGAAAGTAACCTGTTTTAACTGACTACAGACATTCGCCTCAACCTACATACACAAACCGATGTCATGTTTATAGATTATACGAAAGCATTTGACCGTGTGTCTCGTAAACTCCAAACGTAAAAAAATGAAGCTAATATTCATCACAAATATTTACGGGTTTAAGCAATAATTAAGAAACGGATGGAAAGCCGCTGCGATTAACGACGTTCGTTCTTTATTTCCACCTGTTGAGCCCGGAATGCCCCACAGTTTCATTTTGGGACCCACTCTATCTTTGGTTTTTTTCAAATAATATCCATCAAAATATGGATTCCTAAATTCGGTTCTATGCCAATGACTGCGTTTTGCATCGACCGATAAAAATGTAAGGCTCACTGTGCCAAGTTACAAGAAGACTTACATAGGATTAAGAGATCGTATTCACGCCGGCAAATTAGCATTAATACTACAAGGTGTTGCCTTATTAAATTTAATGCTTCCCCTTCAATTACGATGCATGCAAACATTCTTAATAGTGAAATTTTAGAATGTACAGAATCATTTAAATATTCAGGTGTCCATGGTTCTCCGTATATATCCAGGCATAGTCAATTGCAATGTTTTTTTTTTGTTTCAGCGGCACGTACTACATGTTTTGCCTTCACTCGTCACACGCTTCGCCAGGCTAACAGCGATGACAAACTTCTTGAATATGCTACCATACTTTGCTCAAAGCTCGTGTACGCCTCATTTATAAGGAACCTACGCCAGACGCATCTTATTAAGAACTTAGAATCTTTGCAGTACAAGACAGTGTCATTTATTATAGGTAACGATTCATAGAGTACGAGCATCACAAAAGGAAAGCCCAACCAAGGAGTTATCTCATTGCAGAGTATAGAGGAAAGGCGTTGTACCTCTTAACCTTGCCGCCCTACCCTTGTCCCCCCCCCCCCCTCTTGGCCCTATTTAATTACCGTGCTGTGTAGTTCTTAGTTGCACGCCATAAATACACCGATTGATGCCGAAAAGGTTAATGACGCTTAGCTTAACACAAGATAATGGGTGCCCAAGCACACGTGCGCACAAGCTACATCGCGCGCACATGTATCGCGTCGCATTCTATATTCGCGCAACCGTTCTGTGACAAGGCTAACATTCACCTTAGTATGCCTTTTCGCACTAGGCAACGTCATTAGGGTTGCACTATGGAGCCGAGGCCTGTTCGCTAGAGATACCGCGTACGCATAGACCATGGCTCTATTGTTCCACCGGCGTGCCTCGCTGGCCAGCGGCCACGCATGTGGCGATCCGAATCACTCCTAAATAATCTGCACGACTAGTCATTTATGCTAGACCATGCGTAAGGTGAAGTCCCATCAGAAGAAATGGCAGCTATAACACCTTGTAATATAAGACATGCATGGTATGCCACTCATGCGATATGATACCACTCATGTCGTGTTATCCCATTAGTTACAGCATGCACACTGTGTTGTACTTACGCCACTCTCTCCGGGAGCTGGCCAGCCAGTGTTAGTTTTATGTGAGCAAATACGGTGCACATTATGGCATCTATCACGACAACTCAATGCCTTTAACTACGCATATTGAGATATCCCGGCAAAACGAATGGCTTCAATGAAAACTCGTAAATGAGCGCTGAATAAGCGCTCATTCAGCTGGGAGAATGGATCCGCGTTTTATTTCTCACTTTACAAATGTAATTAGATACATTTCTGTCGTCTGCTAATAGACACAGTCGGTGAAGTGTCTAGCGGAAGCTGGCTACGCCTACGCAGCAGCCAATTTAGTTTATCACGCCTCCTCTAAGAACCGCAAGTTGAAAAGCTTATTCCTGAGTCTTGACGTCTCAGTGTTGTCCTTATGCTTTGTACTACCGCCAGACGTGCGCATGCATTTGACGCTCACTACAACCAATGACATTTTGTGAACTCACTCAGTTCTCGATAGTACAGCTGACATTATAGACAAGAAGACACGGATGGGAATTCCTAGAATATTTTGTCGCCAATAAACAGCCCTTGCGGGAAGGTGAAATGCTTCCTCAAAGCGAAACCTTATTGCTACGACGTCAGTAAGCCGTTCTCAACTGAACTCTGTTTGAATGCTCAAAAGTTATTTCATTCAGTTTTCCTGCGTATGCGCGAATGGCATTTCCAACGAATGGCATTTGCTAAACTTCATCAGTTCCCGATAGCACAATTGACATTATAGACAATGGGAATTCCCAGAATATTTCGTGCACATTAAACAGATGCTGCGGGATGACAAAACTGTTCCGCCTAGCGACGGCCTATTGCTACTACGTCAGTAAGCCGTGCCCAACCGAACTCAGTTTGAATGTTCAGTTGTTTTATTCAGTCTTCTTGCGTATGCATGGTACTGCTTTGCGGACAAGTACATTTTATCAGGCTTGTTCCTGCAAACGAGCCTTCCCGTTGGGCGTTCCATAGCAGTGACTGGACCACCTTTTCAGGTACCGTGGGAGATATACAGCGCGTTTTCCTTTATCCATTGCGTTGATTCAAGTGACGTCAGGCGTGCTTCAGTTTGCAGTCAACACAGCGCTTTCGTTCCTCATTAAAACATCGGTAAATGTGTGGAGAGATATTGCCGCTATTTCTAACATTAGTAAAGATGGCTCACGCTACAGTGTTGATTTTGGGACGTTAAGCCCCAGATATTATTATTACAGTGTTGATCAACGCTGAATAAGAAGCGGCTTCTTAGCCATACGTCTTTTGGACGGCAATTATATATGGCTATCAAGGTCAAATTAAGTGTGAGCGTGGTCATTGGACTTATTTGAAAATACCATGTCAACTTGAAGCGCAACTTGATCATTGCGCGTTACGCTGTGGTGGAGGTATCAGGGCCAATTACTTGGTGTTCCGCTGCCCTTTGGGCGGAGACCGGGAAGAGTGTAGACAGGCGGGCTCGCGTATCCTTTTGTAATTTACTCCGACATTTCCTACTGAGCATAGCTATGAGTGATCGGGCCTTAAGGTGAACGGCTTTGATGTAGCGCGAAAGGACACACGGACACGAGAAGGCACATAAGGACAACACATAGCGCTACTAGCAACAACATGCATATTTTGAAAAATCAGACCAATTTTATACCACCATCGCCAGACAGAGAGTTGAACACGTGGGATTACTCAGAACATACGCGAAAAAGGCCACTCTACCTAAGCGAAATGACGACGAAGCAACTACCGTAAGTCAACGCATGCGCAAAAACCCCAACTCTTTAGGTGACAATGCAATAGACGCCTTACTATCATACAACTCACGAAGTCCATCGTAAGTTCGTCTTCAACAATCAGACGGGTGATCTGTTCCTTATGTCAACCAACAATGACAGTGTTGTGAAACAAAGGTCGGCTACCACATGCATGGACGTGGAGTGAAAGAAACCCTTCAGGCGTCAGTTTATTTGATTTGTAATTGCGCTCTCTTAATCAGTCATTCATGCAACTGCTGATTTGGCGGACATATTGCTTTCCACATGAGAGGGGAACACGATAAACCACAAATCTCTTGGTATCAACAAATCTATTTCCATGCTTTTTAGTGAAACCAAGTTATATAATATTAGTGTAGTCTTTTCAGTGCTGATAAGTAGGGACCTGAACTTCAGGCAAAATGCCTATTTTTTTCTGCCGTCCGGTTGGAGGCTTTTCACATATATGCACGAACTAAGGGAAGGGAAACGTTTTAATCAAACATCCATAAGTACCTATTTTGAGGTTCGTGCCTATATCAGCTTTTCAGCGCCTAAAAATGCCTTTTCGCCTTCGTCGAGTACACGTTTTGCCCAAATGAGCTGTTAATATGAAAAAAAAGTAGAAGCACTTAGTGTGGCGATATTAACTAAAACACGCACTAGTTATGTTTATTTCGTTCACGTTTTTAGCTCCTGTTAAGGCGCGATTATAGTGCGACGTAGGGTAGACGCGCGCATGCGCTGCGCCACGTCGGCGAAAACAGACCATAGTTCGACGCAATGCCACAGCCAACGTATAAGTGTACCCTGCCGATGCGCTCCACGCATGTGACGCTCGCCAACGCGCCGATAACGTGGGACTCTAAACACGTTTTTACGTGAGTGGGGCTAGGGCGTACCCCAGCGAGGCAGAGCGAGGCTAGCCTAGCGCTAGTGGGCCCCCCTGAAAGATCTCCGTCGCTTGTTCGAGAGTAGTGCAGCACGACGGTTGCGTGAGTGAGACCAGACTGTACTCTAGTGAGGGGAAGCGAGGCTAGGCTAGCGCTAGTACCATCAGAGTCCACTCTTCGCAAGCAGTACCTGCGGCCCATGTACGAGGACACGGTAGCAAAAATCAGACGAGAACTCGGTGAATCATACATTTTGTTTTCAGTGGAGGAGACAACAGATGCGACCGGACGATTGCTTGGACATTTTGTAGATGGAAAGCTGGATGCAAAATGCAAAACAGCACCTTTCTTGGTATGCTCGAAAGAACTAGAAAAAACGGGCGGTGATACCATCGCCTACTTTGTGAACTCGTCCTTGAGGGTACTGTACCCCTCCGGATCCCACGACGACCGAGTACTGCTGCTCTACAGAGATGCAGCAGCTTATAAGCACAAGGCTGCTGCACTTCTCAATGTCTTTTATCCAGAATTATTGCATGTCACTTGTCTTGCCCATGGTATTCATCAAGTCTGTGAAGAGCTGAGAAAGACGTTCAGTTCTGTTAACGAACTAATAGGAGAACAGGGAGATAGGCCGGGAAGAGAGTGCGCGGGTGGCCGAAGCACCTTAGGGTCTCGGCGTCTCGCCGTGCATCGTCGTGCGCTGTCGTCACGGCCTATTTGCTTCAGCGCAAGAGAAGGCGTCACCGCCTCAGCGCTCATCGTGTAGCGAGAGAGAGCGAACGGCGCGCGTTGACTATGGAAACACTCTTTCTGCGAGGAACGCTGAACTACCAGCTCGCAAAGAACGAGAACGCGCCCTCGCCCGCGGGAGACAACGCCGATGCAGGCAACGTCTGCTAGCGAGTTTGCTAATTGGAAAAATTGAGGGCGTATCTGTGTGCGTCTCTGTAAATGTCGTCGAAAGACGACAGCCTTGTGCCGGCCGTACTATACGAGTCCTCCTCCTCTTTGTTGAACCGCCGCATCTGGCTCATAGCATCGCATTTTCAGCGCAGCCTAAGAAACATTAGGGTCTTTAGAATTACTTAGCTATATATTTTCTAGTAAAAAAACACACCATCTAATACTTACGTATTGATGTTGCGCCTCGGGTATGCGTAATATTTGTTTTGATCGATAATGTGCACAAGTATGAACGACCGTACCAGTTCAAGATGACTGGGCGTTCAGAGAGTGGTTAAACTTTGTCCGGGTGGTTGAATTGGGTGACAGACAGACAAACAGAAAGACAGACAGACCAAAATTTCTGCGTTTAAGTTCCCCAAGAAAGACTATCGTCTTTAAAAAAATCACAGCATATCCACGGAGTGAATGACGATGAGTGGGCGAAACTGCGGAGGTTCATCGGTAAACCGTGAATCTTCCGTGAATTCTGCCCAGTACATCATCACCGACGTGAGATCGGGCGCGTTTATACTAAAGGTTCGATGAGTTATGACGACTTGCAGATCACTTTAATTTTACATGTACGCTGTGAATTTTCATTGCTTAGAAAACCATTGCTTTAGAAAACATGTGGCGTCTTTCGTTAAGCAGCTGGCGTCTTTTCATTTTACTTTAGAAACATCCGGCGTTCTTTCGTTTTGCTTTTAGAAAACATCTGGCGTCTTTCGTTGGTTTATTTCATCAATCAACGGCGTTTTGAACCAAATTTTTATTGTTTAATCACGCACAGGAGAAATCTCACCAGGCACTACATTGGAGGTAAACAATGGCTGCTAATGGGAATAAGAGACAGAAGAATTCGGCTTTTAGCTAAACCTTACACTTCTACTTCTACTAACGTTTCCTACTGGAACATGCCAATGGCTGCTAATGGGGAATGAGAGACAGAAGAATTCGGCTTTTAGTTAATGCGCACGCTGCGAATTTTTTATTGTTCAACAACGCACAGGAAAAATCTCCCACCGGCACCACCTTGGAGGTCAAGATCTGGTACTAGCGTTACGACTGGTTATGCACTACGACTACGACAACTACGAGGGACGAACGGGTGCCGCCTTAAGGAGCTTCGCCCCTAAAACCTGACTGCTCGCACTGCACAATCGTTCACCGGCCATCCCGTATATGTAGGCACTGACTATTGAGCTGCAATATAGTGCCGGTGGGAGATTTCTTTTGGGCGTAGTTGAACAATAAAAACGCCAGGCCTGCGCGGAAAGCGCAGCACAGTGACAACGAAAGCTGGAAGAGCGGCATTTCTAAGCCCGTTATAAACTCTCTTGTGGCTACTAATACAAGTAAACTAGCAACGTACCCACTACGCCACAAATCATAATTTTTGTGAAGTTGGCAAGCACCCACTACGACATTATTCGTAATTCTTCGGAGAAACAAGCTACCATATGTACGCCGTTACGTGCAGTTTCTTGATGCGACGGTTGATGACGATGAAGAATTATGGCTGAGCCATTTGTAATGGGTTGGAAGCTTTAAACAACCCACTAGTTGCGTAATTCGCATCGTGTGACGCCCGGTTGTTATTTTACTCTCCCTCCACGCTATATAACATACGTTATCGTGGGAAAGAGGGAGACAGGGAAAGAACTTTAGTGAGACCCCGAGGAAATGCATCATGGAAGCCTTATGGGCTTCCTTGGCAACCTATAGAAGTGCACTTGCGTGGAACCCACTACGCTATAAATGATCATAATTTTTTGAAGCAGGGAAGCAGCCACTCTTTCATTTTTCGTCATTCTGCGGAGACTTGTGGAACCCGCTAAACACCTTTAAGGCATTATGTGCACTTTGTTGATGCTGTGGCTGATGACGATGAAGAATTATGACGATGAAGTGCCCTTTATGACGATGAAGTGCCCTTTGATGACGATGAAGTGCCCTTTGTAATAGGTTGGAGGCATTCAACAACCAACTCGTTGGGCAATTCGCATTGTGTGACGCTTGGTTACAAAATTCGCGTTGTGGGACGCTTGGTTGTTATTTTACTCTTCTACCACGCTACATTACATGTGTTAATGTGGTTCCTTCGCGGCATGAAGCCTGTATGGGGTTTTTATGCAACGCAGTTTCAAGAAAAAAAAAACACCGACGTGGCTTTGTGGTCATGACACTGGGCTTCCACGCAGCGGATCCAGGTTCGAACCTCGTTCCATCGTGGAGTTTTTTTCTTATTTCGTTTTTTTTTTCTTATTGCGAGCGATAGTGATTATGGACACCGGCGGCGGCGGCGACGATGGCGGCGGACAACTACGGCGCCAAAAACGGCCATTGTAGTGATCTCATAACAGCTTTCGCTGTAAAAATTCGCAGCGTGCACGTTAACTAAAAGAGGACTGCCGGTCATTTTGTCTGATCTCTCTTCTGTCTCTCATTGCCCATTAGCAGTGATTTCGCTGTGAGAAACGCCGACGCACACTGCATGCTTCGGCCCTCCACAGGTTTCACGTTAGTGGAGCTAAAACACCCTTCCCTAGATGATTTTCTCGGGTTGCGCCGCCCACCACGCGGAGCACATCCGGTCGGCGTTCGTTTCTCTATGTTTGGGTGGTTCTGGCGACCGTCGGGGAGCCCAAGGGTCGCAAGACGCTTCCAGGACCATTTAGCCGTGGAAGCTCTTTGGAAGGTCTCGGCTTAGGAGACGCCAAAAAGAGACAATGCGCGCTGCACCCGCCATTTTTGCGAGGTCTCGACGGATAGCAGTGCGAGCGCTTGGAGACCTTGGCGACCTTCGGTCGCCATTTCTTGGCGTTATCTTCAAAAGCCCGTCCCGCCGTGCGAGATGGCTCAATTACGAGTGGGGGCGAGCACTTGAAGCTGATATTTCCTGCTTTCTTTTTTGTTGTGTGTGTCCTGTAAAGCTTCTTTCAGTGAACAACGAGGCGAACTGTTTGCTTACAGCGTTGGGTCTGAAAAGTTGTGGAGACGTTTGTATACGAAGGGCCTGTCGAGCTTATTTTTGTGCAGTGGTATTCGTTTTCATATCATTCGCATTGATGCTGTGCATGGTACCTGCTTTCTGTGCACTTTATAAATACGGCTGTGGTCAAGGTAGGAATTTCGCTTGGCCAGATGTTTGATTGCAAAGATCTGATTACAATGAAACGTGGCGTTCGCGCATGCATTCATGCGTGGACGCAATCGGAACCAGCTGTTCCAATTTAGTAGGCCTTCGGTGTATATAGAACTCACATTGAACAAAAGTGATAATCGCGAAATCACGTTTGTGTGATGCTCATTGCGGTCTCGAATGGCTTTTATGGTCGAATGTCTATGTTACGACGTGAACAAACAATGATGAAGAGAAATGTACACATCATTTCGCTGTTTAATTTTTATTATGCCACGGTATATGCATGCCTGATTGCAACTAACTATCCGAAACAAGATCTTTTTCAGTCAAGAAACTCGCTTGCAGACGTTGCCTGCGTCAGCGTTGTCTCTGGCGGGCGAAGACGCGTTCTCGTTCCTTGCGAGCTCGTAGTTCAGCGTTCATCGCAGAAAGAGCGTTTCCATAGTCAAAGCGCGCCGCTCACTCTTTCTCACCCCGCTGTGAGCGCTGAGGCAGTGGCGCCCTCTGTTGCGCTCAAGCACATGGACCGTCACGACCGCAAACGACGATGCACGCCGAGACCCTATGGTGCTTCGCCCCTAAAACTATTCGGGTGCTAAATTTATGAAAGCAGATGTATTCGAACAACCATGTCAATGTCTATGTAATTGAAGGTAAGTCCCCTGAGGGATGCGCCAAAAGTGCATGAAGGAAATTGACGGTGGGAGTTAGCAGCCAAGGGCTTTTACACCAACACGAGTTATCTGTAATAACTACGCTGCTCCGTGCTTCCCGCATATGAATGTTCTGCTTTTACAGGAAGTATTCTAGAGTATCTTGATGAACGGCTACGTCGTCGGTACTTGGTTTCTTCATGGGTGTTATTCAATAAATGTTTGCTGTTGTGCTTGGGGTAATCTTTATAACGAGGGTGAGGTTTTTAGGCATTGACAACGTCATCGTAATTGGGGGTATTCCGCATCACATTGTGCCGCCACTACATCTCGATAAAGTTCCTACATGACATTCATTCGAATCGATGTTTTGGTTAATCTCATCCAGATGCCACACAGTTCACGCATACTTGCCGCTCATTCTAGATGTCTAGTCCCTGATATGAGGCAGTTGCTTCATTCGAAAATAAACTAGGTAGATGCTTCATTCCAAAATGAGCTACCACGACAATGTAGACGGACGGCCCT